>NC_134797.1:38231834-38254334 GCF_046742065.1 Oratosquilla oratoria | reverse complement strand
AATATGCAAAGAGAGAGAGAGAGAGAGAGAGAGAGAGAGAGAGAGAGAGAGAGAGAGAGAGAGAGAAGGTCGTACTAAACTATGTGAGTCCAGCACGAGAACCACCCACGTCAAACACAAACGCCACAAATTACAGGTCACACAAAACAAGGCTTTGCAAACAAACATCTACCGCACACACACACAGCCTTTCTAGACCACCTACACGCCAACTCCGGTGCTTTCCGTTTCCCCAAACATCTCGACATGCGCTGCACACAATACATAGCATCTGCCAAACAAAACCCCACAGTGGCCATCACGTTAGAGCAGAGACCAGCCACCAATACACAAGCACAGTGAACAGACCCGGGGACACTACTACAACACAGTACACTTCACATTTCTACCACGCCCATGGCCTTACTCAGCCTCAGAAGTATGAATAAACATATACATACAGTTGTCACAGAGAGTCTCAAGGGTAATGGTATTCTTGGGCGGGCCTTACCACCAGTAGACAAATCTAAAAGGAAATGTACACCTAAGGAGTTTCTGTGGCCACTAGATAACACTTAGGATGTACCAACACAGGTTAGGTAATATAGCAGCCAAGGTATGAGCACTCTGAAGGGCTGTGTCGTATGATTATGATCTTTCGTATCTTTGCGAAATGTTTTGGCCCTGGAAGCTCGCAAATATGAATATATTTGGTGTGCTGAATTCTGGCAGGAGTTCTAGATTTCTTCGTAACTTTGGTGTCATAATTCACTGGCGTCGAGGGATATCTATCATCATCATTATCATTATCAAGGTCGTCATCATTGTCCTTCTCATCGTCGTAACTGTCGTTGTCATTATCGTCGTTTTGTCGTCGTCGTCGTCATTATCATCATCATCGTCGTCGTAGTCGTCGTCGTCGTAGTCGTCGTCGTCGTCGTCGTCGTCATCATCATCATCATCATCATCATCATCATCATCATCATCATCATCATCATCATCATCATGACCCCCCCCATTATCACCGCTGTCACCACCGCCACCACTGCAGTCACCCTCACCAAACCCGCCACCGCCACCACTACCAACATCACCTCCACTGCCACCACCACTACCACTAACACCAACAACACCACCACCAACACCATCACCACCATCCTCATTATCCTCATCAACACAGTTACCATCTTACCACATATTTTCCTCATCCTCCTCGTCCTCCACTTTATCCTCCTTTTCCCAACTATTTTCCCTTACACCTTGTGCTACTCTTCCATCGCCTCCTCCTACTCTTCCTTCTTCTTTTCTTCCTCCTCTTCTTCCTTCTTATAGACGAGACGAGAGAAGGCGCAGCTGAACCTCAAAAAATTGACGCACCTGCGACCTTTGCGAGCGGAACCCGTAAACACAAGTGTCGTGGAAACTTCGCAGTACACCATTACCTAAATTAGAATGAGTCTTCATGGATCTCTCCCTCCCTCTCCCTCCCTCCCTCCCTCCCTCCCTCTCTCCCTCTCTCTCTCTCTCTCTCTCTCTCTCTCTCTCTCTCTCTCTCTCTCTCTCTCTCTCTCTCTCTCTCTCTCTCTCTCTCTCTCTCTCTCTCTCTCTCTGTGTGTGTGTGTGTATGTGTGTGTGTGTGTGTGTTTGTTTCTTTACCTACTTTAATTGCATTTACATAATTGTATCTGGTTTTAATATATAGCCTAGAAGCTGCGCTCATTTGACCCTGTCTTTTTATTTCCAACGATCAAGCTAAGCTTGATTTTTTTTATGAATTTCAATCAAACAATATAATTCTTAGAGCACACCACGAGTTGATATATTTGAAAGAAAAACTTTCTTGATATATTTTTATTATGCAATCATTTCTAATTAATTCCCATGACCTCTTGATGACCTCCCGTTCTAAGAAGAGGTCATTTATGTCAATCTTATTCAGTATCTACATTGACATAAACATCGCGATCATGTCACCTTCCTCTCCGATTTCTTTTGATAATGACAGGTCAAAAACCTCCTATCTTCAAAGTGTCCGTATGTTAAGTTGGGGGTAATTTTGGTCTCTGCTCCTTACATTCTCCTGATTTATTTATATTTCTTATCTTGTGTGGAGGCTCCACCATTGCTGCATATTATGATCTGGGTCGGATTAGGCTCTACAAGATTTTTTTATGTAATTTCTCTAGTCATTTAGTGTAACGTCTTTTTTATGTTTATTAACTTTTTTAATGTTCCGCCTACGTTGCTTTTAATGAGTTTGTCGGGTTATAAGTTATTTACGAACAACATTCCCAGATCTTCCTCATTCCTTTTGTGAATGTTTTACTTTTTATGGAATATATAATTGATGATCTCTTTGTACTTTTGTACTTGTGTGTGTGTGTGTGTGTGTATGTGTGTGTGTGTGTGTGTGTGTGTGTGTATGTGTGTGTGTGTGTGTGTGTGTGTGTGTGTGTGTGTGTGTGTGTGTGTAATTTGGGATGAAGAGTAGAGTCGTTTTCGGATTCAGAGCATGTCGTGGAGCCAAACCAACCAATAAAGTGGGGAAGGGAACAAAGGGGAAACTTGAAAACAAAAATGTTGAGTTGACAGTTAATTGAAGTGAGAAATTTTCACCAAAGAAAAAAAATATATATATGTGTACTTTTTAATGTACATGTTGTGTTAGCTTGTTTAAAGAGGCCACATACTTTTTTATCAGTGAATAGTGATGAAGTCTGGAAACTGGATAGTCAAAGTAACCCTGTCTCCCATTTCCTGTTGCGATAAAACTTTGTATAATTCACAATAAAACGTCCATCGTTATCTTCGTTTATTATGAATGAGTATAAAAAAGAATGACAAGAAGACTTACAAATGTACTAACAAACCGTGAGAACATTTTTGGGAAATCCTGTATATATATATATATATATATATATATGTATATATATATATATATATATATATGTATATATATATATACATACATAAATATATATATATATATATATATATATATGCGTATGTATAATCATATGTGTATGTAAACGTATATGCAATGTGTCCTAAAAATTTACCCTTTGTTAACACTCTATATTTGGGGATACTCTTTTTTTTCTCTCTCTCTTTTCTCTTTTTTTTTCTTTTTTTGGGGGGGGCACTTCATATACTGTACACCAATGCATAACAAGAGCCACCACCGACCCCTGACTACTTCCACCTGTTGCCACCCTCCGATGTAGATACTTCCCTATCACTCACATTCTCGATTTCCTAGAATACTGTTCCCCTTTCTAACAACTTGCCCCTAAACCCTCCCTTTCTGACTCCCTTAGTAGTCCTTAATCCGACCTTTTTGACAAATACCTTGTCAAGGACAGTGTAGAAACATATGCACCTCACCTCTCCATTCATCAACAGGGACTTTCTGGGGGTTGGATAAATGCGAGTTTGCTGAACCCAATCTGAATTATCTTACTAATACCATCTCATTTCCTCCCAGGTTAGTCAATCATCCCTTCTCTAGTGTCCTGCAAGCAATTTTTGTGGAATTTATTAGACACTTCCTGTTTCCATTTTATCAGTAAGAAGACGATCTTTTATTTCTATTTTGATTTTTTTTTTATAGATTTTTGAGTACCTTTCAGATAGACTGAGTTCCTTTATCTCTCTGTCAGTCTTATCACTCGTCTGATCATCTATATCTCTACCAATCTCTCTACCTATATATCTACTCATCTATATCTATCTATCATTCTATCTACCTATCTATCTATCTATCTATCTATATATCTCAAACTATCAGGAAGTATATTTAATTTGGAAGTGGGTAGAAACAATTTCGCTAACCATGTAGTAAATGAATGGAATAAACTTCCTGCAGAGGCAGTGCAATGTAGTACAGTTCTAAGTTTTAAGATTCATTTAGATAACCTAAGCAATATGCTGCAATACCTCCCATTTGTTTTATTTTGTTTTATTTATTCATTAATTATTATCAATCTAGTTTTTATAGATGATTATTATTTATCAATACGTTTACTATTTATGTTTATCTATTTATTCATTTACTTATTAATTTATCTATTTATCTTTACTTATTGATTTATCTACATATTTATTTATTTATTTATTTATTTATTTGTTTATTTATTCATCTATTAATATTTTTTGCACCTGACCTAGCTATGGACCAAATGGTCTCCTGTCGGCATGCTTTTCCTTTACAATCCTTTCTAATCTGTCTATCTATCTATCCATCTATCTATCTATCTACCTGTCTACCAGAGCTGGGCGCGTTACCACCGGACAGGTAGTGCGTTACAGAAAAATCTATATATATGCATATATATACGCATTGTATATACATACATACACACATACAGACACACACACACACACACACACACACACACACACACACACACACACACACACACACACACACACACACATATATATATATATATATATATATATATATATATATATATATATATATATATATACATATGTATATATGTATATACATATGTATGCATATATATACAGTATGTATACAATACGCATTGACGGAAATGCACCCCTCTGCTATCTATCTATTTAATTGTCCGATTACTTATATATCTATGTGTTTTTTCTAATTATCTATGTTCCTATCCATTTATCTTTCTACCTATGTATCTATGTATCATTTTGTCCGTATATCTAACTAGCTGTCTACCTATTTGTCTAATCATCTATCTATATAGGCCAACATATTTAGCGTCTCTTTACGTGTTTATTTATATATCCACCTATGTATTTATATTGTCTGAGTACACATGTAAATTTTGAATAATGTATATAATTAGGAGTAATTATGATACAAATAATGTCTTGATATACATATTTTGTGTACACAAGTGTCCCAACGGGTTTATTTTTAATTACTTATTTTCACATACATACGTCCTGATACAATTGAAAAGTGCATAATATAAACTTTGTAATAACTATTAATAAACAAGTTGTTTCCCCCTTTTTTCTACATATATATGTAGTTTACTTTATGACAATTTTGTTTGCTTATTAACAGATTTATGTAAAATCAAAATAGGCCGTGTCACCCCGAAATGTTCCGCCATTTGTTTGCCGAACTCAGTGCTTCCTAGTTAGTGTTTGCTTCTATTTGAAATCAGTGCAAAATAATTGTGATTCTTGTGTGCGTGAATACCATAAAGAGTAGTATTCAAACGTGTGTGTGTATTTTTATATTAATACACAGTGAGTGTGTGTGTGTGTGTATTTTGTACACCTACGCCGAGATATTTAGGTAAGTTTCCTGTGTATTCATTGTTTTTTAATGAATAGCGTATTTATAAGTCCATATTTTATTGATATTTCTGTATCCGTGTTGTACGAGGAATTATTTAGGTTCTGGGTGCATTGTAACGCTTGAGTGGGTAGAAGGTATTGTCTCAGTCAAAATAATGGTGATGATGATGATGATGGTGATGATGATGATGATGATGATGATGATGATGATGGTGATTATGATGGTGATGATGATGATGATGGTGATGATGATGATGATGGTGATGACGATGGTGGTGATGATGATGACGACGATGATGATGATGATGATGATGGTGGTAGTGGTGACGATGATGGTGGTGACGATGATGGTGGTGACGATGATGGTGGTGACGATGATGGTGGTGACGATGATGGTGGTGACGATGATGGTGGTGACGATGATGATGATGATGACGATGATGATGATGACGATGATGATGATGATGGCGGCGGCGGCGATGGTGGTAAAATAATAACAGTAGTCATGATATACAGGTGAGAAGCATACACCATGAGGCGCGTAGCTGCGACCGAAGCTGTCACCTTTGCCCTATAAGCCTAGACTTTTGGGACAGGTAACAGTCACTACTAAAATTCAGAGAGAAGTGCGGGATTCGAACCCGTGACTAGCCATATACGAGACCCACACGATTCACGCCACAAGCGCACAATGGCAATAGTAAATCGTAAGGTTACTGACTTTAACTGTACAAAATCACATGGTGACGCAATCGGGAGCGTGCTGGTCACGCATTCATTTAGTTGTGTGTTCGAATCTCGCACTTTCTCCGATTCCCAGCAGTGCTTGATATTTGCCTGTATAGTCCATATACCGCACAGGGCAAAGATGGCTTCAGCCGCAGCTACTCAGCGCCTCCTGGCGTAGGCTCCTCACCAACTTAGTTACCGCAATCCTTACCCGTTAATCTGTGCGGCCCTTTTGTGAATTTGTGCAAGAAGCTCAATTAACGGTATATAATAATGCTATTACCTGTCATCATGTTATTCTCTTCGATGCCTTAACTGTGGTCATTTGAGTTCTTCCGCGTGCGTGCCGGTATGTAAGGCTTTTGTACATAGGCTAGTGCTTACAGGCTCTGTGTCCTGGGGCTTATGCAGATCAAAATATATATACAAATGTATATGTATATGTATTTGTATATATATATATACATGTATGTATATATATATATATGTATATGTATATGTAGTGTATATATATATATATATATATATATATGTATATATATATATGTATATATATATATATATATATGTGTGTGTGTGTGTGTGTGTGTGTGTGTGTGTGTGTGTGTGTGTGTGTGTGTGTATATATATGTATATATATATAGATATATATATATATATATATGTGTGTGTGTGTGTGTGTGTGTGTGTGTGTGTGTGTGTGTGTGTGTGTGCGTGCGTGCGTGGTGTGTGTGCGTGTATTAAGCTATCATACAATATTTAACTAAAAGTTTTTGCACCGTAAAAATTGGAAAATCTGGCGACTCTTTGCAACTGTGCCAAAAGCCTGTTTTGCAGCAATGGTGATCATTATTAAAAAAAAAAAAAATCTTCTGTAGCCACGCGATATTTCCAGGAATCAAGGTATATGGATTACTCCTCATTTTTCACAGGCTAACATTTTCATTTCTTTATTTTTATTAAGAATCAGAAAGGAGATTAGTATCAAATCATGTTTCTACACATGTAACCTAATTATATACACAAGCAAGATTTTGCAGATATAGGACACGCAGCTTATCATCAAAATGGAAATATAAAATTGAGAAAATTTGCTTTATCGGAAAAGTCAGAGGTTACATTATTTTTTATCTGAATTTATGTATGATGTGCATGAAACATATATGATGCCAAACGTGAGGAATTCTTATATTGTTTTCAAATGATATTTAATAATTTATAGAAGCATTCGAACGTACATATAAGGGTTTACAATAGATTTAAATTGTATTAGATAAAACATATTGTTTCCTACCGGGTTTGTATCTACTGTGAAAATATTATTAATTCTATTTTTCAAATTACGCTTATATATGTTTATTCTATAGCGAGTCGCCGCTATATCATTCTTTAAAGACTATTCCAAATGCTGTCATAATAGTGGAAGATAGTTCTGTGGATACTGTTAGGAAGAGAGTAGTTATATTGTAAATAGTTTCTTTGTTTTGTTTGCATGTCTGGGTGTATTTTTATTCATTTGATTATTTATTTATATTTTTTATCAAATTATCAAATAATTTCTATGGCTATCATTTATTTATCAATTAATGTACTCACATATTTGTGTGTTTATTTATTTTATTGTATATTCAATGGTTTATATATTGTTTTTTTCATTTGTTTATTTACTTATTTAACTCTTTGTTCATTGCATCCGGCCTTGTTATGAGCATGGACCCTTTGATAAGCTCTGCCATTGTAACCCACTGTAATTGTAATGATGATAATATCATATCACACCGTCCACGGACTGGAGTTTACAGGCGTGGGGAATTCAATACCTTGGTCGTATTAAGTTATGGTTTTGGTAGTGTTAGGTCTTTAAGCACGATCTTGATGACTATTTTGATTAGGAATAAAGGGTATGTTATTGGTGATTAGTGTTAAGAGGAACACATAAACCGGAATATTGGTATATATGTGGTTAAAAATCAATAATGTGAACGTGACCCTTCCCCAATACAAAAGAAAAATATATATCATAAATACACACACACACACACACACACACACACACACACACACACACACACACACACACACACACACACACAGACACTATATATATATATATATATATATATATGTGTGTGTGTGTGTGTGTATGTATATATATTTTTTGAATATATAAATGTATATGAATATATATATATATATATATTTAGATATATAAATTATATATATTCATACAGGAGTTGGACAAAATGATATGAAAACATGCCAAATACACAATATTTATTTATATACAGTGTTGGGCCACTATTTGCCTGTAGAATAGCTGCAATCCTTCACGGTATGGATTCGTAGTGTCCGAATAGTTTTCAACGGAATGTTGTCCCATTCTTATATCAAAATATTCGCGAATTGCTGCTACGATGTTGGAGGTGGAAATCTGCTCCTCACTCTGCTCTAAAACGCCCCATAACGGTTCAATTATGTTGAAGTCTAGCGATTGTGTAGGCCAGGGAAGATGTTTGATGATATTCTGATGCTCTACGAACCAAAACTGAGCCTTTTGACTGTGTGTATGGGCGCATTATCGTCTTGGAATATGGCTGTGTCTGGCAGCAAGACGCTCATCATAGTAAGAACCTCATCATTGAGGATGTCGATATATTCATTCGCAATCATCCGGCCTGTGATGTGAATGAGAGGACCAGCTGAATACCACGATATAGCCACCCACATCATAACGGAACCGCCCCCATGCTTGACTGTAGGAAGCAGGCAGTCCGGATCGTAGGCCTCTTTTGGGGTTCTCCATACACAATAAATTCTGTGAGAATCAACACCGTGTGAGATCGAAACCTTTATTGGTACGACGTTTCGCTTGTTACAGCTTTTTCAAGTACAGACATATGGCAAACACTCTGAGTACATACACAATAAACTCTGCCGTTTGTAGAGAATAACGTGAACGTTGATTCATCGGACCATACCACATTCTTCTAATCATCAAGTGTCCAGGTTTTATGTTCGTGGCACCACTTCTTTCGCAGCTTAGCATTGGCATCCGTTATAAGGGATTTTGCAATTGCAGCTCTACCACGAATGTTAGCCGTACTGTTTTCGTCGATACAGGATTCCTCAGGTGTGTGCTGAGTTCCACTGTCATTTTTACCACGTTTTTTTTTTTACGTTGTCTGGCCACAATCCTTTTTAATGTTCGTCGGTCTCTGTCGGATAACTTTGGGTTTTGCCCACTATTCCTCTTCGCCGATGATGTTTTCCCATGTTTTGTGTATGCTGTCATTACCGTGGATACTGTCGCTCGTGAAACGGTCAACAGTTCAGCTGTTTTCGTCACCGATGTTTCTGCTAACCGGGCGCCAATAATTTCCCCTTTTTCGAAGTGTGAGAGATCACACATTACACCGGTCGTTTGTTGTAACCGCCGCAGACCAAAGCGTGTAATACACTGAAATATAACCCACGATACCTACTATGTAAACAGCGCAATACATACGCGACGCATTATTTACCCTGAAGCAGTGTTGCCAACATGCATCAAGATGTACTCTTTTGCGTGGTGTTCATATTATTTTGTCCAACCCCTGTATACCGTGTGTATATATATACATATATATGCTTATATATGCATATATTTATATTTATATATATATATTTATATATATATGTATATAAATGTATATATATTTATATATATGTATATATATATATATATATATATATATATATATGCAGAAACAACATCGGACAAACTGGCAAAGATATGCAAACAAGAATTAATCAACACAAATGCAGTGTGAGAAGTGGTCAAATATCTAGTGGTATTTTTGTTCATGTGAGGGACCAAAATCATGTAATTGACTGAAAAATGCCAATGAAATAACCTCTTGTAATTTCTTTACTGAAAGGAACATCATTGAATCAAGCCACATTTAACAAACTTTTGATCAAAATATCAGTCTAAGCTTAGGTATGTACAGGCTTGATAATTTCATTTCAAAGAAAATTGTTGGATGTTATCCTGCCCGGACATTTGGTCCATCTGTGACCTGAGAACTGTGGGTAATTTTCTCAGGCTTATGTGATTCATATTTCCATGTTCCTTACAATATCTTTACTTCTGTAGTATATATACTGTCTCTGTATCTCCCTTACTGTATTCCCTTGATGATGTCTTAAATAGACGAAAACGTCCGAACTACTTTTCTTATTTACCAGTGTTTTTTCTGCAAATTATATTCACGTGACATTTCTAAAATACTGCAATGTATATATATATATATATATATATATATATATATATATGTGTGTGTGTGTGTGTGTGTGTGTGTGTGTGCGTTTGTGTGTGTATAAATGTATGCATGCATGTATGATATGTATGTATGTATATATGTATGTATGTATGTAAAATACTATTTTGAGCTCTGAAAACGAAAGAATATCACTGATATCTCCTGTGGTCCTCATGGACCTACAGTACTGCCATTAGTATTCCGCTTAGTCCTTGAAACGTTAGAACAATTGATGTTGGTAAGAGTCTCACTGGGAGTCGAGGACACTTGATTGGTATTGGGCACGAGCGCCTTGTCACAAGCCTCAAGTTGGATACCACAAGGTCTAGTAACATCGTATCGTGGTCAGCAGTGTCCTGTGTAAGGGGATGTAGAACGCACTTAGCTTATCCCTTTGTACCTGTGCTTACCGAAAAGCATATATGTTTGTGTGTTTTTTTTTGTGTGTGTGTATATGTGTGTGTATGTGTGCGCGCGTGTCTGCATATATATCTCTGTATACGTTCTATGCAGGTTGTATTTACATGTGTGCATGTTGTAATTGCTGACTCGAGACTCACTGTCTGGAAACCCGGAGCCCCACAGTAACTGGAAACGGTCCTTGAATCATCCAACAGATCTTTCAGAGAAGGAATGTTGGACTGTCTGTGTATTAGTATTAGTGTAGAAGTATATATATCCTATTGGTTCATAGCATCAGGGAGTACTCGTTAGTCGTCCCTCCTTATGTGAAAAAATGGAGGAAATGCAGTTGAAGTTGATAGTAAGAGATCTTAACTTCGACCTAAAGACCAAGTGTCAGCCCCTCGGGGTTGCACTTCCAGGTTGAGGTGAGAGTGTTGTCGAGGAGATGATTCCATATGATGTCCTTCATTGGCCCCTGGATATGATTACTGCCAATGCAAAATAATCTCAAAAACACTTAATATCATTTCGCTAATCTTCAGTCTTTCACAAACAGATGTTATTACTGTATTTAAATAATATTTAACTTGACTGTGTTTATGACGTTTGACATTGCCATTATTTTACTTAAACAGGTGAAAAGCCTATGGCAGGAGGCTTTGCATAGCTGCTGCCGAAAACGTCACCTTTGCCCTATTAGGCGCTTTGGGGACTGTCGGGGCAGGTAACAACCACTGCTAAGGAGTGCGGGATTCCAACCCACAATTAAGCGAATGCGATACTAACCAGCTTCCAATTACACCACTAGTATGTATAGACGGTAGGGATTTCTCCTGATCTCTTTAGATTTCCATTCATTAGTCTATCATGTGTTGAAAAAAATTAAATAAAGTATATAAACAAATAAATGAAAATAAAGAGTAGAAAAAACAAAAATGATCTGGTATTATATACATATGCAATGAGGAATTCTAATAGCGACTCCATTCTAGGATAATAGTTCTTATTTCTAAGCTATTAACTATTTTATTGCACTGGCGGCGTAGTCGTAAGCTTGCTGGTCTTGCATTTGTTTAGTTACGGGTTCGAGTCCCCTACTTCTCTCAAATTCCCAGCAGTGATTGTTACCTCCCCCAGCAGTCCCTAAAACACAAAGGGTAATGGTGACGGCATAGGCCGTGGCTACTTAGCGCCTCCTGGCGTGAGGTCATTACTTATTGTTAATCATTCCTTGACCTAGATATGGACCAAAAGGTCTCCTGTCGGCATACTCCGCCTTTGTAATCCTGTGTAAGTGTTGGTTTTCCATTCTCTAGATTTAAGACAGAAACTTGTGTTTTACTTATCTAGCAATCAGGATTTAATTACGACAAAGGTTAGGTAGGGTGAGGAGTCTACACCAGGAGGAGCTGAGTAGCTGGGCAGGTAAAAGACAGTAACTGCTGGGAATCGAACAGGAGTGCGGGATTCGAACCCATAAATAAGCGATTGCGAGACCAGCACGCTTACTCCACCAGCGTACAGACAAAAGAAAGGCAAAACTAAGTTTCCCAACACGAGATTGATTTGAAAGAAGATTGCTTTTGCTTCTGGGTCTTCAAGACCATCCGGAAGCTTCCTGTGTGACCCTTTTGACCAAACAAAGGTTTTTGACCAAACAAAGGTTTCTGTTCCCTCGATTTCCTTCGTCATTTTGATGCTCCTTCTATCCATCTATAGACCAAAAGTCTTCTTCCTCTGGTGACGTAATCGGAACCGAGCGTGCTGATCTCGGGTTTGCTTTGTTCTGGGTTCAAAACCCGCACTTCTCCCGCAGTCCCAGCCGTGATTATTACCTGCCCTAACGGTCCTCAATGGTGATGGCTTCGGCCGAAGCTACGCGTCTCCTTGCGTAGGCACCTTACCTTCTTCCATATAAGGGATGTAGTCACCCAAGGCATACACCCATTCGACACTTATTTCCTTAATATCTTACCTCCTTGTGGCTGTAGGGCCATCCCCGACTTCCGCTCATCACCTGAGCCAGACGCAATGCAGTAAGACACAGCTTCTGTTGGAATATCTAAAATGGACGTGAGTCATGAAAATATGAACCTTACCGTAAGACATAAGACTTTGGACCACTAATAATGCCTAATGGAATTAAGAGTGATCTTCATTATGTGGGGCTGAGTAGTTTTAAATCAATTAACATTGTGGAAGAATTTATATGGAAGGAATCATGGTTACTTATAGAAACGCAAGAGTGGTTGTTCTTTTTCGAAATAAAGAAAACGGCTTGAGTATCGATTATTATGTCATAAGGAACTTGTTATTCATTTTAGCATAAACATTATGAGGTGGTGAGGAGCCTACACCATGAGACGCTGAGTAGCTGCGACCGAAGACGTCACCTTTGCCATCTGCGCTCTAGGGACGGTTAGAACAGGTAACAATAGCTGCTGGAAATTGAAGAGAAGTGCGGGTTTCGAACCCACAAATAAGCAGATGCGAGACCAGCATACTATCGATTACACCACAAGCGCGTCCTCACCATTATGACAAAAGGGTACTATACTTCAGATCTTTCAGTCCCATTCATTATCACGATTCTTCATGTGAACTCAAAGGAATTTTTTGTTAACAAATGCTATCCTCGCATGATTAAAAAGGCTTATATATATATCTATATCTATATATATATATATATATATATATGTATATATATATATACTTATATATATATATATATATATATATATATATATATATATATATTTCTAATACTCCTCTTGTAGAAATAATTAAGTGTGTGAGGGTTGTAGCTCTCCTCAAATATACTTTATTTTATTTTTTTATTCTTTTAATATCGTTCTAATTAATCAACTTTTTAATTTCCACATAACGTAGTTCGTATATTCAGATTTTGGATTATAAGATTTTTTTTTTTTTTAATTTACTCCTTCCTTTCGCACACTTCAACTATATTCCATTGTTTTTGGAGTGGGGGGGGGCTATGTAATTGTATAACATATATTTCTCGAGAACAGAATATAATACAAATAGAAGCACACACACAACGATAAATTTTGAAAGCCTGCAGTGGCGAGCTACACTCATATCGAATATAAGAAGCAAATCATACACAAATCGTTGAAGAATTTGAACTTAGTCTAAAAACCGCACTCGGGGGGGGGGGCGATTTGATACAAGCCTCTAATATCTTAAGAAATATTCGATAACATAGACAATGAGATTATTTTGACAGAGGACAAGAAACTAGGGTCTCAAGCTGTCGGGACATCGGTTTAACTTAGAAATAGATAAAAACAATTATGTCAATGTTGTTCATAAAGAAGGGAACACGGTTCAAGGTTAAATGGCAATGATGTAACATATTGCGAGAAAATAAATAAGCATCACAACTGGAGATGAATACAAATCTGGAAACAGAAGGATTGTATATTTTACTGTTAACTTTCCACCTTCTCTCCTCTCTCTCCTCTCTCTCTCTCTATCTATCTATCTATCTGTCTATCTATCTATTTCCCCTCTCTCTCTCTCTCTCTCTTTCTCTCTCTCTCTCTCTCTCTCTCTCCCTCTCTCTCTCTCTTTCTCTCTCACTCACTCTCTCTCGCTCTCTTTCTCTCTATATATATATATCTGTCTCTCTATCTTTTAATCTGTCTTTCTCTCTCAAAGACAGGAAAGCTTCTTGTCGCCGCTATACTAAGGCAAACCGTAGCGTTTTGCCCATCAAGAATACATCCGCTTGCGCAGAAGGGTTAAAAGAATGATAGCAGAAGCAGCAAAACATAATGAAGGGCAGAGGGTGGCCATTTCTTACAAGGTTAACCACAAGGAGTTCTTTAGCTACGTTAATAGTAGAAAATCGACTTATAAGCAAAAATGATCCATAGCGTGACTGTGGTGGAACGCTTTAGAATACATACTTTGAGGTGGCTGATATTCTCAACGCACACTTCTCTTAAGTATTCACTGAAGAAGTAGAGGGGGTAATCCTTGAACCAGTTCTGGTACACGAAGGAGAGTCCATGAAGGATATTCAGTGTACGAACATCGAAGGCTACCCCCCGTGTGTTTGTGCATGTGTGTGTGTATCTGTGTTTGTGTATGCGAGTGCGTGCGAGCGTGTGTATGTGCTTTTATTCACATATATATACTGTATGTGATCAATAGAAGCACAGAGACGGTATATATATATATATATATATATATATATATATATATATATATATATATATATATATATATATATATATATTCTTTTATAAGATATGCAAATCACGTAAAGACATTGGACAATTCCAGGAGGAAGAATTCACATTTATTTCACATAGCTTGTATTTCAGCGTGTCCTCCCGGGGCCACGTATAAAATGGTAATGGAAACACCAAAGTAATTCTCAGGCTTGTCTTCCCGCATGCCAAGTAACAGTGGGCGTGCGGGTGGACGGGCGTTTGAGACAGCCTCATGGAGAAACGGGTGTGCTTGCTGCCGGCCGTGTTGGTATATACCACTACCACCACCAGGCCGCGCGGTCAAATTGGTTTGCGGTTAAATTGGTATCGTTGGTGAATAAGCATTGTAAGATGAAATTGAATTATAGTTGAGGCTGTGGTGAAGTGGAATTATACGCCGTAATAAAAAGGTTGCCATGACTCAGTTTGGTTTGATAGTAAAACGCTACTTCAGTAAATGAGGGTGTTGTTGACAGTTGGGTATATATATATATATATATATATATATATATATATATATATATATATATATATATATATATATATATATATATATTGGGTATTTTAACTGCACTTCAATTTTATAAATCGTACATAATTCATCCTCAACATATTCTGGGGTGCAAATACGTAAACCACGAATGAACATAGAAGAAATTGCCGATTGTTTAACTCAAATATGGTTAGCAGAATAATGATATGAGCATTAACACTATTGGGTTTTCGTTGAACACCATATTTGAATTGTCTCTCACATATACAAATTTTATAGTCCAAGAAAGGGATTCCTGAATTATTTTCAATCTCCACAGTGAGTTCTTTGGAAGAAACTTAAGTTGTTTAATTTGGGGCAAAAATGCATCAAGATTTTTATTATTAGGCCATATGCAGAGAATATCGTCAACATATTGAAACCATTTGACCTTACTGCAAAGTATATTTTTCAAAATCTTTTATGTATGCTGCTTGTTTACCCTTCAAACTATTTTTATCACTAGGTTTTATAACATTTCTATGATATTATTATTATATATAATATCATTCTAATTCAGTTTATATGACTTGGTGGTGAATCTTTTTAAGTGTTCTATGTCTGTTTGATATTAAGCCTAATATGGCGCATGTAGTAAAGGTACTCACAAGATAATCTTGAAATTTAATGTACAATTAAACTAAAATAGATTAGTAAATAAATAGATAAAATAATAAATAAATAAATAGATACACGACGCTGATAAAAGAATAAATAAATAATCAAATATGTCACGACGTTGATATTCCAGATTTGTGAAAAATCCAGATTTCTTGGCCAGTATCTAAGCTAAAAATAGATAAATAAATAAATAAAGAATAAAAGAAAAATTAGAAGAGGTGTAAATCTTAATGTACGAGAAAATGGAGAATAATGGAGAGGATGTTTTAGCTTTTAATGCACATGGGATCATAATACCTGCAGTTGCCTATATGAAGCGTTCAGAAACAGAGGGGCATTCCAGCCACTTTTACTGGTTTCGGGTTGACCACGGATACACACACACACACACACACACACACACACACACACACCTCGTAGTGCAGTGGTTAAAGTTCCCGGTTGCCACTTCGGAGGTCCGGGTTTATATCCTGCCCAGGGCTGAAATAATTTCAGTATCGCTGCGCTGCGGGGTGTTACTCCAACTCTTGTGGACGGGGAGTTGGGTGTGTGTGCGTGTAAGGTCACAGCATTACCCATAGATCGGTCATATATGAGCTCTGAGCTCTCTTCCGGGAGGGAAACGACTGTAGATCACGAGTCCAACACATAATCCAAGATCATGGTGAATCACACGCGCGCGCACACACACACACACACACAAACACACACACACACACACACACACACATATATATATATATATATATATATATATATATATATATATATACTGTATACAGTATATATATATGTATATATATATATATCATATATAAACATATATACATATATATACTGTATATAATGTACACAGTATATATATATATATATATATATATATATATGTGTGTATATATATATATATATATATATATATCACCTTTAATTCCATGACATCGCAGTCGAGACTGACGAGGAGCTCGAAGGAATCATATATTCGAAATTGAAACGTGATTGAGCCGAGGACTCGATCTCAGCTCGGACGTGACAAAGTGTGAGTGGCTTAACCCACCTCTCTTGATAGCGCAATGGGTTAAGTCATTGACATTTTGTCACGTCCGAGCTGAGTTCGAGTCCTCGGCTCGACCACGTTTCAATGTCCAATATATGCTTCCTTCGAGGTCCTCATCAGTCTCGACTGCGATGGCATGGAATTAAAAGTGAATTGTGGTTGAAAGGATGTTAATCTGTTCACTGGGAACCATTCAGTGTATGCATATATATACATATACACACACGCATGACACACGCACGCACACACACACGCACGCACACGCATACGCACATATACTTAACTTGAAACTTGTAAAAATGGCGGGATGCCCCTCTGTTTCTAGACACCTCATATATGACAGAGATCTTTGACCATCATTTGTTTCATTAAATTGAATATGAGTTAAATCGTCTGACGGCATACAGATGGCAAAGAAAGGTTCCATCAGGCACGGAAATGGTCAAGGAACTTACCATAACATCGCTAATGAAAGCCATGGTCGAAAGATGCCTCTCCGGGAAGGCGCTCATGTACAGTACCCAAAGGAAATTGCCTAAATTGGCTAATTACCGAATCTTACAAGACGACAAACTCAACGAAATAATCGCCACTTGGACCGTTGGAAGTGGCGTGAAAGCTTGGTTTGTGCGCCACGAAGGCGGAATCGCGGTTCCTTGATCGACGATCGGCGGGTGGATTGTGGTCCCCTTGCTTCTTGTCCGCCGCCAAGTCGAGGAGCTTTAGTGATTAGCGGTGCGCGGTTCGGGATATGCTACGGCAGGTTCCAGGGATGTGCCTCCGTATCCGGTAAGATAAAGAGAAGCGGGGTTGAAAGGGGAAGAAGGCAGAGGGAGTAGGGAAATTCGTAGAATCAGAGAGACAGGGAAAGGACGGAGGGAGGAAGGAGGTGAGAGGGGAGGAGGGCAGAGTGAGTAAGGATATTCGTAGAGAGAAAGATAGAGCAAAGGGAGGAAGAGAAGGAGGGAGGGAGGAAACTAAGGAGAGAGGGGGTGAAGAAAAGGAGTGAGGGAGGGAAGGAAAGTAAGTGTGAAGAACAGGAGAAGGTAGAAAGGAAAGGAAGGGGAGGGAATTAATGTGGGAGAAAGAGGGAAGGGAGGAACGTTGGAGGGAGAATGGAAGGAAATAAGGGAGAGAGGGAGGAAGACAACAAAGGGGTGGGGAGGGAGGGAGGGAGGGAGCGGAATAAAAAGAAGATAAGCAGATAGAGAGTAAATAAAAACAAGTAAAAGAGTAGTAATTGTATAATCATAGGTGTAGATAGATGTATAGCCATGAAGATAAAAATAAAGATATGTAGCGATAGATATAGATAAAAAATATAGAGAGGAGATTGAGGAAATAAATAAACGAACTTAGAGAGATTTTCTCAGATAAGGAGATGAGGAAAAACATAAACACAGGAATTAGGAAATGTAGAAAGAAATCAAGATAAGTATGTGCTTAAGAAGTATAGAGATCAATTAATGTAGAAGCCAAGAGAAGTTAAAAAGAGATCAAGAGAGCTAAACAATGAGAGACAAAGTTGGATATAGAGAGATAGATTAGAGAGGGATTAAGAAAAATAGAGAAAGATTACGAAACGCACAGATAGCTCAGAAGAGGTAGAGAGAGACAAAAAATAACGTATAGACATACAAAGGAGAAAGGGAGATAGGAAGAAGTAAGTAAAGACAAAGAGAAGTAGAAAAAGAGCGCAATATTTCTGGACCAAGAGAGACTCGAGTATTTCTGGTTTTTCTACAAGGGTGAAACGATTTCTGGACTTTGTAATATACACGTTGCAGTTTATATACCCCTATAGAAAGAATTCACAAGAGGTAAGAAGGTGAGGACCGCCAGAATGCGTGTGGCTGCGGCCGAAGCCGTGACATTTGCCATATTATGTGCTTCCACTGTTACGGCAGGTCACTGCTGGGAATAGGAGAGAAATGCGGTATTCGAACCCACAACTAAAATAATGCGAGACCAGGACACTTCTGACTACGTTACCACTAGGCAAAGTTTGGTGAAATATCAGTTCACACCAAAGGACCACGAAACCCAATGAATGATGAGACTCGGGAAGCGTCTTTTAGTTATATGAAGAGGCGAA
Organism: Oratosquilla oratoria; assembly: GCF_046742065.1. Classification (NCBI taxonomy): domain Eukaryota; kingdom Metazoa; phylum Arthropoda; class Malacostraca; order Stomatopoda; family Squillidae; genus Oratosquilla; species Oratosquilla oratoria. The sequence continues at coordinate 38,235,079 of NC_134797.1, read as the reverse complement.
GAGGTCACTCAAGTAATGCACAGAGACTCTATTCTTCTGGAAGATAACTTCTTCCTTACTCAACATCGTTGACTGTTGGGGATTCATGATCTATCAAAATAAACACCATGAGGCAGCGGAGCCAAATGATTATGATAAATCGTGATGTACTTGATAAATCTTTAACAAAGGAAATTCGTACTAATGATTATTAGCACGAGTTTCCCTTGTTAAAGATTTAATAAGTATATCATAAAAGCTCTAATAAGCGAAATTGTCGTAGTAACAAAGTCTCCTTCCTGACATGGTGTTTATTCATAGACTTGTCGGTAACTGCCGACAACACACAGATTCATGAGCTCCCATAGCATCTGGAGATAACTCTCTCCATTGACATTCATCGAATGTCCATCTTCGTTTCAGAAGAAGAATGGGCCAATCAGTCAATTGGAGGAAATGGCATGCCCAAGAACAAATTTTGGTGTGTCTCTTTTGTGCTCTCTAACTAACATTGGATTTGCAGATCTCAAAATCCAAGTGTTATGACAGTTGACGCGTCTGAAAAGAAGGGAGAGGGTTGCATCACTAAACCAAATTCGTTTCACAAATAAGAGGTCAGACTTGAAAATGGTGAAGCAAGATTTCGTACCTTGCTTCTGTAATGTCTAAGTCTGAATGATCTGGACGTTATATGATTAAAACTTGATATCACTATGTAACAGGGGATGATATAAATCACTAGTTTATAGTGATGTGTGTATAAGTTTTCCAATGCTTTTAGCCTTTTGCAAAGTAGTGGTAAGAGATCGGATCTATAAATCTATGGACAAAGTATGATCCCGTTTATGTAACCTCACTGCCAGATCATTTCGTCCAGATGGTCAATTCAAAGACATTCCTTGCTCCTTCAAACCTTTTTTAGAACCTAATCAATCATCAGCCGAAGACATACAAAACTCGAGACCTTTTTTTAAGATTCTAGAATTAATTATTCAAATGCCAGTGATATCAAATCAATTTGACAGATCCTGCACAACTAAAGAAGACAAAAGGAATTTTTTTGATATCAAGTCTTCAATTAACACGAGACGAATATAGGAAGAAAAGCCCCTGCCTCTGTACGCTCAAGCAAACTAAAGAAGATACATTCTTTTCCACATAGTTATAATATTTATTATATCTAACACTCATTTAAAGAAACACTTACATACACAAGGCCTTTAAGTCCACAGGATTGAGGATTAGATTCAGTGGGTCAGATATCTTACCAGAATCAATGTCACGAATATAAATTAATTATGAGAATCATTATACATGTTTGAGATAAATGCACATCTGTGTATTACACATTTTATTTAGGTTTTTGTAAAAGAGAGAATACAGTAAACGTTTGTAATTGGGAAATTAATCCTATCATAGTTTTGTATACCACAATAGAGACTATCTACGTCGTTTTAGGTTAAGAATGATAATATTTACAGATGTGTAATTACTATATAGTTATAATTTTTTTTACATAGTTTTCATATTGAGAACAGGAAATAGATATATAGTTGATAACCTTTACTTACAAAATCGTGCTAGGAGTGTTCATATTATTCATATAGTGGGTCTTGGCAATATGTATATATATATATATATATATATATATATACATATGTATATATATATATATATATATATATATATACATATGTATGTGTATATATATATATATATATACATACATATATATATATATATATATATATACCTACAAATGTAGATGATAGTGAACTTTAGTGAAATTGATGAACGAGAGGAAAGGGATCTGGCGAGGGAAGCCATGTAGGACTCCGTATATTCAAAATTTATGGCTCGGAATAATGCGTCTGCCCTTTCTGGAACGGATTTGAATCCTGTCGGCCACAAAACACCCACCCCCCCTCCCACCCGACCCTACCCCTCCTTCGTCTCCCACCCCACCCAACCCCTCCCACCTCTCCCACCCCAACCCAACCCTCACGTTTCTCCTCGCATCCCCTCCGTCCTTGGGTAAGAATAATATCTTTCGCGACATTTAGAGCAGAGTCTGGGTAATTTCCATGTTATATTAATTTTTTTATTGTTTCTTCAAACAGTAGGGTTCAGGATGTAAGCGTCATAGTGTTCCTCATTAAGGGTCAGAGTAAAAAAAAAATAGACCAAGTTGTACTAGAATGTGTAGTTTAGACACATGCACCGCCTTGCTTTGTAATCAAAACTAGTATAAAAATGTACATAGTTTTTTTAGAATGCTATATAGTGATTGCAGATGCCAATCAGTTTAATCATATTATTGAAATATGCTGTTTTATTGTAGTGGGTCCTACTCTTCTGGGAATTATGTATCTATACTATATCTCAGGATTATTATTTTTTTATGATTTCTCTATTTATTCCACTTGCTATTGAAGGAACATCTTAAGGATGTCTAAGTAATCTAGAAAATCACGCATATACACAAATACACACAAAAAAATCCCTTATAAATTATTGCCCGACTCAAAATACATGACACGTCTAACTTGCACCCATTCCGCACTCATCAAATAAACACGTTCCTCATCCTAACCACCATAGATCCACGTGGATGAATGGTCCTCACTGTTCTAGACCACATTTCTCGGGTCAGTGGAAGAAAAAAATGATATTATTCTTTTTTCGCCACAGACGAAATAGAAGATGAAGTACCAAGCAATGAAAGCGTGCGTTAACGCTCATTTTAATTCATTTCGTATATTTTCCGATACACTATTCCCACTGAGATTACCGAGTGTGTCATGAGGTAAGGTGTCTTTATTTGGACAAGTGGAGTGTATCGCATTAAAATATCTGAGTTACGGAAAAGCATAAAATGAGGACGAAATCTTTCATGAGGTAACGTTTCGTTCATTTAATTGATCAAAATCGTATGAGCAACATCAAAAGTGACAACATTTTCACACTGAATGAGAATCAGACAAGAAACAATGGTCTCAAACTGTCCGGAAATAGAATGAATTTGGAAGTGGGTAGAAACAACTTCGCCAACCGTGTAGTTAGTGAATGGAATAAACTTTCTGCAGAGGCAGTGCAATGTAGTTCAGTTCGAAGCTTTAAGAATCATCTAGATAAATACCTAAGCAAGATGCTGTAATGACTATCATTTATCTTATATTATTTGTTTATTTGTTTTGTTATAATTTGTCTATTATTGTTTGCTTGATGCTAATTTATTATTATTTATATGTCACTTTATCATTATT
>NC_134797.1:38211834-38221834 GCF_046742065.1 Oratosquilla oratoria | reverse complement strand
TATCAACCCGAAACAAAGTCACAAAACCCAGGTCACCATGATGAAAAACATGCACTGCTGCAGACGACATGAAACCGATGGTGCATGACATTGCATGGTGCACAGTGACGTATACGCCATGGTGCAAGAAATGGTGCTCACCCTAGTGCACGCAGTGGTGCACATTACGGTGACCTTCCCCACCCCTCCTGCCGCTGAGTCGGATGGTGATAACATTGGCTTCATTTTCACTTCCTGACCACGAAGAATGAAAATGCAAATGCGGACCTTCCCGGCCGGGTCTTCGGGAGTCGGCGGCGTGGGTACGTCTCTTCGTCTCGGCGCCAGGAGGAGCCGGAGGATGAGGAGGAGGAGGTGGAGGTGGAGGTGGGAGATGGCGGACTGTAAAAGTGAAGCAGTGGAGACGGGAAAGGGGGGGGAAAACCCAGTTCAGACTGGAGCGATTCCCGTCAATTATCGTGTATTTGGACAGCTAAAAGAAGGCTTGGCTGAGAGTATTCTAGATTTCCCGAAGTGTCCACTATGTGTGTTGCATTAGCTTCTCTTAATTCGTCACTAAATTTCTCAATATATGACACGAAGGTGATTTAAGATTTGGAGATTTGGAAAACTAAAAAATTGTAACCGGAGACGGTTCTACTCAAACGGACTGACATCAGATGACGAGAAATGGCCCAGAGTGAGGCGGCCTCTAGGAGAGGAGAGGCAGAGGGAGAGGGTGAGGTTGAGAGGCAGAGTTTGCAGAGACACGACAGAAAGAGTCAAAGGATACAGAGATGCATATCACTTAGCATTGTGATTGTAATAACCAGCGCTTCTCTCCTGAGGGACAATATCATGCCGAAGAGGATGAGTCGTAGAGTTCGTAAAGGAAAAATTTAAGAAGGATGATAGAAACGAGACTGGGAAGAATGATCAGCATTCTTTTAATCATAAAAGAATGATATGTAAATCTGGGTTCCAGGGATGATGATGATGATTATTATTATTATTATTACTTACATACATACATATACCAAGGCTTTTTCCCCCTTACAAGGGAGGTAGCCAAAAAGGAAAAGGCATAAAATCATTCCCATCCATTCCATCCCTGAATACACTCCACACCCCTCCACCCTCCCTCTTATCTTAGCACCTCCTGGATGACGGGTCATCCCTGCACCTTGTCCACTGCCCTATTATTACTGCTACTATTATTATTATTATTATTATTATTATTGTTATTATTATCATTATTATTATCATTATTATTATTATTATTATTATTATTATTATTATTATTATTATTATAAAATCATTGCCATCATCACCACTATCATCATCATCATCATCATCATCATCATCATCATCATCATCATCATCATCATCATCATCATCATCATCATCATCATCATCATCATCATCATCATCATCTCCTCATATATCATCATCACCACCTCATATATCATCATTATCACCTCATATATCATCATCACCTCATATATCATCATCATCATCATCATCATTATCGTTATCATCTCAAACCATATCACAAATGAACAAGGATCACGTAACAATCTTAGGATCAAGACACCGACATAGCCGGTATGGGCAAATCCAGGTGTTTGCATATTAGATGAATAGAAAATAAAAATAAAAAAGAAGTAAAGAATACCTAGATAATTTAATAAATAGGTGAACAACTTAATAAATCAATAAATCAAAGCGAGAAATACATACGAATGAGGAAATCTGAATTCTCCCATAATAATTTTCTTTTCGGTCCAGATGTACACGTGTTTACAGTTGTAAGGTTGATTAGAAAACGGATTAACAGTGGTATTCTTGACAAAAATCTTTCTTTATATAAATCTTTCCCTTCCAAAGACTTATATAAGATTTATATAAGGAATTTTTTTTTAAGTATTTTACGGTGGGATTCTTAATTTTTTTTTCATATATAAATCTTTCCTTTCCAAGGATTTATATAAGATTTATATAAGGAAAGATTTTCTAAGTATCTTACGGTGATATTCTTAAAAGAAATTTATTTATAAATCTTTCCCTTCCATGGATTTGTATAAGGAATTTTTTTTTTTTAAGAATACCCCCGTAAAACTCTTTTTGAAGGAAGATGCGTATCTCTCGTGTTAGAAGGATAAATTTTTGTGTTGCTGAAACGAGGTAGTTATATATAAAGTTATATCGAAAAGGAGTGTAAAGTTCTTTGAAATGGTCAAAAGCGTTCGTCATTGGTGATTCTTAGTGAAAAACTTATTTTCAAATTACGATCTTGGCAATGATAATGACAATGGTGATGATGTAATGATTATGGTCTTCAGTGAAATACGTTTCTACAGTAGAGCAATTCAAATGTTTTAAATGAATGTGTATATTATAATGAAATTGATACTGGTAATAGTGATGATCTTGTCAATGATATGACAATGGATATGATTTAGTGTTTATGGTAATAGTAATGATTACCGTGTTGATATACTGTTAATGGTAACCGCATTAGTAGCTATAGTGGCGTAAAAGGAAGTGTATTGTTTTCGCATATACTTAGTTGCGGGTTCGAATCCCGTACCTCTCTCCGATTCCCAGCAATGACTGTTGCCTCCCTCAACACTCCCCAAATCGCATAACGGAAAGGTGACGGTTTCGGCCCCATCTGCACGGCGCCTCCTGGCGTAAGCTCGTCACCTTAGTAGTTGCAGTTGTCATCATTGTTGTCGCTCTAGAACTAGTTGTAGTAGCTGTAGTAGTAGTAGTAGTAGAAGTAGCAGTAGTAGTAGTAGTAGTGGTAGTAGTAGTAGTAGTAGTAGTAGTAGTAGTAGTAGTAGTAGTAGTAGTAGTAGTAGTAGTAGTAGTAGTAGTAGTAGTAGTAGTAGTAGTAGTAGTAGTAGTAGTAGCAGCAGCAGTAGTAGTAGTAGTAGTAGTAGTAGTAGTAGTAGTGGTAGTAGTAGAAGTAGCAGTAGTAGTAGTAGAAGTAGCAGCAGCAGCAGCAGCAGTGGTAGTAGTGGTAGTAGTAGAAGTAGCAGTAGTAGTAGTAGTAGTGGTAGTAGTAGTAGCAGCAGCAGCAGCAGCAGTAGTAGTAATAGTAGTAGTAGTAGTAGTAGTAGTAGTAGTAGTAGTAGTAGTAGTAGTGGTAGTAGTAGAAGTAATGGTAGTCCACAGTAGAAGTAGTGTGTGTCCATAGTACTTGTGATAGGATTCTAGACCAACTAGAAAGGTTAAAACAAGGATCTAAGGTTAATGTCGTTTCTAATTGCAGTTTTTAAGCTGTTCTTGTCACCAGTTCCAAGAGGAACGTGAGGAGCCTACGCCACGAGACGCTAAGTAGTTGCGACCGAAACAGTTACCTTTGCCCACTTATGTGCTTTGGGTACTGTTGGGCAGGGAACAGCCAGTCACCACTGGGAATCGGTGAGGAGTGCGGGACTCAAACCTGCGAGAAAGTAGATACGAAACAAACACGCTTCCGATTATGCCACCAGGGCATTAATGACTTCTAATGAAATATAGTTAATTGGAATTTAAGTGTTGGATATGATGCGATTATTCAAGTATTGCTAGGCCTCATTAATATATGAGATATATTCTTAAGAAGTATTTGTATTCATCGAAGTGATCTCTGCAGTATTCATTTAGTATAATCTCCTTTTTTTGGCATTCAGTAAATTAGCTAAGCTCGTTTTATGATACCACAAGATGATGTTAAATCGTTGAGGTTTGGTATAGTATCATGAATTACGGTTATATTCAGTAAATTAATGATACTTCATGTTATAACCACTACAATTGTCCACAACCTGACTTTAATTTTTTCTGCTTCCTTTTTTTCAATTACGGGACGGTTTGTACTTTTGCTTAACTGTTATGCAAATGTAATTATAACATTTTTGTTCATGGAAGTCTTCTGTCTTTGGAAATATAGGGCATGAGGAGACCAGGTTGGGCTGGACCTTCTTTCGTGTTGTTGTTGTTGATCTTCTTCTTCTTCTTCTTCTTCTTCTTCTTCTTTTTTCTTCTTCTTCTTCTTTTTCTTCTTCCTCTTCCTCTTTCTCTTTCTCTTCCTCATCATCCTCCTCTTCTTCTTCTTCTTCATCTTCTTCGTTTCTTCTTCTTTTCTTCTTCATCTTTTCTTCTTCTTTCTTTGTCTTTTTCTTTTTCTTCTCGTTCTCGTTCTCCATCTCCTCCTCCTCCTCCTCCTTCTCCTCCTTCTCTTCCTTCTCTTTGTCTTTCTCTTTCTCCTCCTCCTCCTCCTCCTCGAGTACTGTCTCGGTAATTTGGAGGATCGTGGTTGGAGGTGGTGTGTGTGTGTGTGTGTGTGTATGTATGTGTGTGTGTGTGTGTATGTGTGTGCTTGTGTGTGTGTATGTATGTGTGTGTGTGTGTGTGTGTGTGTGTGTATGCGCTTGTGTGTGTGCTTGTGTGTGTATATGTATGTGTGTGTGTGTGTGTGTGTGTGTGTGTGTGTGTGTGTGTGTGTGTGTGTGTTCGTTTTTGCGATTAGATTAGTAGAATGCCGAGGTCTCTGGAATCTTGGGCGATGGGTGTGGTGGTTGTGAGAAAGGACGCTTTCATCTGCAATTTATTCCTCGCAAGACGAAAGCATAACCGCAATGGGAGACTTGCTAATAACCAGGTACTGAGTTGGTATATTACATGCGATCTCCACAGCTTCTCATGGTCTTCTTGTTGACAAGGAGGAACCAAGTAAACTCAAAAGTGGAAAGAAAGGAGAGAAAAGAATTAGGAGGAAGAAGAAGAAGACGTGGAGGGGTAGTAATTGTTTCAAATGTTGATGAGTTTGGAAAAGATGGTGAGGAAGAGAATGTGATATGTGATGACACAGGAGATAGGAGTGTGATGATAAAGGTAAGGATGCTAATAGGGTTGAAATGATGAGTATTGTAATGATGAAGAGATGTAGGATGATGATGATGATAAGTACTTTGGTGGTGAATAAAGGGGAGATCATATGATGATGATGATGTTGAAAATAATGAAGAAATAAAGACAAACGTTGATGCGGATATTTATAGTGAGTGTTGATGGCGTTGGAGAATGTAAGAGATAAGAAATATTGATAATGATGGGGACATTAATGATTGTATATATGGTAATAATATAGATAATACTGATATAGGTATCAAAAATCTGATCAGTAATCTGGGTTATAAAGATATATAGGTTAGATAGATGTTATAATCTAATCAAAATAAGGAGCAGCAAAAAGTCGAAAATAGGGAAAGCGATGGTTAAAAAAAAGAAAGAAAGAGAAGAAACAAGAAATACACGAAGAAAGCTGAGTTTAAAGAGAAGGAGGAAGAGAATAGTAAGAAAGAGAAATATTCTGAGTAAAACGCGGACTGTGGGGAAGAGTAGGGGGGGGGGGTGAGGGTAAGGAGGAAAAATTGAAAAAAAAAAAGCGAAGAGAAAAGGCGTATGGTCGTTGCCCCAAAGACGTATAAGAAAATGCTGGTGTATTTGCGAGCAGATCTGAATTTGTAAGCGCGTGTGTACTCATGCATGTATGTACATGACTGCTTGCATTCTCGCAGTTAAATATATACATATGCACTTATTTACATATGTACCCACTTACTCGCTTGCAAATATACAGTACACGAATACGTTCATAAATGTCCAGAGCACTTGAATAGGAAGATATATCATCTATACATCCATTTACACATGTATATATACGTAGACACAAGTCTATAAGTACAAAGAGTTATAGTATCACGTACTTGATATCTTATAGAGACATTTATTAGACAGCGGAATCGTTTAGTGATAAAAAGTAGAAGTTCAGTAGATAATATCGAGGTATGACTAACATGTCAGTAGGTAGATAATAATTCTACTTCTGAATGACATCATCAAAGGGCTTTAAGAATATATGTGGCCTGATTGTATGTCTATGCATGTGTGTATATGTGTAAAAATTCGTATTGTATATGTGCACATCTGTATGTTATGATGTGTGTATCTTTAGGTTTTTGTGGGTTATTTATGTATATGTATGTTTGTTCCTATATGTGCGAATACGTATGTATGGGTATATATGTGTGTGTGCATATATGTACGCATATATATACAAGTATGTGTTCACACATATATATTGTACGAGTATGTATATACGAGTATATATGTATATTAATTTGTCCATATCTACACGCGTCCATACACATACATGTTTACACATGTTCTGCAAGGATACATATATGCCTTTTATGAAGTAATTTGTTTTTATGTGTGTATATGTTTATTTGTATGTGTACATATATGCCTGTGCAAGTATATTGTATATTTACATGTTTGAGTTTCTTCACGCTCTATATATTATGTGTATGCAGGAGTGAATAAGTGTAATTTTGTGTCTGTGTATGGACACGCTAATCAAATTCGAACACTCACATTTTTTCTTGTGGTACACATATCATTTCAAGATTTAATTACACGTAGGTTTTTGGTAAATGACAAATTCAATCACGCTGAAGTGTCGTTTCCTATAAATCATGTAATATATTTGACACAATGGGTAATTGCTTTGTTCATTCACATATTCATCACTGTTTTCCTCAAGACTCTTCACTTGCACTTCCTACACACTTCTACCAATTCACCTCTTAGAGTTCAATTCTCCCACAAGGATTATATATGTTTGTGTATAAGTCTCGGATACATATCGAAGGAAAACGTAAACATCAGGTTTGAAATGTAACACTTATTACCCGACGTTTCGATCCTAGTCCAGGAATCATCATCAGGAGTATAATGGGTATTAGGGAACATAAGATGGACAGACGCCCCGAGGCGCTTCTTAAGAAAGTCTACTTTAAGCTTGAGGCAATCCGAGTTCCCCCATATGAAATATGCCTAACTTACATCAACAATTAGATCAAACGTACAAGAATAAGCCCGAAGGTATCAATGTACTGAGTCGTGTTCATCTCTAAATCAACTCAACCGCCATAGTGGTGACTGTATGAAAGCAAACGTGATACTTTTGGTACTGTGGTACCCGAACGTTTCACGCACCAAGCCATTTGCGCTAACAGAATCATCATCATCAATTAAGAACAACATACCCCAGGGAGAGCGAGTTGCTTCACTCATACACCGTCACCAGTCTCCATTGTCTCTCTGAGTGAACTCCCAAGTATCTAACCTTCCCACTCCAAACAACTTTCGACAGGTTCGATCAACTTGCTCTGTAGGCGAATGGTGTCTGTGAATTGCAATGGATTGCGAGACACAGATCGAGAATAGGACCACCCACGAGTGAGAGTCTTGATGGTCCGCCGTTTCGCCTGTTTGGCCTGTTTGCTAAGCCACGGTCGTTTAACCCATTCAACTCCGATGACAAGATGTCTTGTCATTTGGTCAAATAAAACAAAAAAATCATAAAACACCAAAATGTTTGATCAAACACCAGAAAAATATGACGTCAGTCCTCGCTTCGCTGCGAGCGAAGCGAGGATCGACGTCATATTTTTCTGGTGTTTGATCAAACATTTTGGTGTTTTATGATTTTTTGTTTTATTTGACCAAATGACAAGACATCTTGTCATCGGAGTTTAATGGGTTAAGTTCTAGACGATGTCTTTCCTACATAGAACTGATTCATCGTATTTCTTTTTCTCTAGATTCCGTTTACGAACGTGAAATTAATTATTGCCTGCAAGAAATCTAGGAAATTAAGGAACATCAGTCTCATCTATTTGCAAGGCTAGTGTCGGTTTTTTAAGACAAATATTGAAAATAATACAAAATTAAATAAGTCAGCGTTGGCATACATTTTCTTTTTACTATTATTATTTTCTCTTGCTCCACACACGTGCGGTAAAATACAAACGGATGTCTATGAATACTCAAATCTTCATATACTTATTCATCACGAACGTAGACATAACCAGGTATCGTAAAAGTTTATCTAAAGCCACACGTGTACATATAAAAAAAAAAAAAAAAAAAAGAGGATGATACAAGCAGAACACTCCTTAGATTACAAACAAGGGCACGATTAGCGATAATGAAATCCTTAAATGAGTTTTGGAGTCTTCATAATGAAAATGAGAAGTGTACATAAAAGGAAGGGCAGAAGCCTTCCACTTCTGCCCAAGGCGATGGGGAGTGGAAGCTAAAACAAAAGAACCAAACAAACCAATAAAGCAAAAGAGAAAAACAAAATAAGGAGAGGAGAAGAAGGAACAAAGGTTAGACGTGTAAGAAGAAGCGTAAGAAGAGGAGGAGGAGAAGAAGGAGAAATAAGAATTAGAGGAGGAGCAGATGTAGGAGGAGGAGGAATAAAGGGAGGAAAAGAAGAGGAGAAGAAGGAAAAATAAGGATTAGAGGAGGAGAAGAAGGAGAAATAAGGATTAGAGGAGGAGCAGATGTAGGAGGAGGAGGAATAAAGGGAGGAAAAGAAGAGGAGAAGAAGGAGAAATAAGGATTAGAGGAGGAGAAAAAGGAGAAATAAGGATTAGAGGAGGAGCAGATGTAGGAGGAGGAGGAGGAATAAAGGGAAGAAAAGAGGAGAAGACGAAGGAGAAATAAGGAATAGAGGAGGAGCAGATGTAGGAGGAGGAGGAGGAATAAAAGGAGGAAAAGAAGAGGAGGAGAAGAAGGAGAAATAAGGATTAGAGGAGGAGAAGATGTAGGAGGAGGAGTAGGAATAAAGGGAGGAAAAGAAGAAAGAGAATCAGGAACAGGAGGAATAGGAAGAATAGGATGAGAATGAGAAGGAAAAAGAGGAGAAAAGAAGAAGGAAGTGGAGAAGAAAGAGGAGGAACAGAAGCAGCAGGGATAGAAGGAGAAGGCTAAGGAGGAAGATATGTAGAACAAGAAGTGAGAAGAAAAAGAAGAGAAGAAAGAAGAGGAATAAAAACAGGAAGATGGAAAATACGAGTTACAGGAGAAGTAAGAGAATGAGGACCAGGAAGAGGACAAGGATCTGGAAGAAAAAAATAAGGAAAAGGAAGAGGAGGGGGAGGAGAAGAAGGAGGAGGAACAGGAGCAGGAGAAATAAAATGAGAAGGAGGAGGAATAGGAGAAAGAAGAGAGGGAAGTAATAGGAAGAGGTAGAGGAGAAAAATAGGAGGGAAAAGGAGAAGTAGAAGGAGGAAGGAGGGGTAGGGAAAAGGGGGAAAAGGAGAAGGAGAGGGAGAAAAGGTAGGAGGAGGAATACAAAGACTGGAAGAAGAAGAAGAAGGAAGAAGAAGAGGAAAAGTAGCAGGAGGAGGAATACGAGGACCAGGAGTAGAAGTAAAATGGGGAGGAGGAGGAGTGGGAGGCAAAGGAGAAGGAAGAGGAAGAGAAGGAGAAGGAAGAGGAAGAGAAGCAGGAGGAAGATGAGGAGGGGGGAAAGAGGAGGAGTAGGGGAGGAAGGAGAAGGAAGATGAGGAAGAAGAAAAGAAAGAGAAAGGAAAGAATGAGGAGGAGAAACAGCAGAAGCATGAATAGGAGCACTAGGAGAAGGAGGAGGAGGAGGAGGAGAAGAGAAGAAGAGGTTAAAAAGGAGGAGGAGGTGGAGGAGATGGAGGAGGAGGAGGAGGAGGAAGAGGAGGAGGAGGAGTAGGAGTAGGAGAACAAGGAAGAGTCACGGCGTATTTCCCAATGAGTCATTCCATAGGCTCGGCCCTCAATATGTTCCGTCTTGTTCGGGTCACATGGGAAAGAACGTCTATAAAGTGGATGACAGAGAGGATTTATTCATAAAATTGACCCAATCAACACACCAGGCTTGGTCCAACACCAGAATGTCCTGTGATGTCTCAGAGTCTTCCTAGTGTAGGATGGTCCTTAAAAAAAAAAAAAAAAAAAAAAAAAAAAAAAAATTAAAAAAATCGAACATAAGAACATAAAAATGGAGCAGGCTGCAAGAGACCATCAGTCCAATACTGGGTAGTTCCATGTCCCTTACAATCTGTCATCCCAGTCCTTAAAGTTATCTTATCACTTATAACAACCAATTGTTTCAACACTCACAACAAGGTTACCAAGTCAA
>NC_134797.1:38204334-38206834 GCF_046742065.1 Oratosquilla oratoria | reverse complement strand
GGAGAGAAAAAAGATAAACAGGAGGAGGAGAAAAAGGAGAAGTTGGAGAAGAAGTAGAATAAAGAGGAGGAGGAGGACGAGGAGGAGGAGGACGAGGGCGAGGAGGAGGAGGACTTGGATTAGGACGAGAAAAGGAAAGAGAAAGAGAAAGAGGAGAAAAAAGTGGAGGAGGAGGAGGATGAATATATGTAAGAAGAAAAGGAGGAGAAAGAAAAGAAGGAGAAGGAGAATGAATAGAAGGACAAGAATAAAATATGAGGAAGAAGAGGAGAAGAAAGAGAAGGATGAGAGAACGAAAGACGAAAGGAAGTAGGAGAAAGAAGAGAAAGAGGAGAAGGAGAAAGAAGAGAAGGATAAGGAGAAAGATATGGAGGAGAAATAGGAGGAAGAGGAGGGGAGAAAAAGGAGAAGGAGAAGGAAGAGAATTAGGAAAAAGAAGAGCAAAAGTAGGAGAAAGAAGAGGAGAAGAAAAAGAAGGAAGAGAAGTAGGGGGAAAAGGAGGAGGAGGAGGAAGAGGAGGAGGAGAAAGAGGAGGAAGAATTATAATAATAACCAAATGCAATCACAAAGCTTATGTCATGACGTCACAGTTCGACAAAGAGTTTCTTGATGGCTTCAGAGTCCACTGAGCTCAAAAACATTCGAGCTAGTCTCAGACACTCGTCTTCTCGTAACTGAAAACCCCCTTTGGCACAAAGGAAAGCTGAAGAAGCAATGAGCTTAGTAAGAAAATCCTTTGACCCTTTTTTCTAATATCTGTACCGATTCCTATCACGCAGCAGAGGAAGATAAACTGCATATATTCTCGTGTTTGATTATGTCGGCTGAGTGCATCGTGTACTCAACTTCCAGTTGTTTATACAGAAAGCACAGCGAGATGAGGTCACTGGGAAGCGAATGCATGCTTGCGTGTATGCAAAAGCATGCAAGCATTCATGGGTATTTTATATGAATACGCTCTCTCATGCACGTCCATGCAAGCAGACTTAGCAACGTCTGTTCCTCTGCCTCAACTTATGTCACTTCATGCTTCCATGCAAGAACACCGTCATTTTTTTTTTTTTTTTTTTTTTTTTTTTTTTTTTTTTTTTTGTCGATGGATGACTCTTAGCCTTGTCCACAGCGTTTGTCTCTCTTCCAGTCTATGCCTTCATACAAGACCTCCGTCAAGGACTTTGGTCTTTTTTTTTTTAATTTTCCAAAGATGAGTGGGTTTGTATCTATGGCTCTTAGCCTTTTCTAGTGCCTATATCCCTTCAGATATCACAACATGTTCTCATAGCCCTTACCCATTTGTCAAAAATTTATGTTGTTAGAAAATTAGACATAGATCATGATACAAATCTAGCTGAGAAACAATATTTTTTTTTCAAATAATGAATGAAAAATTATATATATATATATATATATATATATATATGTATATATATATATATACATATATATGTGTGTGTGTGTATGTGTGTGTGTGTGTGTGTGTGTGTATTTATATATAATGTAATGTATACATATATATAAATATATATATATATATATATATATATATATATATTGTAACCTCATCAGTGACATAAAAAAAAAATACGTTGTTCACCCTTGACGCACAGACACCCCAGGTTAAGAATCCGAAATTAATGTTATTAGGAAGGCGTGGCGTTGATCGGTAACATAAATGTGGCTGAGAAATTGAATTTATTCAATGACTTCGTAAAATAAATAATTAGGTGTTCAGATACATAAGTAAATGAATAAATGAATAGATAAATGAATAGATAAAGAAACACATAAATGAATAAACAGATAAGTAAATGCATACATGTATAAATGAATATGTAAATAAATGAACGAATAAATATATAGGTAAATATATAAATACACGGTTAAATAATAAGTAGATAAATAAATGAATAAATAAATAGATAAAAATTCATAGATAATCTCGCACCCATTAGTACTACATCCACTTCATCAAACATGGGATTTACATGGTTTGCAAGATCTTATACAAGTTTACATGGACGTATGCACATAAATTCTCTTCCGAGAAGAGAGATTCAAGAATCCTTGGTTGTCATGATATGTGAATACAAAGGTCACGTGGAGGACAGAGCACATATCCTTCTTTGGTCTTAAGGTCAACCTTCAGATGAAGCCTTGCGTCACCCAGAACGAAGTTTGTTAGTTTCAGTCTGTCATACTGGTCGATGGACGGCAACCCCCCACAGAGGGGAGAAATCCTCAGGGCGAAGGGTGTGTCCTTCTATGCCACACACGAATGACCTGCGATTTTAGTGTAAAGTTAGTGTGTGCATGTAGTACGGAGGTGTTGGGAAGGATTTATTTGGGTGTGTTTTGACTGAATAAGGCATCAGGCGAACCTGCCTGGGCGTAAACATGCGTACTGCTTACGAATGAAAGCTTACCACTAACACTCCGTTTTACGGTGGTGGCGTCATCGGAAGCGTACTGGTCTCACGCTCGCTTAGTTGTGGGTTCGAAT
>NC_134797.1:38176834-38199334 GCF_046742065.1 Oratosquilla oratoria | reverse complement strand
TGCAGCTGCTAATCCAACTCTCCTCCTCCTCCTCCTCCTTTTTCTCTTCGCCTTCTTCCTCCTTCTCCAATTCCTCCTCCTCTTCTTCCTCCTCTCTTCCCCCTCTAACTCCTCCTCCTTCTCCACCTCCTCCTTCTCCACCTCCTCCTCCTTTTTCTCTTCCACCTCTTCCCTACTTCTCCTCTTCCTCTTCCTCTTCCTCCTCCTCTTCCTCTTCCTCCACCTCTTCCTCTTCCTCCTCCTCTTCCCATGGAATTATTAACAGCCTCTTCATCATCCATCCGCCCCCGATCCCGCGTCCCGTCACGGAGCCTTCTTCTTGTGCTGCCTCATGCGACCGCCGCGCCGCCGTTCACCACATCCAGACCAGAGAGACCTTATGCTTCTCATTTCGGATGCACAATCACCGAATAAAGATCTGTTTTCTTCCTCCAACTCTATATGTCGTCTTCATTTTACCCTTATCCTCTTCCTCCTCCTCCTCCTTCTCCTCCTCCTCTTCCTCCTCCCCTTCCTCCTCCTCCTCTTTCTCCTCCTCCTCCTTCTCCTCCTCTTCCTCGGCCTCCTCCTCCTCGACCTCCTCCTCCTCCTCGGCCTCCTCCTCCTCCTCGGCTTCCTCCTCCTCCTTGGCCTCCTCCTCCTTTTCTTGCTCCTCCTCTTTCTTCTCCTATTTCTCCTCCTCCCCTTCTTCCTCTACCTCCTCCTACTCCTCCTCCTCCTCGGCCTTCTCCTCCACTTCCATCTATTCCTCATCTTCCTCGTCCTCCTCCTCCTCCGTCTACTCCAATTCCGTATTATTATCTTCTTCCTGTTGTTTGTATTATTCCATCCTCTCTTCCTCCTCCTCCTCCTCCTCTTCTTCCTTCCTCCTCATTCTTCCTTTCCTTTTTTTTCCGCCTACTCCTCTTCTCTTCCTTCTGTTACTTGTTCTCCTCCTCCTCATTCTCCTCTTGTACTTCTTTCTCTTCCTTCTTTGCCACATCCTTTTCTGCTTTCTTCTCTTCCTCTTCCTCCTTTTCTTCCTCTTTCTCTTCCATTCGACTCCTCCTCCTCCTCCTCCTCCTCTGTATTGGCTATTTACTATATACGTTCTATACATTCAATTCCCTAAGGACTTTAAGAACACCCCTACGGACCAGAACCACGCAGATTTATTTCATAATTACAGACTAATTTCCGCCAAAAAAAAAAAAAAAAAAATCTGGTCACTTTTAACTTGTACTGTCCCTCTGATCTAATACCCTCTTTACATCTCCCCTTTACGATCTTTGTGACCCTACACCCCCTCACCCTACCCTCACCCCTTCCCCCTCCTCCCCTCCTCTCTCCTCCCCTTCCCCTCACCTCTTGGCAAGATATTGTTCCAAAGGATAAAAGAGCTGTTTATTGGAGACAAAATAAAAATTATTCTTCTATTCCTCCCCCGTCCTTCCTCGTCCTCGTCCTTGGCCTTTTCCTCCTCTTCCTAGTTCTCTTCCTCCTCTTCCTAATTCTCTTCCTCCTCGTCTAATTCGTCCCCATAATCTTTGTCACATTTCTACTCTTCCTCTTCTCACTCTTTCCGCTCCTCCTCTTACTCCTACAACTACTTCTCTCTCCCTCTCTTTCTCTCTCTCTCTCTCTCTCTCTCTCTCTCTCTCTCTCTCTCTCTCTCTCTCTCTCTCTCTCTCTCTCTCTCCCTCTCTTTCTCTCTCTCTCTTTCCTCCTCTTCCTTCTCCTACTCCTCCTACTCCTACTTCTCCCCCTCCTACTTTTCTCTCCCTCTCTCCCTCTCTCTCTCTCTTTCCTCCTCTTCCTCCTCCTCCTCCCATCCTTCTGCTCCTTTTCCCTCCTCTTCCTCCTTCTCTTCCTCCTCCTCCCCTTCCTCCTCCTCTCCTCTGCTCCATTTACTCTCATCTCCTTCTTCCTCCTCCTCCTGCTCATTTTGTTATCTTTCTCTTTCTCCTTCTCTTATCTTTCTCTCTTCCTAATTCTTCTCCTATAACCTACTTTCTTCCTCCTCATCCTTTCCTACTTTTTCCTTCTCCTCCTTTTCCTCTTCCTTTTCCTCCTTTTTCTGCCACTCCCTTCCCTTCTTCTTTGTTCTCCTCCTTTCTCTTCTTCTCTTCCTCCTCCCCCTTATTCTCCTCCTCTTCTTCCTTATTCTCCTCCGCATCCTTATACCTTGATTCCTACTCCTCCTTATTTTACTCCTCATCCTCCTCGCCTCCTACTCCTAACGCACCTCAAATTCGTCCTTCTCTTCCTCATCTCCTTCTCCACCTTCTCCTTTCATTATTACTTTCTCCTCTTCCTCCTGTCTCTGATCCTCCTCATTTTCTTTCTCTGTCTCCTCATCCTCCTCTTGGTCCTCTTCTTCCTCCTCGTTGTACTCCTCCTTGTCGTCGTCCTTCTCTTCCTTTTCACCGCCCATTTTACTCCTTCTCCATGTAACTTCGTCTGTTCTTCTTCTTCTTCCCTCTACCCTTCCTTCTTTTCTTTCTCGTTCTCCTCCTCCTCCTTTAACTCCATGTCTTCCTCTTCCTGTATCTTCTGCTACTTTTTCTCCTTCTCCCCCTCCTCCTCCTCCTCCTCCTCTTTTTCCTCCTCTTCCTCTATCTTTTTCTGTTTCTCATCCTCTTCCTCTTCCTCTCCTTTTTCCTACTCATCCTCCGTCCACTCCACCTCCTGCACTTTATCTTCCTCTTAATCCTCCTTTCTTTTGCTTGCTTCTTTCTCCTCCTCATCTTGCTATTACTCTTCCTTCTTCTATTCCTAATCTTCTTCCTTCTCTTCTTATTCTTCTTCTGCGCTTCTTCCTGTTCCTCTTTTTATTTTCCTCTTTCTTCTATCCGCCCTATCATCTTCTCCCTTTACCTCTTTTTCTTCCTCTTGTTTCTCTTTCTCCTCTTTTCTCCATCCCTTCCCTCTCCCTGGCCCTCTCCTTTTTTCTTTTTTTTATTCCATCTTCTTTCTTCTCCTTCATCTTCTCCCTCCTCTATTACTTCTTTCCTTATCCACTTTCCCACTTTCACTTCCACCATGCTCTCATTCATCTTCATTTCAATGATCTTTTCCCGTATTTTTATATGTATTGCACTCTCAGTTTTCACTCTTTTTATCTTGCTTATTTATCTATTGTGTAATTAATTAGAATTATCAACTGTATTTATTCATTAAAAAAAAAAATCCTTTTAGTATTGTTGTTATTATTATTATTATTACTATTATTATTATTATTATTATTATTATTATTATTATTATTATTATTATTATTATTGTTATTGTTATTATTATTGCCATCATCATCATCATCATCATCATCATCATCATCATCATCATCATCATCATCATCATCATCATCATCATCATCATCATCATCATCATCATCATCATCATCATGATCATGATCATCATCATCATCATCATCATCATCATCATCATCATCATCATCATCATTATTATCATTATCATTATTATTGATATTATTGTTATTGTTATTATTATTGCTATCATCATCATCATCATCATCATTATCATCATCATCATTATCATTATCATTATCATCATCATCATCAACATCATCATTGATGTTATCATCATCCAGGAGGTGCCAAGATAAGAGGTAGGGAAGAGGGTGGAGAGGAGTGGAGTGTGATATGAATGGAATGGGTGGGAGTGGATTTTATGCCTTTGTTTTTTGGCTACCTTTTTTATAAAAAGGAAAAAAAACTTTGGTATATGTACGTATGTATCGTTATTGTCATCCTCCTCCTCATTGAAATTAGTCACTATTAATATTCACTTACATTTCTACTCCCCCATTTCCTCTAAACTCCACCATTTCGTGTACTCTTTTTGAATTTCCTATCTTGCTCCAGGCAGGAGTCATTCCATTTTCTTGTATATATCTACTGTCTTACTACAGCTTCCCTTTCTCCATGCCTATCTCTTCTTCGTTTCCCCCTTGTTCCTTTCTCTTTCTCTTATATTGGTCCCCCTTTCTTAATCTGTCTTCCTCTATTTCCCCCTCTGCTTTCCTAAGGCCTTTCCTTCGTTCCTTACCTCCTTTATTTGAGTTCTTGTTTACCAGTGACTTTTGTTTTTATTTTATTTTATTTTATTATATATATATATATATATATTATATATATATATATATATATATATATATATATATATATATATATATATATGTATATATATGTCTATATATATATATATATATATACATATATATATACTATATATATATATATATGTATATACCGTATATGTCTATATATATATATGTCTATATATATATATATATATATATATATATATATATATATATGAAAATACGGCTTAATCAATTTCTGATCATCGTAAGAGGTTTTTTTTTTTTTATGTATAATGGCCCCAATCCACTATTCGATTTAGTCTTGAGGTAGCCATACAGATCTGGCCGGATCCGACCAGTTTGGATCGATTATGTACTGGTTTTGGTTTATCCAACCAACACACACGATCCAGTCTGATCGGATTCGACCAGATCTGTCTAGCGGCCTCAAGACCAGATCGTATCGTGGATGGGGTTCCAAGGGATTCCCCATAGTGTCATGTGACGTAAATACATTCAATAATTTAATAGAATACTGTACAATATCACTGTGAAACACCATAACGCTGGTGGGCCACGCTATTTCACTACCTCCTTGATGCATGTTCAAATCCCGCATTTCTCTGCGAGTCCTAATAGTGACTGTGACCTGCTACCAGCAGTCCAAACACACAGGGTTAAGGTGATGCCTTGATTCACAGCTTCGCGTCTTCTGGCGTATGCTTATCATTACATAATGACTAAGTAATAAATAGTAATAAAAAAGTAATGAATTGGTAAGGTTATTGAAAATCTGGTAATATACTTTTGTGTTGGTGAGTAAATATTTGATGGAATGATTAGAAGAATTTGGTTATTTGTGGAGGAAATGAAAATATTAAAAATGTACTTTTGGAAATTTTGCCAGCTCATGGGAACCTTTGAAGATTTTTTTTTTTTCTTTTTTTTTTTAATATCATAATGAATCTCCCATATACTCGTCTCAAATTTTTCTTCTTCGTCTTTCTCCAGTTTCCTCTAATCCTCTTCCTTCTTCCTTTGTCTTCCGTTTCTATTTCTCTTCTTCCTCGTTTCTTGCTCTTTCTCTGTGTCTTGGTCTTCCATTTCCTTCTCCTTCGTTATTTCATTTTCTTTGTCTCCTCCTCCTCCTCCTTCTCCTCCTCCTCCTCCTCCTCCTCTTCCTCTCCCACCAATACGACCTACTTTATCCTCATCGTCTTCCTCCTCCTTCTCCTCCTCCTCCTCCTCCTCTTCTTCTTCTTCTTCTTCTTCCTCCTCCTCTTCTTCCTCCTCCTCCTCGTCCTCTTCTTCCTCCTCCTCCTCCTCTTCCTCTTCCTCTTTCCCCAATACGACCTACTTCTACTTCTCACAGTCTTCCTCCTCCTCCTCCTATTCCTCTTCCTCTTCCCCCAATACGACCTACTTGTACTCATCGTCTTCCTCCTCATTCTCCTCCTCCTCCTCCTCCTTCTCCTACTCCTTCTTCTCCTCCTCTTCCCCCAAACACGTCCTACCACTACGCCTCCTCGTCTTCCTCCTGGAACTCCAACACGAAGTCAAACTCGAACTCCAAATTCTCTTCTTATTTCTTTCCCTCCTCGTCCTCCTCCTCTTTCTCCTCTGCTTCCTTCTCCTTCTCCTTCTCTTCCTCCTATTGTTTCACTTCCTATTTCTTCTCGTTCTTATATTCCTCATCCTTCTCTATCCTCCTTTATTTCCTCATACTCTTTTTCCTCCTCTTTTTCAATCTGCTTCTCATAACAATTCTCCTAATTTTCCTCCTCTTCCCTTTATTTCTCCTATTCCTCTTCTTCCTCTTTTGCCGCCTCCTCCTCCTCCTCGCCCCCTTCCTTTCTCCTCCTTTTCCTTTTCTTCTTCATTCTCATCCTCCTCTTCCTATGCTTCTTCCTCGTCCTCCTTCTCATTTTCTTCTTCCTTCTCCTTCCTTATCCTTCCTTCTCCTTCTCCTATCCTTCTTTCTTCTCTTCTTCCTCCTCTTCTTCCTCCTCTTCTTCCTCCTCCTCCTGCTCCTGTCTCTCCTTTAACTCCGCTTTCTCCTTCACTTTCTCTTCCTCCTCCTCCTCCTCCTCCTCCTTCTTCTTCTTCCTCCACCTCTTCCTTCTCCTTCTCCTCTTCTCTTTATATTTTTCCTTTTTCTCTTCCTCGTTGCCCCATATTCCGTGACTGCATAATCTTCATGTGGTACCCCCCACGGACCAGAGCTACCTAGCTTTTGTTTCTGTAAAGACTAATCTTTGCTAAAAATATAATGTTGATTACTTTTTATTCATACTTTCCTTCCTCTCCAATGCTCTCTTTAAACATCTCATTTGAAGGTTCTGTACCATCAGCTCCGCGGTGCAATATTGTCTCCATGGATAGAATCGCTGGTAACGCGAGTAAAATTAAGAAAACTCTTCCTACTATCCTCCTCCTCCTCCTCCTCCTCTTCCTCCTCCTCTTTCTCTTCCTCCTTCTCCTCCTCTTTCTCCTCCTGTCTCTCTCCCTCCACCTCCTCCTCTTCTCCCTCCTCTCTCTCCTCCTCTTCCTCCTCATTTTCTCCCTCCTTCTCGCCATCCTCCTCCTCCTCCTCCTCCTCCTCATCATCATCATCATCTTCCTCCTCTCCTGTCCCTCTCCTTCTACCTCCTCCTCTTCTCCCTCCTCTCCCTCTACACCCTCCTCCTCTCTCTCCTCCTCTTCCTCCTCATTATCTCTTCCTTCTCGTCATCCTTTTCCTGTCCCCCTTCCTCTTCCTCCTCCTTCCTCTCCTCTTCCTCATTTCCATCCTCGGAATCGTACTCTCTTTCTTCCTCCTCCTCTTCCTCCTCCTCCATTTCATCTTCTTCTTCCTCCCTTTCCTCCTGCTCCTCCTCCCCTTCATCTTTCTCCTTCCTCCTCCTTCTTCCTTCTTCCTTCTTCCTCTTCCACCCATTCTTTCCTCATCTTCCTCCTTCAACCTTCTTCCCTCCTCCCCTTTCCTCCTCCCCTCCTCCTTTCTCCTTCCCTCTTCCTCCTTTTTCCTCCTCCTCCTCCTTCCTCCTGCACCTCTTCATTTCCCTGTCATCCACAACCTTCATATTCCTGATTTGGTGCACGTTTCATCCCTTCTGCTTCATGCTTATTCGGTTCTCCCGATGTCTAACCTCCTTTCTATTTGAATAAGATTACCATATATATCCTCTGCTTTGCAAGTTTTCTCACTTTAGTCCAGCCATCCCACCCTTCCTGTCTTCACCTTCAAGAAACATCATAGCACCTCCAGTTTTCCTTTTTCGAAGAAGAAGAAGAATAAGAAGAAGATGAGGAAGAAGAAGAAGAAGAAGAAGAAGAAGAAGAAGAAGAAGAAGAAGAGGAAGAAGAAGAAGAAGAAGAACAAGAAGAAGGAGGAGGAGGAGGAGGAGGAGGAGGAGGAGGAGGGGAAAAAGAAAAAGAAGAAGAAAAAAGAAGAAGTAGAAGAAGAAGATGATGAAGTAATAGTAGTACTAGTAGTAGCAGTAGAAGAAGAAGAAGAAGAAGAAGAAGAAGAAGAAGAAGAAGAAGAAGAAGAAGAAGAAGAAGAAGAAAAAAGAAAAAAACGACGAAGAAAAAAGAAGACGAAGAAGAAGAAAAAGAAGAGGAATAGGAAGTTTTTTTTCTTCTTCTTTGTCTCTCTACTTTAGATTGCAGAAGCTTCCTCGTGTCTTCAGCATCGACAAATGGTTCTCGTCTTTGAGAGCTCTTGTGCTGGCGGGTTTGGTGGCCTGGCGATGGAGGTGGGAACACACACCATGGTTTGGATTATGTGCTGGACTCGCCATCAACATCTATTACCCTCCCGGATGAGAGCTCATAGCTCATATATGACCGATCTATGGATAATACTGTAACCTTGCACACACACACACACACACACACACACACACACACACACACACACACACACACACACACACACACACACACACAATAAGACTCGGTGGCGCGGTTGGTAGAGTCTCCGTCTGTCACTACGGCGGTCCGGGTTCGAACCCTGTCCAGGGCTGAATTAATTTCAGTATCGCTGCGCTTCGAGTCGTTACTCCAACTCTAGTGGGCGGGGAGTTGGGTGTGTGTGTGCGTGTAAGGTCACAGCATTACCCATAGATCGGTCATACGAGCTCTGTGCTCTCCTCCGGGAGGGAAATAGATGATGATCACGAGTCCAACCCGTGATCCAAAGACCAAGGTGAAACCAAGGTGAATCACACACACACAACCCCTTGCCCCCGAGAGTTGGTGTGCTGGCTCGCAGTGTAGCGATGCTAACATTGTTTTAGCCTTGGACGTGAATCGAACTCGGACTGCTGGATTATGGGTCGCGAACGGTACCACAACGTTGTTGAGCCGCGTGGGGGTAATTAGTGAAGAAGAACCTGAGGATAGCAGTATTATTATTTTGTCGGGAGTATCCACCGCTTCTGTCCTTGTGGAGTGCGCAGGTGGCATAATCGGAAGCGTGCTGATCTCGCAGTCGTTTGGTTTTGAGTTCGAATCCTGTAGTTGTCTCCAATTCACAGCAGTGGCTCGTATGTACCACAATAGTACCCAAAAACAACACTAGGGTAAAGGTGACGGCTTCTGTTGCAGCTAATCAGCGCCCCCGGGCGTGGGCTCCTCACCACTCTGTCTTTGGTGGCAATATCGCACCGAAGAGGCTGAGTCGTGCAGGTGGTAAACGAAATGTTTAAGGAAGATTAGAAGGACGAAGCGATAGTAATAAACATATGAATAAATAGATAAATAAATAGATGAATAAATGAATAAATAAAACACCATATTTTTTTTTTGGGGGGGGGGGCTATTCTCCATTCATAAAAAAAAAAAAACATTGTGTGACTCTGGTACGTAGTGTATCACTAAAGCCTCTAAATTGCCTACTTCATATAATATATACACTTAACAAACCATATAGGGATCTGAAGATAGGGTTTGGCAAAGGACTGGATAAGGGGGCTGGACAGTAAACATTAGGCCAGTAATCATTCTCTTGCCCAGTCATTAGGACGTATTCAGGTCATTAGGACATGTTTCCCTGTATTTCCTGGTATTCAGTGCAGCTGTTATTATGCTCAGGAAAGCGACTGTAATTGATGCGTCCACTTCTGTTTGTGTAGACCTCTTTATCAACTTCAACTCGATGCTCGGGTCGGCTTAGGTCGTAGGGGACTCTTGCTATCACTCCTCTTCTTCCTCTTCTTCCTTATACTTTTCTTCCTCCTTTTCCTCCACCGTCATTGCAGGTCTACGTTATGTACACATGTGCTCAATTAAAAATCGTGTTTGTATTCTTATGTAATTGCTACTGGCACTAATACCATTACTAATCTGTCACTAATACTATTGTACTATCATACAGTACCAAAAGTAACGTCTTTTTTTTTTTTTTTTTTTTACTCGTAACGCAAAAAGTTAAAGAGATACGAAGACAAGACAGAAGTACATACATACATATACCAAGGCTTTTTCCCCCTTCCAAGGGAGGTAGCCAAAAAGGGAAAGGCATAAAAACACTCCCACCCATTTCATCCCTAAATACACTCCACACCCCTCCCACCCTTCCTCTCATCTGAGCACCTCCTGGATGACGGGTCATCCCTGCACCCTGCCCACCGCCCTGGGTCAGAAGCAGTGTCGCAAGACACAGTACATCCACAGCGAGGCCGCTTCATTTAATCGGCGACCCCCCCTTTCCGTCCCCCTTTGCATATAAGGCGAGG
The DNA here is from genome assembly GCF_046742065.1 of Oratosquilla oratoria. Lineage (NCBI taxonomy): Eukaryota > Metazoa > Arthropoda > Malacostraca > Stomatopoda > Squillidae > Oratosquilla > Oratosquilla oratoria. Next base: position 38,189,515 of record NC_134797.1, on the reverse strand, counting down.
ACGGGGAGAAATCCCTTCGGGCTGCGTCAAAATTTACTCACACATACTACCCCACCCCCCACTTCCCCGCCCATTCCTCCTCATGCAGTCACAACATCATCCATATACAACCATTCTCCACTCACCTCTGTCTTCCGTCCTCTCCCTTCCTTCCTCAACAGACATTCCCCTCTTCCCCAAAGCCCCCGTCACCCCATCCATCCACCTCATCCTAGGACGTCCCCACATGTTCACTCCCTCCACATCTGCCTTCCATACCTCTTTTACTAGTCTTTCTTCACTCATTCTTTCCATGTGTCCAAACCATCCTAATATTCTTTCATCAACCCTATCTCCCAAATCCTTTTTCACCCCTGTTCTCCTCCTCACCTCCTCATTTCTCACTCTATCTAGCCTAGTAACCCCCACCATACTTCTCAGACACCTCATCTCAAACACATTCAAACTCCTTCTCTCTTCTTCTCTTATGTTCCACGTTTCTGCCCCATACAGTGCTGTTGGCACAATCACTCCTTCATACAGTCTACTCTTCGCATCCATTCCCAAATGTCTATTCCTCATTACACTCTTTAAACCACCAAGGCATTTACTCGCTTCTCTCAATCTACATTCTACCTCCACCTTCACTCCACCTTTTCCTGCTACACTTGCACCCAAGTATCTAAAACTATCCACTTCCTCCAGTCGCTCTCCCTTAATGTTCACTTCCAGTCTACTGCCACTTTCACCCCTTGTACATCTCATCACCTTACTTTTACCCACATTTATCTTTAGCTTTCTTCTATCACATACTCTCCCAAACTCTGCCACCAGCTTCCTCAATCCCTCCTCTGACCCTGCCACAAGCGCAGTGTCGTCCGCAAACAACAGCTGGCTCACCTCCCACTTTTCTCCATTTTCTTTAACCATCTCCAATCCCTGACTCACTACCCTAGCATTCACCTCTCGCACCACCCCATCCATGTATAAGTTGAACAGCCAGGGCGACATAACGCATCCTTGACGAAGTCCCACCTTTACTTCAAACCACTCACTCTCTCCATTTCTAATCCTAACACATGCTCTACTACTCTCATAAAAACTCTTGACAGCTCCCAAAAGCTTTCCTCCTATCCCATAAATCTGCATAACCTCCCACAGTGCCTTTCTGTCTACCCTATCATAAGCCTTTTCCAGATCCATGAAAGCCCAAAAAACATCCTTCCCCTTTCCTATAGCTTTCTCACATATCTGTCTTACCACAAAGATCTGATCTACACAACCTCTACCCGTCCTAAATCCACACTGTTCCTCACCAATTACTCCCTCTGTTCCTCTCCTAATCCTCTCAATTAAGATCCTCCCACAAGCCTTCCCTACCACACTCAACAGGCTAATCCCTCTGAAATTACTACATTCACACTTGTCCCCTTTTCCCTTGTAAAGAGGAACTACACAGGCACTACTCCAGTCCTCCGGTACTCTACCCTCTCTCCAGCAAACATTAAATAACCTCACCAACCAGTCCACCATCACTGCACCTCCCTTTTTCAGACATTCTGCATGACATCCATCCAGACCAGGTGCCTTACCTGCTTTCATCATCTTTACAGCTGCCTTCACCTCATCCTTCCTTATTTCCCCTCCATTCTCCCCACTCATCACTCTCACCTTCTTCGCATTTCCCACTGCAGCTATCTTTCCTTCCCTATCCTCCTTCACATTCAGCAACTCCCTAAAATATTCTGCCCATCTTCCCCTCACTGCCATCTCTTCCATTATCAACTCTCCATCTGTACCTTTTACCTTTTCTTCCCTACTTGATTCGCCTCCTCTTCCTCTCTTAATTTCTTTCCAAAACATCTTTTTATTACTTTCAAAATTTTCTGTCATACTCCTACCCTGTCAGGGGGGTACAAATTTCGTATATACTCGGTATTATTGAGAATTGGGCGTGCAAGAAAAGAAACACAAAGGCACACACTAACACGTGTTTTTATTGGATAACAAGAGCACAACTAAACCATCTGAAACACATAAAATATATATCACCTGTGTGATATATATATATATATATAAGAACAATTGTATACTAAACCACTCCTCGGCTCTGCGTAGTCTCCTCCCAGACGAATCCCCATTGATGTCCTAACGTGGACGGGCGTACGTCTCCTCCTTGGTCTCCTTCTTGTGTCCTGCTCCTCGTGGTCTCCTACTGTCCCGGGCCCTCCCTCCGTGGAACTGGGAGGGGAGGGGGGGGTCCGCCCTCAACGGCAGACGGCCGTAGTAGCGTGTCTCCTGGTCCCTCGTGGACTCCTTTTGTCCCGGCGCCCTCCCTCCGTGGAACTGGGAGGGGAGGGGGGGGGGTCCGCCCTCAACGGCAGGCGGCCGTAAGGTGTGTGCACTTCTGTCCCGAGCCCTCCCTCCGTGGAACTGGGAGGGGAGGGGGGGGGTCCGCCCTCAACGGCAGGCGGCCGTAAGGTGTGTGTCCTCCTTCCGTCCTGCTCCTCTTATACATCTGGGAGGGTGAGGGAGAGTGGAAGGGCATGGCTGTGCGCATGCGCACAGCAGTAGACCTCGTAGGGACAGTTGGCAACACTGAGCCAAGCCTGACCTCACGCCACGATTTCGGCCGGCCAGGTGTGCTGGGTCACCACCACTCCTTGCTTCGTTTCGGCCAAAATCACGTGAACAGTGGATGATGAGGCGTCGCGCCGACAGCCTTCCAAGTCTCGTCACGTGACCCACGTGACAGTTCTCCGATGATGGGGACAACTCGCGACGCGGGTCGCGAGTTGTAAATGTGCCTATTAGCCTTGCTACCTCGATCTTCCGGATGAGCGAAAAACCTCAGGATCTTTCTTTTTCCTTGAGGGAAAACTCCGATGGAAGATCGAGAAGCTGTGGCTAATGTGACCAATATGGCATGACATATAAGTGTCGAGTGTCTGTGCGTGTGTGTGTGTATGTAGACGTGACTGTGTAAAAAAAACGATGTCTCCTTCCTCCGGATCTGGGGACAAAAAGATACAGCAGTATTTGTTCTACACACATTCCTACAGCTCTGATTTGCCTACGGCTCACGCTACACTCCTACAGCTCTGAATTGCCTACGGCTCACGCTAGCTCATGCTACACTCCTACAGCTCTGAATTGCCTACGGCTCACGCTAGCTCACGCTACACTCCTACAGCTCTGAATTGCCTACGGCTCACGCTAGCTCATGCTACACTCCTACAGCTCTGAATTGCCTACGGCTCACGCTAGCTCACGCTACACTCCTACAGCTCTGAATTGCCTACGGCTCACGCTAGCTCACGCTACACTCCTACAGCTCTGAATTGCCTACGGCTCACGCTAGCTGAAACTACTCCTACAGCTCTGAATTGCCTACGGCTCACGCTAGCTGAAAAACTAGGCACACTCCTATCTTCTCTCTAGCTAAAACCTAGTCACCCTCTCTACAGCTCTCTCTACTGAAGCACTGGAACAAACACTCCTATCTGGAACTTCTCTGGTTCCGCTAACCTGATCCACGGCCGGAATTCCTTTCTCGGCTCGCGGAACACGAACGAGGGTAAATTCGCCCTACCTTGCTAAACTGGCTCACTCTAGCTCTCACTAGCTAAAACCTAGTCACCCTCTCTACAGCTCTCTCTCTAACTGAGAAAAAAACTAAACACACTGACTGCTCGGGTTGGATCCAATTGCTGTGGACCAGCACCTTGTGTTTCTATCTCTCTTTCTCAACCGAGTCCCTGTTCGACGCGCCAATGTCAGGGGGATACAAATTTTGTATATACTCGGTATTATTGAGAATTGGGCGTGAGAGAAAAGAAACACAAAGGCACACACTAACACGTGTTTTTATTGGATAACAAGAGCACAACTAAACCATCTGAAACACATAAAATATATATCACCTGTGTGATATATATATATATATAAGAACAATTGTATACTAAACCACTCCTCGGCTCTGCGTAGTCTCCTCCCAGACGAATCCCCATTGATGTCCTAACGTGGACGGGCGTACGTCTCCTCCTTGGTCTCCTTCTTGTGTCCTGCTCCTCGTGGTCTCCTACTGTCCCGGGCCCTCCCTCCGTGGAACTGGGAGGGGAGGGGGGGGTCCGCCCTCAACGGCAGACGGCCGTAGTAGCGTGTCTCCTGGTCCCTCGTGGACTCCTTTTGTCCCGGCGCCCTCCCTCCGTGGAACTGGGAGGGGAGGGGGGGGGGTCCGCCCTCAACGGCAGGCGGCCGTAAGGTGTGTGCACTTCTGTCCCGAGCCCTCCCTCCGTGGAACTGGGAGGGGAGGGGGGGGGGGGTCCGCCCTCAACGGCAGGCGGCCGTAAGGTGTGTGTCCTCCTTCCGTCCTGCTCCTCTTATACATCTGGGAGGGTGAGGGAGAGTGGAAGGGCATGGCTGTGCGCATGCGCACAGCAGTAGACCTCGTAGGGACAGTTGGCAACACTGAGCCAAGCCTGACCTCACGCCACGATTTCGGCCGGCCAGGTGTGCTGGGTCACCACCACTCCTTCTTGCTTCGTTTCGGCCAAAATCACGTGATCAGTGGATGATGAGGCGTCGCGCCGACAGCCTTCCAAGTCTCGTCACGTGACCCACGTGACATACCCCATTTCACATCTGCTCTCCTCTTTGCCTCCTTTACCTTTTGCTTTACTTCTCTTTTCTTTTCTTTGTACGTCTCATATGACTCCCCTGTCCTCTTTTGTAACCAATCTGTGAATGCTCGCTTCTTCTCTTCTACAGCCTTCTTTGTTTCCTCATCCCACCATTCACTACCCTTTCTTCTATTTCCCCCTGTCCTTCTTGTTCCACACACCATCCTTGCACACTTTAAGACTCCCTCCTTGAACCATCCCCATTCCTCCTCCACACCCATCTCTGCTCTATCCTTTACTCCCTCCCACTCCTCCTTCAGCTTCTTTTCGTACTCCTTCTCCTTTTCCTTTTCATTCAAGGAGTTCACTCTAAGAACCTCCCTACCTTTTGTCCCTTTCCTCTTTCTCCATCTATCCTCCACTCTCAGCTTACCTTCCACCAAAAAATGATCTGATATTCCCCCACCCTCTCCCCTTAGCACATGTACATCCTTAACTCTTCCTATCATAATCCTATTTACCACTACATAATCCATTAGCGCTCTATCTACCACCCTTCCCTCCACCACCCTCTCCCATGTGTACTTATGCTTGACTTTCTTCCGAAACACTGTATTTGCTATCATCAACTCTCTTTCTAGACACATTTCCACCATCAACTCTCCACTACGATTCTTTCCTGGAACTCCACACTTCCCAACCACTCCATCGATTGGACCATTTCTCACCCTAGCATTAAGGTCTCCCAGTACTATTACATTGACATTTCTTCCTAAACCCTCTATGCACTCATTTAAATCTATCCAAAAGGCCTCCCTTTCTTCCATGTTCTTCTCACTGCCCGGCCCATATGCACTTACAAAGACCCACATCTCCTTTCCCAGTTTCACCTTCATCCACATTATCCTTGAGGAAACCTCCTTCCACTCCACTACCCCTTTACCTATCTCCTCACTTACTAGAATAGCCACCCCTTCCCTCCCTCGCCCTCTCTTCACTCCTGATAACCTCCCACTTACACTCCCAAACTTACACTCACCCTTCCCTTTCAACTTAGTTTCACTCAAAGCCAACACATCCAACTTTCTTCTCACAAACATACTACCTATCTCTTCCCATTTACTCTCATCTGTACCACATCCACGCACATTAAAAGACCCAAACCTTAGGGTGCTGGCCCGAGGCCCTCCAGCACCCCTTATGCCTTTCCTTTGATTTTTAGGAATTTGCCCCTTGGGGCTACAGGGAGAAGGATGCCTAGTCCCTCTCCCCGTCCCTTTCTTCTCGCCTCTTACGATCCAAGTGGGAAAACTTGGTGGCAGTATTCTTTTCCCCCACCACAGGGAATTCCCCCAATCAGAAAGAGAATACTCAGAGAAATGGTACAGGACAGCAACAAGGGGTTGGGGGACAGCATAACGGAGGGACAGTCGTAGTATAAAAGTGTCATCATATCTCTATGAACAGAATTTCTTCTATCATAGACAAAATGATGTGTGACTCTGGTCCGTAGGGGCGCCCCATATAGACCCTAAAGTATCGACTGCATGCTACTTTGCCACAATAACAAGCAACCAATACCCCAGACAGAAGTGGGACCATTAAAACAAGTGGACATTTTTGTTCCAGAATTTATTTCTCCAAGTGATCAGCCCCATTCTCATTTGAGTTTTCGTCAGCGATGAGAAGAGGCCTGTGCATGGCCGTCCGGAGCGCTCTTCGTCACTCGCGTCTGTCGCCACACCGGAATCGACGAATCCATCTCCTTACTGCGCTAACGTTAACTGCCTGGCTCCGTAAACGTTCGCAAAGTGCCGGTGATTGACGATTGGTTCATTTCTTCTGTGTGGAGGAATTCAGTGACGTATCTCTGCTCCTGACGCACATCCACGACAGAAATTACTTTATTAAAGTGTCACACCATCAATATCTGCAACAGAAAGATGAAAATTTAAGGTCATGAGCGTGAAGTTACAGTCATTATAACAATGTGATAAACTATCCCCTCGGATCCCTTGATGAAGAATAAGAAAATAAGAGGCATTATTTTTAGAACTACCCTGTGCTATCATAATGCTATTGTACTATTACTACAAATACTACGACCTCCGATACTACTGTACTACTCTACCACTGAAATGGTATGTTGCTTCTACTACTACTATTGCTGCTTTTACAAATTTTAGTGCTACTACTACTATTATTACTACTTATTTTAAGAATAATTACCTACATCATGTGGAACTCTGTGATGAAAAAGGGCAGGATCTGTCTTCCACAAACATAATTTATTTGGTCCGCTCCCACCCATGACTGTTATCGACAACCTTTTTATACATTTTATTAACCTACACTTTCTACAGTTTCTCGTTGATTCGACTTTCTACTATAGTCTACTCAAATTTGAGGATCACTCTGCATACTGGTTTAGGGGGCAAGGGACTTAGTACCTCTCAGACATAGAAGAACTGATCTTAAGAGTACAATTGAGTCTACATCTTAGCCACTCCATTGTGCGGCTCTTTTAATTTCTATCATCACTTAATAAAGCCCGGCGCAGAATATTTTTGCTCTTTGATCAGTCCTTCCTGAAGTCATGAAGATTACCATAGTTAATGAGCCTTGCATAAAACATACAACCAATACTCCAAACAGGAGAATGTATAGGCGTTATTACACAAGACTATTTTTCATCCTACTGTTGGAGCAGATTTACAGCCGTAGCCTTTGGGAAGGAATTTGATATTCTGGAGAAAAATAATTTTCCCTCAGTATATCAGATGACATTCTATGTAAATTGTTGTGAAAACAAAAAGTTTGCCATAGTCATTTTACGGAGGAAAATGTTCTGAGGGTAGGCGGTACTGCCGATTAATTGAAGATTGGAGACAAGGCTTGGAAGGTAAGAAAGTTGGGTATTTGGAGAGGCAGGTGGAACAAAATAGATCAATAAATAGATAGATCAATAAGTCAATAGAAATTATGGAATTGGGAAACTGGAGAAGAAAATAAAGGGGTGAACGAAAAATTTAAACTCGGAGAGGAAATACAATGATATTGTAGAGAAAAAAAGGTATAAGAGGAAATAGGAAGAGATGTGATAAACTGAATGGACAAAGCTAAGGATGAAGAAGAGGAAAAGGGTTTGAGGGGAAAGAAGAAGAAGAGGAGTAAAGGAAAAGGAAGATGATGTGAACTAAGAAAAGGGGAGGAGAACGAAAATAAAGGAGAACATCGTAAAATAAAATAAATAGAGTAAAATAAATTATATTTCGTAACATTCCCTTTTCACCCCCCAACCCACCCCAACATCTATCCATTCCATTTCTTTTTTATATCTCACAAACATCTTTTCTCTCCCTTCCTCGCATGCCCTGGTATTGGTTGGAATAATAAATAGATAGAATGAAATAAACGCCTCAAACTGTCAGGGCATAGATTTAACCTGGAAAAAAAAAAAAAACTCTGCTTTGTTATTGGCTGGATTAAGCTTCCAGCCGAATCGATTGAATGCAATACACTTCGCAGTATTACAATTTCAACTGAATAAACACCTACAATTACCTGTTTCTGTTACTGAATACATTTTGGAAGCAAAAGTATTGACATATTTTTTGATTATCACCATACAAATACACTTTCTGTTTATCTATATTTTGTGTATTTTTCTATCAAGTAAATAACATCGTATTGCTATATATATGAGTATAGTATAAAAAATTCTCAGTAGCTAGGAACAGTAGCTGGTGAGAACGTATGTTGTTTCAAGACTGTATCTTGACTGTAGCTCTAATAGTTACAAGCTTTTTGTTTTTATGGTGAGTCACTCCGACCCAAGTACCTCGTTCACACTCTGTTTCACCCACTTGTACACTCCCACATGTCTTTATTCTAGTTTTTTCACTTTAGTTTTCTCCTGTGGAAATTATTTCCATATGCTGCTTATGATGCTGCCGCTGTTTCTCCTCCACTTCTGCATCCTACTCTTACTCTTTCTTCTTTTGTTCCTCCTCCTCCTCTTCCTTCTCCTGCTCTTTCCCCTCCTCCTCCTACTCCTACTTTTCCATCCTGCCTGTAACCCCGCCCACGCCTAAAGATTGCTTGCAGCTTTTCGTACCTCGTCGTTCGTGACCTCCATGATCGCTTTCCCTACTGTACTTCTCAGCACCTCGCCTATGACAATTGGACGACAGCCAGGCAAATGTCCAGTAGGATAAGTCTACACACTGTGTAAGCCTCAAGGTCCTAACAGTCCTCAGTAGCCATTTTCCTCGCCAAAACAGCGACTGCATCCTGCAGTCCCCTTGGTGTTGTCCCAAATAGGCTGGTGCTGAGGAGAGGTTTCCAGCCAGACGTATCTAAGCTTGATGGTCCTACAGCTCTCTGGGTGCGTAGAGCATAGCTCCAAATCCTTTCTCTAGTGATGCGCTCAAAATCACTCTGTGGGATGAAAAACAGTTACCATTGAATTTACTTTCCGGTAGTGCTGGTCTTGCCTCTGGATGTTTTTCTCTCAGAGTCTTCAGTGTTTCCTTGTTTAGGGGTAGAACTCCTGGGTCTTCATCCTCCCTTGCGAGAGACCTCATGGCAGCTGCAAATTTCCTATGCCTCATCTTGTCCGCAAAATTCTTACCTCTGCCCTCCGGTAGCTTCTTTCTGCTGGTGCTATTGTGGAGTCTACTTTGAATGGCCCCAGCCTCTATCATTAATTGTCCCACTCCCCCTTTCCTCCAGTACTCCATCCTCCTTTGCATTGCCTGGACATTCTCCGAGTGCTTTGACTTTCTGTAAATATCCTGATACATAAGGTGTAGAAGGACATCCAGCGTTTTGAATACTATCAGAGCATGGGGAGATGAGTTTATATATGCTCTTATTAAGCAGGTCTGCCCTCTGTTAGGTCTTTGTTTGCTTTGTATTTAGGCAGGTATGGAGATTTCCTGCGGAGAAGCCAAGTATCCTATTGCAAGCGTCGCCCAGCCACTCCTTAACCATGGACTGCTGCAACCTCTGCCACCACGTGCCCTCCCCCCTCCCGCTCTCCTGTTTTTGAGTATATGGGTTCTCGTCCTCCGATCTCAATCTCGTGGGATCATTCCCTTCTTCTGAGTCTCCCTCACTCACTAAATCAATACCCACGTGCATCTCCCTCATATCCTACCCTAATTGGCCGCTCCTCGCCTCCGGATATTGTTGCTCCCTCCGGTTCCTGCATTCCTCTCCTCTTCTGCAGCTCGCGCACCTTCTTCCACTTTTGACACATACTCACTGTCTGCAATTTTGCTGCGCAGATGCACAAATGTAGCATGATTTGTCTACCATCTCAGGTAGGATTCCTAGTTATTAATTCCCTTAGATTGACGAAGCTAACACCACCAGTCTCCATCTCTACCAGCCCCAGAGCACAGATTCTGTGATGTTATAATTCCTTGCTATTAATATTTTTCTGTTCATTCCCTGGTTTGCCAGCACTCAATTCTCGAATGAGAATTCACAGTTTTTCTCTCATGCTTCTACAAAGGAAAACGTGGAGGAGAGATAAAGAGATAGGGGGAGGGAGGGAGGGAGGGAGAGAGTGGTGTGCCCGGGATTTATATTACACAGATATAATGAGAAGGGCAGCTAGATATGGAGAGCTAGGGCGTGTGAGTGTCAAGGGTATATGAGTATGGATGGTACAGATTGAGAGAGAACAGAGAGAACAGGAGGGACAAATGCTATAGAAAGGAAGACAACAAAGAAGAAGAGGAAGAGGAGGAGGGGGAGGACATAAAGGATGAGAGAGGACAAGGATGGAATCAGGAGGGGTAGTAGGAGGAGGGGAGGGGAAAAGAGAGAGAGAGCGGGAGGGGGACTTTTACTACTATTATTACTTCTAGTATCACTGCTACTACTACTAAAACTACTACTACTACTGCTTTATTCAAAACGACCTCCATCCTTGTGGAATTGTGGTGAAAGCTGTTAGGATCTGTCCCTCGCAGACATAGTTTATTGGCCCCTCTCTCGCCAATGACTGTGGTCGACGAGCCTTTTATATTTTGTGTTATTTCACTTTAATGAAGCTTAATACAGGAGTTCATTTATCATACTTTCTACAAGTCTTTTCAAATTTGAGGTTTTGTATATGTACTGATTTCGGGGGTGGGGACCTAGTACCTCTCAGGTATATGAGAGCTTATCTTAAGAATAAGAATGATATTCTACATTTCATCCACACTTCAATGGTGTTCTTTGGTTGTTTATTTTCTGCTATTACCTCTTCTAGAAGAGTGTAGAATACATTTGCCCTTGGACCCATCGTGCCTGAAGTCGTGAAGGTTATCGGAGTGAATGATCCCTGGTCCACATTCTCTATACACTCTTCGTACATCCTGGTTTTCTCATTCTCATTTCGGGAGTGGGACGCCTCTATGGTTATGTTATTGTAACAGGGATTCATTAGATCAAATATTCGCATGTCAAAGAAGGCCAGTTGTCCCCGTGTCCAGAAACCTCTTGCACTTACATCCACTCGTGCTTCACCTGATGTGTTGGAAGTGTGATGCCTGAAGTTCTCCTCTCCTAGTGGGAGTAGTGTTGGTTCGATGACATTCTTGCATACCTCCCAAAGCATTTGGGCAGTGAGTTCCCATATCTCGTCATGTCCCATGTAGATGAATCCACCCTGCTTGCATATCATCGCATGGTTTCTATCAAACTGTGTATCACAGGAACATCTGTTAGGGAGCCTTTCCAATAGCCACCCATACCTCAAGGCAATGGCATCCGTGAATTCTCTTTTGTTGACCTTGAATCCCTTTGGCCTGATTGGTACTGCTGTCAGCCAATTGGACCACCACCACCACCACTACTACTACTACTACTACTACTACTACTACTACTACTACTACTACTACTACTACTACTACTTTTTTTCATTTAATACGACCTCCATCCTCGTGGAAGTGTGTGGTGGAAGCAGCAAGATCTGTCTCCCACTACTACTACTACTGCTGCTGCTGCTGCTGCTACTGCTGCTACTATTACTACTACTATTGCAGTGATTATTGTTGCTACGGCTTTTGTCACTATAGCAAGATTATGGCGCGATCTATATTTTTTAAGGGCTTATGTGATTGTAAACCCACACAGTGAGGAATACAAAAGTTGTGGGAAATTATCACTATACACGGAATATATTCATTATTTCACATTAAGAAGACAATCTTCTCCAACGTACACCCTGGTATACTATCTATATTTTGTAATTTCTTATCTGGCTAAGCGTGTTAGAGCGTCGCTATTTGCGATGGAGGTCAAAATGACGGCAGTTTGAAGTCTGCCTCCAGCGAGTTGAACCAAAGGCATAGCTCACTAAATTCCTTGCTACAAAGTCCTCTGTAAGGGGCACCATTCTAGCTTCCTAATAGGGGAGTGTCGCAACGTTAAACCGAATCATCATCTCTCATATTTAGTTTTTCTATTTTTGTGCCTTTCTTGCAATTTGAATAAAGTTTCTATGTCAAGATGTAATCTTATCATTTCAAATTTGAACACACTATTTCATGAAAAAACTCGTTAAGCATATTATCTTACACCAAGGTGAGATTAGCTAAACGAAGTTATTTCAAGGGTTAAGAAATATGTAAACAAAATTAGACGGGTTTAACAATGAAGATTAATCTAGACACATACTATGTTGACATGCAACAACGTTCCCTCCTTAACCCTCATTTAAGGTTTATTGTTCTTCTCATTAAAACCTTCCCTTTGTTGACGTCCCCTTAATTGAGTAGAATTACTCATCCTTTGTTGGTATAAAACCAGTAGAGTCGTGTTTTTTTTTTATCAGTAACCAGAGATTCTATCCTTGGGGATAATATCGCATCGAAGGGGTGGAGTCAGAGTTGGTATGGGAAAGGGGGAGGTTAACACAAAGCAAGGATAATAGAAGTTAAAAAAGAATATATATATATATGATATATATATATATATATATGTGTGTGTGTGTACATTATTCTTATTTTTCTATTTGTATGTTTATTTGTATTCATTTTAACTTATTCATTTGTTTATTTTATTCTATCTTACTTATCTG
>NC_134797.1:38169334-38171834 GCF_046742065.1 Oratosquilla oratoria | reverse complement strand
TGTACATAAATGCATATATATATATATATATATATATATATATATATATATATATAGTCTCAATTTTCACATACATTTAGCATTTCTTTCCAAATTCGAAAACAGTTTCTTTTCCGCCTTTGTATTTCCTCTTCCATTTACATAAACGCCATTTCCTCTTATGGATTTGTTTTCTTTACTTACTCTCTTTCCTTCTCCTTTCCCTTTTGCCTTTCATTCATTGCTTTTTCCATTCTCTCCTCACTCTCCCTCTTTTCTCTGTCGCTCTTTATCTCTCCTCTATTGTTCTCTTTCTCTTTCTTTCTTTCCTTCACCAAATATATAAACATTATACTTGTACCCTATTGCGTCATATCTACTTCCCTTTACTTTTCCTTTTTCTTATTCTTTTCTTCGTATACCTTCCTTCTTTCCTTCCCTCCTTTCGTTTGTGTTCCTCTACTCTCTCCTCTTGGTTTCTTTTTCATTCTTCATACCATTTGGTGTTGTTGAATTTTTTTTTTTTTTTTTTTTTTTTGGAACCTCCCCATTTCATTTTATTTCGCTTCTTCAAAATTTGTATCTGTTCTTGTGCCTTTTGCCTTTCCTGTGTTTCTATGTGTTACTAGTTTCTATTTTTTCTTCTAATTTTTGCTATTGGTCCTCCTTCGGCTTCAGTTAATATTTATCTATCTATTTATTTATACATACATTCATATACCAAAGGCTTTTTCCCCCTACACGGGTGGTAGCCAAAAAGAAAATTGCATATAAACCACTCCCACCTATTTATTTATTATTAGTTCTTCATATTTTTATAACGTTATTGGTCTTACTTTGGTTTCAGTTAATATCTATTTATTCATTTATCTATTCTTATTTATCTATTCATCTATTCTTTTATCTATTTATTTATTATTCTTTATCTCTACCCTCAGTTTCAGTTAATATTTCTTTATTTCTCTTTTTTCATATTTTCATTTCGTTATAGGTTTCATTTCTTTTTAATTAGTATATGTTTATTTATCTATTCATTTATCTTTTCATTTAGTTATTATTCTTTGCCTTTATTTCTGGTTTAAATAATTTTTCTTTTCTTTTTCTTTTCCGTGTTTTTTTTTTACCGTTTTGTGATTTTTTCTTTAAATTCGTCTCTGTAATTTATTCACTTATCCTAGCTTCCTGTGTGACTTTCTTATTCTTCTCTTTAGTTCTTCATTTCTTTTTTCAAATTGACAACACCTTTATTCTTCATTATCACTCATTTCCTCTTCATAACTGGCTACATTCCATCTCAGTTGCATCTTCACCTTCATCTTATTTCTCTCTCTCTCTTCCCTCCTCCCTCCCTCTTACTTCCTCCTCCCTCTTCCTTCCTCCTCCATCTTTCTTCCTTCTTCCTCTTCCTTCCTCCTCCATCTCCCTTCCTCCTCCCTCTTCCTTCCTCCTCCATCTCCCTTCCTCCTCCCTCTTCCTTCCTCCTCCCTCTTCCTTCCTTCTTCCTCTTCCTTTCTCCTCCATCTCACTTCCTCCTCCCTCTTCCTTCCTCCTCCATCTCATTTCCTCCTCCCTCTTCCTTCCTCCTCCCTCTTTCTTCCTTCTTCCTCTTCCTTCCTCCTCCATCTCCCTTCCTCCTCCCTCTTCCCTCCTCCCTCCCTCTTACTTCCTCCTCCCTCTTCCTTCCTCCTCCATCTTTCTTCCTCTTCCTTCCTCCTCCATCTTTCTTCCTCTTCCTTCCTCCTCCATCTCCCTTTCTCCTCCCTCTTCCTTCCTCCTCCATCTCATTTCCTCCTCCCTCTTCCTTCCTCCTCCCTCTTTCTTCCTTCTTCCTCTTCCTTCCTCCTCCATCTCCCGTCCTCCTCCCTCTTCCTTCCTCCTCCATCTCCCTCCCTCCTCCCTCTTCCTTCCTCCTCCCTCTTTCTTCCTTCTTCCTCTTCCTTCCTCCTCCATCTCCCTTCCTCCTCCCTCTTCCCTCCTCCCTCCCTCTTCCTTCCTCCTCCATCTTTCTTCTTTCTTCCTCTTCCTTCCTCCTCCATCTCCCTTCCTCCTCCTTCTTCCTTCCTCCTCCATCTTATTTCCTCCTCCCTCTTCCTTCCTCCTCCGTCATTCTTCCTTCTTCCTCTTCCTTCCTCCTCCATCTCCCTTCCTCCTCCCTCTTCCTTCCTCCTCCATTTCCCTCCCTCCTCCCTCTTCCTTCTAACTCCCTCTTTCTTCTCCCTCCCTATTCCTTCCCCTTCCCTCTTACTCCTCATTCCTCTTTCTTCTTCTTTCTTCTTTCCTTCTTTCTCTTCCTTCCTCCTCCCTCTTCCTTCTTCCTCTCTCTTCCCTCCTCCTTCCTATTCCTTCCTTTCCGCATTGCCACATTGTCATACATTGAATTTCTTCCTGGGAACTTTCTTTTATTTATTCTTTCTCTTGTTTTATGTCTTTATAATTTCATGTTTTATTCCCGCGTTCCTGAAATATTGATTACTTCTTCCGTTTAATTTTTGGAAAGTGTCTTTCTTTTATCAATTTTTAT
>NC_134797.1:38156834-38159334 GCF_046742065.1 Oratosquilla oratoria | reverse complement strand
GGGTAATAAAATACGAGTGTCCAATGTTTGGGAACGAAGACTTTTGTAGGAAATCGGTAATTTATTTTTTATTTAGTCATACATACAAAAAGCCTTACCTCCTATAAGGTAGGTGGCCAACCCATCCTTCACTCTTCCTGTATTTTCCAATACCCATCCTACTCCCATTTGTTGCCTCTTTATCTTAGCACCTTGTGGATGAAGGACCGTCCCTGCCTTACACACATTGCCTGGTCCATGAATAACGCAGCAAGACACAGAGAGATGTATTACAGTTGGAGACGTATTCGGTGAATGGTAATAAAAGAATTAATTTTATATTAAGGAGAATAGCAAGTAGAACCCAGGAAACTGCAGGTATATAAGTATAGCCTCAACACTAAGGATGTTGATTTAAAAAGGTATAAGGGCTTCCTCTTTGTATTAATTGCCATTCTTCCATACATCAAACATATTTATTCATTTATTATTATGATTTTTTTTTTGTATCCGACCTAGATATGGACCAAAAGGTCTCCTGTCGGCATGCTCCGCCTTTGTAATCCTTTGTAATCCATTGTAAACAGGCTTGATCAGATACCATAATGAAGTTTGATAATGAGGTTGTCTAATGTATTTTTTTTAGAAAGTTTGTTATCACCCCATTCGAGATCATATCAAAATCGTATTACATAACATAAACTTGTTAAGTTAGGATAAAAACCTAGTTAAAAAGAAAAAATCTGAATGATGAATCTAACTAGAAATTCGGTCAAAGTTGTCTCTAGATTCTCATTCTAAATTTCCATTTCTGTTTGTCGTATATATATAAATGTCTTAGATTGTAGTCTGATATATACAATCTCCTGGCTTAATGGTGCTACTTAATTGCACAGATATTAAATTATCGTTCAAATCAACTGGATATTCATGATGATTTACACAAGATGAAGAAATAGCTTGAAAGGAGAATAATTAGATTTACCTAAGTAAATGAAAAATACTGCACAAAGTATATGAAATACAGTAGCAGGATTTCCGTATATTTACGATAAAATTACATAGCATTTAGTTATGTATGCTGTTTTTGTATTTGATATTTCTTCCAGTAAGTAAAATCAATTAAAACGAATCTTAAGTGCCTTTTTTATATTCTCTTCGTCCACTCTTTGTATTTTGATATTTCTTCTAGAAAAAAAAAAATCCATTTGAAAAATCTTAAGTGCCTTTGACCTTTTTTTTTTCATTTTCTTCGTCCACTCTTTTAGCGAGTGGTCGTAAGAAATCTTCTCTGTATGTCCTGAGTAACTGTCCATTTATTCATTTGCTTTCGCCTAATCAGTTTTAATTGCTTGTACGCTGCCGAGTCAAGCAATCTTGCAAAGATTTGCAGCCCATTCAAGAAGAAGCAGCCCACTTTTGATGTTCGCTGATAAGTTACTACTTAAAGGAAGACTTACTGCAGAGATTTTCCTCTTGGCGCACCCCCACCCCCCTCCATCCTCGCACCCTCTGAGTCTCCTGTTACGAGGTCCCAGTCCTTTATTTTCAGAAGTGATGTTAGCAGGCGTACACAGGTACACAAATAAACAAACACACATAAACACACACACACACACACACACACACACACACACACACACACACACACACACACACACACACACACACACACACACACACACACACACACACACACACACACACACACACACACACACACACACACACACACACTCACAAACACGTACACAAACAAACACACAGATTCGTACACAAACACACTGGAGACAGTAGATATGAGGATAGCCCCAGGGTTTTGCAAGATCCCATACTGGATACTCAAGGAATGCAGAGAACAACTGTCGGACAAGATTCACAGCCTAATTGTGTGTTCATTAGTAGAAGGACTATTGCCCCTGGATTGGAAAAGGGCTAATGGGGTACCAGTTCATAAAAGAGGAAATAAGGAAAACTCATTGAAATTACAAACCAACTAGTGTCTCTGACCACGCAATGGTACCAGTATGTTTTGTAAGAGAATTGTGGGTGAGGTACCTAAAAGACGTTTACTCTCTGGCAAACGTTCATTTTGGTTACAGAAATAGAAGACCATGTATCTCAAATCTGTTGCCCTTTCAATCAAGAGCAGTGGATGTGCTATATATGGTTGAGAGTATTGTGTATATTTAGCGCTGGAGAAATCTTTTAACAAGTTAGAATTACAACATGAAAGGCTAATGTGGGAATTGTAGCGCCATAGAAGACTTAAAGGAAGCCTCTTAAGATAAAATAGAGACTTAGAGGAAGACCGGTACATAAGAACAGTAGTCAAAGATGGAGGAAAGTAAGTGTCGAAGTCATACAATGTTCAATACTGACGCACGTAATGTTCTTCATTTGCGTTAATGACATGACGTAAGGAGTGGCAAGCTACACAGGCCTGTTTGAAGACGATGCAAAAACCATGAGGAGAATAGAAGATGAAGGAGTATTTACATTTTCACAACAAATAACAATA
>NC_134797.1:38136834-38144334 GCF_046742065.1 Oratosquilla oratoria | reverse complement strand
TAGATATAGATAACAAATGAATAGACATGTCAATAAATTTATAAATTAATATATAAATAAGTTGATGAATATATATAGAAAAAGAAATTTGAATAATAATAATAATTCTTCAGTCCCCACTAAAGGGTTTCGATTGTTACATTATGTAGACAACAACGTCAGACTCTATGGATCTCATACACTAAGTATTGCAATATTCATGTGTAGACAGTGCCCAGGTAATAGCGACGACTCTTTCGACATTAGAACGCTTTGTCTGAGTATGGGAAAGACAGTCCTGAGTCTTATGGAATTGAGGAAGGTAAGGAGCCTACGCTAAGAGGCGTTGAGTAGCTGTGACCGAATCCGTCATCTCTACCCTGCTGGGAATCGCAGAGAAGTGCGGGATTCGAACTCACAACTAAGTGTATGCGAAACCGGCAGGCTTTCGATAACGCCACCCACCTAGACTGATGTAGTCTGTTGCGGCACTGAAGGACCTTTCCAGGTCCTGACGAGAGCTCCGCCCCTCCCCCAACACGATAATTGTGGACCTCAAAACAGTTGATGGGGCGAACCGCTTTTGGAAACCTATAATCGAGATTTGAGCCCAATTTCCACGTTCAGCGGATGCCCCTTTCCGAAAATGCATATTCACGAAGTCTGGAAGGAGGATTGTGACCAGTAGTTTACTTTTTTTTTTTTTTTTTTTGTGACTTCTTCTTTGGTTGGCCTCAGGGAAAAGCTTCTGACGAGCTTATCGTTTTGTTCGTTCCCCCTCCTCTCGACCTCCTTTTTCTTTCATATTGTCTCACTTTCATGTCCATTTCCAGGTACCTTTTTCCTCTGTCGTGATCTCCTCTTGTACATACAAATCTTACTTCCCTCCAAGTCTATCTTCTCTCCAGTACTAGCCTCTTCCATTATGTCTTATTACTCTTACATTATCTTCCTTTACCCTTCTGCTGTTCTTCCTCCTTCTTATCGTATCTTTCTCTTTCTACTTCATCTACTTCCTCTTTTCCTTTATCTTCCAGTCCTCCCTCCTCTTCCTCCTCCACCTATCGTTATTCTTTCTTCAGTGCAGCATTTACCATTTGCCGATTTTTTTGTTCCTCCTCTATTTTTCCTCCTTCTCGTATCTTTCTACTACTACTTCATATTCTTCCTCTTTCCCTTTATCTTCCCTTTTTCCTCCTCTTTCTCCTCCTCCTCCTCCTTTCCCTACTGTCTTCAGTCGAGCATCAATCAATCGCCCATCTTCCTGTTCCTCCTACTTATTCACCATCTTCTCGACTCTTTCTACTACTCCCTCCGTTAATTCCTTTTTTTCGTTGTCTTCCCTTTCTTTCTTCTCTTCCTCCTTTTCCTCTTTCCCCTGCTCAGGATCTTCAGTTTAGCATCAACAAGCTGCTCTTCTTTCATTTCTCGTTCTCAATCACTTACCTCTCGTCTCTGTCACTTTCTCTTTGTCTTCCCTTTCTTATTCCTCTACCACATTCTTCTCGACTCTACTCCCTTTGTCCACTTCCTCTTCCCCTTAATCTTCCCGTTCTTCCCTACTCTTCCACATTCCTCTCGACATTACTCCCTTTGTCCACTTCCTTTTCCCCTTAATCTTCCCGTTCTTCCTCCTCTACCACATTCTTCTCGACTCTGTATTCTACTCCCTTTGTCCACTTCCTCTTCCCCTTAATCTTTACGTTCTTCCTACTCTTCTACATTCTTCTTGACTCTCCTCCCTTTGTCCACTTCCTCTTCCCCTTAATTTTCCCGTTCTTCCTACTCCTCCACATTCTTCTCGAATCTGTATCCTACTCCCTTTGTCCACTTCCTCTTCCCCTTAATCTTCCCGTTCTTCCTACTCTTCCACATTCTTCTCGACTTCATATCCCACTCCCACGTCTACTAACTCTGCCCCTTAATCTTCCTGCTCTTCCACATTCTTCTCGACTCTGTCACTTACTACCGCATCCCATTCTGCATCCTATTCCACCTCTTCCTCCTCTTTCACCTCTTCCTCCTCTTCCTTCTTTTCCTCCTCTTCCTCCTCAGTCCAGCATCCCATTGTTCATCCTATTCTACCTCTTCCTCCTCTTCCTCCTCTTCCTTCTCTTCCTCCTCAGTCCAGCATCCCATTGTTCATCCTATTCTACCTCTTCCTCCTCTTCCTCCTCTTCCTCCTCTTCCTCCTCTTCCTCCTCTTCCTCCTCAGTCCAGCATCAACCAGCTGCCGATCGTCGTCGACGCTTCTCTTCATCACCTCGCTCGGATCACCAGAATCTATTCATTGTTGACCCTCAACCCCGCGGACCTCTCTGGCGGGGCCACCCAAGACTCTTCTCTTCTGGAATGACATGCCGCCTTCCTCGGGACCTCTGGCCATCTATCGCATCGTTCCTTTCCGCCCATGGCTTTGTTCCGCAACTCCGATGCCATTTTTTATCGATCTTTTCCTCGTACGTCTCTAGCGCTTTGTCTGTTTTTCTTCGTTTTGCTTCTTTACAACCTTTTCCTCTCCTCCTTTCGTTATCCTCTTCACTTACATCTTCGGTTTTTCGTCCGTTTTTCTTCGCTTTGACTTTTTTTTTTTTTTTTTTTTTTTTTTTTTTTTTTTTTTTTTTTACCTTTTCCTTCTCACTCTTTCTTTACACTTTCTCTCCTTCTCTCTTCCTCTGCTCTTGTCCATTTTTCGAAAAAAAAAATCCTTTTTCGTCTTTCTTCACATTACCATTCTTTCCTCCTATCCTCCTCCTCTGTAGTCTATACTTATATTTTCAATTTTCCCTCTGTTTTTCTTCTCGTCGACGCCTTTTCATTGTGTGAATCTATTTCCTTCT
This sequence comes from Oratosquilla oratoria, assembly GCF_046742065.1. Classification (NCBI taxonomy): domain Eukaryota; kingdom Metazoa; phylum Arthropoda; class Malacostraca; order Stomatopoda; family Squillidae; genus Oratosquilla; species Oratosquilla oratoria. Next base: position 38,141,515 of record NC_134797.1, on the reverse strand, counting down.
CATTCCTTCTTCACACTTGCTTCCTTTCTTCTTCCTGTGTTCTTGATTCTCCAGTTCTTCGTTTGTTTATCTTCGCCTCTTCCTCTTTTGTTGCATTTTTTCCCTTCCCATCCCTTTATCACCATTACTCTTCTCCTTTCCACCTCATTTGTTATCACTTCTTTTCTGTACGTCATTACTTGCGGCGAAGGTCGAGGGGATGGCGGTTCGAATCCTGCCACCGGCGAAGTTGAACCAAGAGCATGGTTTATTAATTTTCACGATACAAAGTCCTCTGTGAGGGGCACCGTTCTAGCCTCCCGATGGGAGGAATTTGTGACGTTAAACCATATAATATACATAATATGATTATTTTTCTTACTCTTTTCTATCAGTTCCTTCCTTCCTCCCTTCATATCGCCGTCAGACATCTTGACATTTTCGTATTCTTCTTTGTCCTTCCTCAAACTCAACTTTTAATCTTCAAATATTCTCTATTACGTATTTTTTCTGATTTTTTTTTTTTTTGCTCTCTTTATCAAAACAATTCTTATCTTGACTTTATTTCCTGACGTTTCTCAACATTGCCAAATGTTCATTGTTTTGCAATTCATTATTGTATTTATTATTATTTGTTTTGGTGTTTTTTTTTCGTTTTCTATTTTCGTTTATTCATTTTACCTGTTTCAACTTCCTTGTTCATGCTCCCAACCCTACTTCGTCCTTCTCCTCCTCTTCCTACTCAGCCTCTTACTCTATCTCCTCTTCCTTCTCCTCTTCCACCTCCTCCTCCACCTCTTTTTCTTCCTCCTCCTCCTTTTCCTACTAAAACTCCTCCTCCTCCTCCTCCTCCTCCACCTCTTCCTCCTCTCGTTCCCTTTCTTCCTCCTCCTCCTCCTATTCCTCCTCCTCCTCCATCCTCCCTTTCTACCTCCTCCTCCTCCACCTCCCATTCTTCCTCCTCCTCCTCCACCTCCCTTTCTTCCTCCCCTTTGTCCTCCTTCTCCTCTTTCTCTTTCTCCACCTCCTCCTCCTCCTTCTCCTCATAATCATCATCATCGTCATCATCATCATCATCATCATCATCATCATCATTATCATCATCACCACCACCATCATCATCATCATCATCATCATCATCATCATCATCATCATCATCATCATCAAACATCATCATTATTTTCTTTTTCTTCTTCCTCCTCCTCCCCTTCCATTTTCTCTTCCTCCACCTATTCCTACTTTTCTCTCTCCTCCTACTCTTCCACTTTTTCTTCCTTCTATTCATCCTCCTTCTATTTCATCCTCCTCCTCTTCCTCCTCTTCCTCCTCTTCCTCCTCTTCTCCCTCCTCCTGCTTTTCCGCTTATTCTTCCTTCTATTCCTCCTCCTCTTCTCTATTCATCGTCTATTTCCTCCTCTTCCTCCTCCTCTCTCAGTTACTTTTGCCTCCCGTAGTTCTCTTCTTTTTCTCTTTTTGCCTCTTTTACTGCTCCTCTATGCCCTTGTTTATCATCATTTTCCTATCTTCTTTTACCTAACTTATCTCCTCCTCCCTCATCTCTTCTTTCTCCTCCTGTTCCTCTTCCTCTTCATTTTCTTGCTAAGTCTTTCTATTCCCTGCTTCCTCTACTCTTATTCCTCCTCTTCCATCTCATTATACTTCCTTTCTTCCTTTTCCTCCTCCTCCACATCTTATTATTTTTCTTCCTTCATCTCTTCCTGCTTCATCTCCTTCTCTTTCTTTCATCTCACTCCTCTTCCACTTCCCCCACCTCCTCTTCCTTCTTCCCTCGTCCTCTTCCTCTTCTTCCTTTTCCAATACTTCTTCCTAATTTTACTCTTCCTCTTCTTTCTTTCCCCTTTATTGATTCTCCCCTCACCCTCCTCCTCCTCCTCCTCCTCCTCCTCCTTTTTCCCACCTTCTTCTTCTCTTTCTTCCTTTTTCTTTTCTTCTTTCTTTCACATCTCTCTGCTCCTCCTCCTCCTCATGCTCCTCTTCCTCCTTCTCTTTCTCCGCCTTCTCCTCTTTCTTCTTCCTTTTTCTCTTCCTCTTTCTTTCCCAGCCCCGTGCTCCTCCTCTCCTCCTCCTCCTTCACTTCTCCTCTCTCTGCCCCTTCCCCTCCTCCCCTCCTCCCTCTTCTCATTCTTCTCCCCTTCTTCCCTTCTTCGCCTTCCTCTTTTTTCTATATCCTACTCCTCTTCATTCTGCACATCTTTTTTCTTCTTTTTCTTCCCTCTCCTTACCATCTCCCTTTCTTCACCTTCCCCAGTCTCTCTCTCCCCCTCTCTTTCTCTTTTTCTCTCTTTTTATCTTAATTCTCTCCCCCCAAGTCCTTTCTTTCTCGTCAGTCATTCTTTTGCCCCCAAGTTTCCCAGTTTACCCAAACCAAAGATTTTTTCTCTTTTTCTCTTTTTCTCTTTTTGTTCTTGGCGACCTCCTTTCTCCTCTTCTTCCTCTTTTCTTTCTTCTTCTTTTTCTTCTTCTTTTTTCTTGTTGTTGTTATTGTTCTTCTTATCTTTGTCTTTCTCTTCTTCTTCCTCTTCTTTTTCTTTCCTCTTCTTTTTCTTTTTCTTCTTCCTCTTCTTCCTCTTTTCTTTCTTCTTCTTTTTCTTCTTCTTTTTTCTTGTTGTTGTTATTGTTCTTCTTATCTTTGTCTTTCTCTTCTTCTTCCTCTTCTTTTTCTTTCCTCTTCTTTTTCTTTTTCTTCTTCCTCTTCTTCTTCTTTTTCTTCTTCTTCTTCTTCTTCTTCTTTTTTCTTGTTGTTGTTATTGTTCTTCTTATCTTTGTCTTTCTCTTCTTCTTCCTCTTCTTTTTCTTTCCTCTTCTTTTTCTTTTTCTTCTTCCTCTTCTTCTTTTCTTTCTTCTTCTTCTTCTTCTTCTTCTTCTTCTTCTTCTTCTTCTTCTTCTTTTTCTTGTTGTCGTTATTGTTCTTCTTATCTTTGTCTTTCTCTTATTCTTCCTCTTCTTTTTCTTTCCTCTTCTTTTTCTTTTTCTTCTTCTTCTAGTTCTTCTTCTTCTCCTCCTCCTTGTCGACCTTATCTGCGCGATATTGATCCCAAGGATAGAGGCGCTGTATATTTCTCTCTCTCTCTCTCTCTCTCTCTCTCTCTCTCTCTCTCTCTCTCTCTCTCCCCTACTCCTTATTTATCCTTGTAATACCAAATCTCTTCAGTTTCTTATTTAATAGTATTGTCTCCTTCAAACGTTTTTTTTTTCTATTTTATTTTATTTCACTTTTCTCTTTCCACATTCTACTTCTTCATTAGATGCTCTTTTTGTTTTATTGTCTCTTATTGTATATTCGTATTATACTCTTTATAATATTTGCACTATCTCATTCTATTTTAACTATTTCCACACATTTCTTATTTTCTCTTCTTTCTGTTATCTTTCGTTTCATTCTACTTTGCTTCTGTGATTTTCTCTTTTCTTTTCATTCTCCTCTTTAATAGTCTATGACGTTTGTTTTCAAACTCCTCTCAAAATATTCCTATGCCTTAATATCTTAGCCTTCCTTATCACATGGGATATTGATAGCATGTTTTTTGTAGTCATTATCATAGAGAATAGAGGCGTCTTTATGGACTAGAGTGCCACAGCATTGTCTTATGATTAGAAATTAATCTCTGAAAGAAATCAGACAAGAAACAATGGTCTCAAACTGTCCGGAAATAGATTCAATTTAGAAGTGGGTAGAAACAACTTCGCCAACCGTGTAGTTAATGACTGGAATAAACTTCCTGCACAGGTAGTGCAATGTAGTTCAGTTCGAAGCTTTAAAAACTATTTAGATAAACACCTAAGCAAGATGCTGTAATGATTATAATTTATTTTATATTATTTGTTTTTGTTTCGTTATTATTTGTCTGATTCTCATTTATTATTAGTTATATGTCAATTTATTATTATTTACTACTTACCTGTTTGTTTATTATTTAACTATACCTATGCATTTATTTATGTATTTTATTTGTTATTTACGTTATTATAGTTTTTATTTATTGATTTATTATTATTATGATTTTTTTTCGCATCCGACCTAGATATGGACCAAAAGGTCTCCTGTCGACATGCTCCGCCTTTGTAATCCTTTGTAATCCTTTGAAATATATAATTTTTAACTTCGACTATCCCTTCCCTCTGCTTTTTTTTTTTTTTTTTTTTTTTTTACCACCTCTGTGACTTCACCTCTTGGGTGGAATATTGTCCTCAAGGAGAGAAGACGTTGGTTGTTGGCAAAACACTCCCCCTTTTCATTATACTCAACCCCCGCTCTGTACCTTTGCCCCACATTCTTCTTCTCTTATCTCCCCTTCCATCAATCTTCTTTTTCCTTGTCAACATTCTCATCTTCCCCCCCTTTTTCTTCTAACTGGGTTTACCTTCCCTTTAATCTAGCAACCTTCTAGGTTTCTCTCCTACTCTCTTTTTCTCCTCTTTTTGCTCTTATCCAACATCTTTCTCTTTTCATCAGCAAGTTTCTTCTAACCGCTATCGCTCCCCCACCCTCTCTCTCTCTCTCTCTCTCTCTCTCTCTCTCTCTCTCTCTCTCTCTCTCTCTCTCTCTCTCTCTCTCTCTCTCTCTCTCTCTCTCTTTCTTCTAACCACTATCGCTCTCTCTCATACGTAATTTTTCTTCTCCCTTCTCTTTTACTCTGTCAATGTCATTCTTCTTATCTCCCATCTTCTTTTTTACAAAATT
>NC_134797.1:38114334-38126834 GCF_046742065.1 Oratosquilla oratoria | reverse complement strand
GTCAATCTCCCTTAGCCAGTAGAAGAAAAACAGGAAAAAAAGAAGTATATGTATATAATCATACAACGGTTTATAGCAATAGAGACATTGAAAAATATATATATATATATATATTGGCAGAAACCACAGGGAAAATAAAGACAATCCAGCGGAATATAAATATATATTACAAATCCTTCTATCTCCACTCAGAGTACAAGAAAGAGAAATAGAATATAATCATGAAAACTAGCCCACTAAGAACAATTGATAACAATATAATTTCATTATTTACTATCAAAACTAGATAACCTCGAACCTACTCCTAAGGATAGTAAAGCAGATACCGTCGATGCTCAATCTCATGTGCCTGCAATCATGTCGTCTTGTGGACGTTTAGGCCACATACCTATTGTGCACCTTTTGCTTTTGCTGCTTTATTGTTTTATTATTATTATCATAGTTCCAAAATTTATATATGAGATGTATATTGTACGGAAGCTTTTATGATCTATAACAAAGACCCCCAGTTTTCTTATTAGAGGCTTTGTATAAATATTATCCCCGGGAATGAATCTCGAGGACTTAAAAATCTCTTTACCTGTACTCTGATGAGATGATCGTAATAGAACGACACGTTTAGCTACGCCAACCGACTTTATTTTCCCACATCGACGACCAGACAAAATGACGACTAGACAAAATCCCACAGCCTGTTATATACCCACACACACCAGCCCATAGATTCGTATTGCCACTGAGGAAGCACCAAGAGGTGTGAAAACGCGTTTTGGCTTATTTATATATATATATATATGTTATATCCACAACATATATATAGATTTATTAAGTATACTGCCTACAGAAGGCAAGATATTCTATATATATAATAAAAAATACATACATAGAATCTGTCATAACAAGCTTGCCATTCATGTATAATATATGCTTGAGGGAAAACCTCCTGCCCATTTACACATAATATATATATATATATATATATATATATATATATATATATATGTATACATGGTTTTCTTTAATCTCATCATGATTTATTTCATTTGTAACGTAGAACATTTGTTGTTATCCTAACACAAGAAAAATTGATGAGCCGTTTTAAGTAAGAAAACATGGAAACTTATTTTATGAAACCAATTTTGTGATAAATCATATTTATTATATATATGTATATATATATATATATGTATATACATATATATATAAATATATATGTATATATATATATATTTATACATATATATGTATATAGACATATATGTATATACATATATACACACACATATATATATATACATGTATATATGTATATAGATATATATGTATATATTTATGTGTGTGGTTGTTACTAGACCATTTTATTCAGCTTCCTCACTGAGGCGTACTTGCTGTCTTGTCCTAAGACCATAATATTTAGTTTAACCATTTACGTAAAAGGGTTTAAGCTTATTCCATTAAACCTATTTGGAAGCAAAATTGGCATTTATTGTTTTTATTGTTTTGCAAGACAATTTTATTCATCTCTGTTGTAGCCTATGGATAGGGAATATTTGGTCTTGCCAACATCATTCTTAGTTTCGGCTTTTTCATCTTCGATCCTTTATTCACTTTTGTGGAAGATTTCAGTCATCTTACAATAGCTCTCTTCCAACTACCACCATTCCGTTGTCATTGGTACCATCCCCACTAGGAGTATATCCACACCTGCATAGTACATACTATCCTCACTATCATACCATTCACATAATAATCAAGATTAGGTTACCATCTTTCCTCCTTCAGCCTTATGTCATTACTTGGATCCCACCTCGCCGTGTCCTCAGTTCCAAGTCTTTGACGGGGTACCCAGTGACTACAACACCATCTTCGACTTTCGCAGTAGAGACTTTCGGATCTTACGGCCACAAATGTCGCAGGAGGAGGAAGAGGCGCCTTCGGCACTGCTGGGGGGAAATGGATGAGAAAGTAGGGGGGGGGGGTCACCTACACAAAGGGAGGAAGGAAGGAAGGAAGGAAAGAAGGAAGGAAGGAAGGCCGGAAGGTGGACAGAGTCTTGGCATCTGCAGCCAACTACTTTGCCACCATCACCATCATTCCATTCACCACCACCACTTACCCTTATAATTCTTTTACTTCTACCTCCTTTAAGTTCTTCTCTCTTTTCTTTCTCCTCCTTCTCCTCCTCCTTCTCCTCTTCCTCTCACTCCTTCTCTTCCTCCTTTCTTTATTCTCCTGCTTCTCCTCCTCCTCTTCCTTCCTCTCTTCATCCTTCCTTTCCTCAACTTACTCCATCCCTCGTCCTCCTTCTCTTCCTCCTCCTCTTGCGCTCCCTATTCCTCCTTCTTCTTCCTCTTCCTCTTACTGCCTCTCTTCCTCCTTCTCTTCATCCTCATTTTACTCCTCTTTCTCCTCCTCCTACTCATATTTCTCCTACTCTCCAAACCCCTACTTCTGCTTCTCTTCCTCTTGCTCCACCTCTCATCCTCTTTTTCGAGCTCCTCTTCTTCTCTTCTTTCTTCTCCTCCTACACCAACAGTATTTCTCCTGCTTCTCTTCTTCCTGCCTCTGATCCTCTTCTTCCTCCTACTTCTCCCACATTCCTTGCCTCTATTTCTGATTATCATCTTCATTCGTCGCTCCCTCTTCATTCTTCTCCCCCCTACACAAATCCACGTTACTACTCTTCTCATCTCCTAAAGGGATTTGGAACAAGAGTCATCACGTTTCCCGTCTTGCACATGTTATGCTGACTACGAACTAAGAACCTGTGTCAGGTAGATATTTAGATGAGGCAAATTAATTTCTGACGAGAGAGAAGAACTATCATAAATATATATATATATATATATATATATATATATATATATATATATATATATATATACACATATATATACATATATACATATATATATACACATATATATATATATATGTATGTGTGTGTGTGTGTGCGTGTGTGTGTGTGTGTGTGTATGTGTTATTTTTATATATGTACATACCTATAAATATATATATATATATATATATATGTATATATATATATATATATATGTATATGTATATATATATTTATATATACAGACATGACAGAATTGAATAGACACCAAGAGAAATATTTTAATATATTAGACAAGCAATTGATACAATAAAAGTGCTTATCATCTTGAGGGATTTCTTGCCATGTTTCCCTTGGTAATCCTAAGAGTTTGGACTTTGAAGATGGCTTCCTGTTCTTTTTGCGAAATTGTCGGTCTAATATGCCCCAGAGGTGTTAAATAGGGTTCGTATCCGGAGACTGACTTAGCCATGAAAGCTTTCTGGTCCCATTTTGGCTCAACCAATTTTATGTTGTTTGAGCAATGTAACAAGGAGCTCCATCTTCCATAAATAGGAAAACATTTTTACTCATTCTACAACTCGAGAATATTGGAATGAGTCCTTCCTTTAATATAGAGGTCAAACTCTTGACTACGGTCTCCAGACCTACACTCTTCCACTGTTAGGAAATAATGCGAATCGTGACTCCTCAGAGAAAATGACAGTGCTCTAAAAGGCCACAGGTCTCTCCACCATCTCAACAGCCCAATCCTTTTTGCACTTGATATTGGCTGGACGAAGGAGTGGTTTCCTTCTTGCACCTCTGCCATAGTAACCCCGCTTGTGAAGATACCTGACAGCTGTTCTGGGACTGACATCAGCTTGTGCTGCTGTATCAGAGGCCTTGCAACGTGGATCCTCTTCTATATTTCCTTTAATAAGACGCAAAATTCTTTTCGAGGGCCCGGGACGACCTGAATGACGTTTTGTGACCTTCTTGCTCTGTCTGGTGAATTGTACGATCACTCTATTAACAGTAGAAAGGGGTATTGACAGATTTTCAGATATTTTGCGTTGACTCCTTCATATTGACCCACAATACGACCTTGCTGAAATTCAGATAGCTCTACTGCTCCTTTGGTTCGTGGCATGCTTGATTAATCTTGCATGTAATTTGAAGCATAAATCTGGGTAAATATAACATATTAGGTAATTTTGAATAATACTAAGCATTAAAAAGAGCAGAAATTAATTTCTCTTGGTGTCCTCAATTCTGTCATGTCAATGTATATGTATGTATGCATGTATACATATATGAATATTTGTATGATATATATATATATATATATATATATATGTATATATATATATATATATATATATATATATATATGTATGTACAACACTGAATGGGTCCCTGTGATTAGAGATACATTTTAACAACCACAATGCACTTTAATTCTAAGCCATCTCCTGGTAGCGTAATTGGTAAGTCACTACAGCACTTGTCATGCGATCGCCGTGTTCGACTCCTTGGCAGTACCGCATTTCAATTTCTGCATGTCGGCCTCCATTGGGTCTCCCGATATTGATGGCTTAGAATTAAAGTGCATTGTGGTTGTCTATATATATATATATATATATATATATATATATATATATATTATATATCTATATATATATGTATATATTATATATATATATATATATATATATATATATATATATATATATACAGTATATATCTCGGGCCCCACTGTCACAAGCTTAGAACTCGAGTTCCTCCGAGTGTGAGTCCCAAACTCGCGACGGAGAAGGGGAAAAAATGGGAGTGTCTCATTGCAGTAGTACAGGGCTTTCTTAGCAACAAGAAGGCCAATATATATGTGAAACTGGTTGAAGCTTTAGTGAATAGCTATGGTGAGATAGGCTGCAGAATGGCCTTGAAGGTTCATATCCTAGATGCTCACCTCGACAACTTCAATAACATGAGAGCATAATCGTCAGCCTCATAAAGAGAGTGCCTAAGTCATTTTTCCAACTTTTCAGGAAATCGAAAAAAAAAGTTTTAACCTACTCAGACACTAAATAAAACATTGGGAATTGTACCACAAGGGACAATGAAAAACTTATTTAAAAAAAAAAATAGAATCCAGAAATTAACGAAAAATGACTTAGGCAATTTCTTTATGAGGGTGACGATGTTTAGAGGAACAATGGGACCGGGAATGCTCCCAACAAGATATAATGAACTTTGAACAGAGATATCGGGAGTCCTTCAATGAAAACTTTATGGGAGAATAAATTACGAGGCTCATACGTGAAAGTTTTCTTGCATTCACACAAATCAAGAAAGAAAAAATAATCCTAAAAATTAGTTTCAGAAATTTTGAAATAAAATTTTGTGTCATTTCAATTCATGTTGTATTTTGTTTACAATTCAAAAAATGTAAATATGGTGAAATTTAGCTATTTTGGTTAAAAAAAAAAACACTAAAATTCACAACTTTTTTTTTTTTTTCTTTTTTTTTACTGTTATAATGGACATATTCTATTGTTTTCCAATGAAAAGAGTTAGAAAATGACACTTGCTTGTCAGAGACAAAAATCATGTTACATAGTGTATAATGGGAAAACTCTTTCTATACAATTCGAACTCTAGACTGTGCAATACGAGACTAGGAAGTTACCAATTACGCTAAAGGAGACCGCAGCTTGCAGAAAACAATTCCAAACAGCCAATTTTTACATATACACTGTTGCGTGACTGACAGTTTCCTTGTCACATTTTGCACAGTCTAGGGCTTTCATCCTACAGGAAAAGGCGCTAATCAAGGCGTCGAGACGAATATATGCTCTATATATATGTTTTTTATCAGGTGTTGCAAAAATTTGGGATATGAATAATTCAGAACTTCATTTTATTGTGAATCTTTCTACTGAAGTGAATACAATCGTGACTGATTTAATTTCAATCCCGAATCTGCTCTCTCAACCAAGTAAAATAGAATAGTGTTACAAGAAGAGGAAGAAGGTGAGAAGCCTACGCCAGGAGGCGCTGAGTAGCTGCAGCCGGAGCCTTCACCTTTGCCCTCTGCGGTTTGGGGACTGTTGGGACGAATAACAGTCACTTCTGGGAATCGGGGGGGGGGGACTTGAAGTCAACCAAGGGATTCATTGGGTCATCTGGAGTCTTCAACATTTCCTCAAATTTCTTCAATTTCAAAGTGTAATTGATTTGAAATGCCCAACGTAAGTCTCCTTCCTCTATAAACAAAATTAAGTCCTACCTATTTCTACCCTTCTGTGTACAAAAGCAGTGATACAGATACTATATTCCAATAGATAATTCGGTAGATTATTATCATTGTTATTACTATTATTATTATTATTATTATTTTTGGCACCAAATCTTTTATGCATAGTTACTTTTTGGATAAGTTCGAGTTTAAACATGGTAATTACTGCAGAAGCTTGTTACCTTGGCTAGAACGCTGTGTTTACTAAAATTGGGGTAATTATCTTTGACTTTTGAGAGAGGCTGGTCTACCAGGAATGGTCCTAAATTTACCTCATCACGTGACCAACAATTGGTCACTTAGTATTTAAATTGGCAATATAATGCTATAACTTGGCTAGAATTCACTGTTTCTATAGAAACTTGCCCAATATAACATCTGAAAAATAAATTTTTTGAAAACCTTTTGTGTTATGATATACATATTAGACTAAAAAACTCAGCAACTTGTCACAACTGACAGAACTTGCCCTACCAGGGGTTTTTCACTTCCCACATAGTGGGAGCGGAATGATGATTCAGAAAAATCACGATTAGGTGCTCTAAAAGCTACAGGCAGATTAAATGATTTTTGTAATTTATCATTCTATAATGTGTTTCACATGTAACTTCTACAATAACTCTCGTCCTCTACGAAGTATATCTCTGTATCTCTTTACATCGTAAATTTACGATATTCGTAACTCCAGATCAAAAAAGACTGTCACATCGTAAAAAGATGACTTAGAAATACTCGTATACGACACTGGCAGCTTCCTAGAAGACTATGTGATATATACTATAATATTTAAGACTAAATAAAACTATATGTAATATATGGATATATATATATATATATATATATATATATATATGTGTAAAATATATATATATATATATATATATAATATATATGTATAATATATATATATATGTAAAAAATATATATATATATATATATATATATATATATATATATATATATATATATATACAAGACTAATAGGTAAGACTAATATTTGAGATTGAATAATTATAATATATGATTACGATATATACAAATGATGACGGCTATATATAATAGTTACTGAAATCATTGTTATGGGAAAATAATTGGAAGATTTTAAAAAATAAGGTACATAATTAAAGAAAAATGGTGATCACCTAGATGTTATTCTAAAAGATCATTTGTAAAATAAAACTGCATCATTAACTCACCTAGTAATGTAGAATTTCATGTAGAGTAGTCGACATGGTGATAAATAACTAACATTAAACTAGATTACATTCCCACGGTTTCCTGAGACAGGACATGGTTCCACTAGGAATACCACGTGATGTTTCATTACTAGAATGTTAACTAGTGGCTAGTAATTTGCAGACCTGTTTAGTATCAAAAGATGTGATTTGTGATTTTTTAGGATTCTCAAGCTTGCATATTATTTTTCAATATTTTTTTTTTACTTATTTATTCATTTATCTATTTATATGATTGTTTATTTCTTATTTCATTTATGTATGTATCCATTGATTTGCTTGTTTATTTATTTATATAATTCATTTCTGAGTGTCAAGTATGAGTCAGATTAATTTCTATTACTATAATTATTACTATTATTATCAATATTGTTATTATAGTAATAATCATTATTATCATCTTTGTTATTATTACTAGTATTATTATTATTATAGATTTGTTTATCTATCTAAATATATATATATATATATATATATATGTATATATATATATATTATATATATATATATATATACATATAGATATATATATATGTATACATATATATATGTATACATATGGCAAAAATTATAAGAGAAGCCTTATAGTGATGGTTGTTTCACATGAAACTACTAAGAAATGGTTTTATAGTGTTCAGTGACTTTACAAATATATAAATATATAGATATATATATATGTATATATATATATATATATATATATATATATATATATATATATATATATATATATATTTGTAAACTCACTGAACACTATAAAACCATTTCTTAGTAGTTTCATGTGAAATAACCATCACTATAAGGCTTCTCTTATAATTTTTGCCAAAAGAAGTAAATGGCCCAAAACTCTGTACTCTATAGTTTACTATTATAAATGGCCCGTCAGTAAGCATCTTCTAGTTTCAGCAGTAGATTGCTTATCACATAATTCACCTCTGTACGGTTGAGTGCTGCTCGCTGGTTCTAACTGCACATACAAAGCTACATTGCTTTAATACAAACACTTTAACCCGAGATGGATATGCAAGTTGTTCGTGGACGTCTCGGAGATAAATGGCTGAGCGCAAAAAGGGCTTAAGAGCCCATGATGAGTGGAGACAAACTTTATGGAGCATGTCGATGGAGTTTGCTGAAGACTCGGGAGGGACGACACATTTCCTGGGTTCAATTTTTGGTGATAAGATTTTTTTTTTTTTTTTTTTTTTTTTTTTTTTTAAATATTTTGAATAAAGCTGCCTAGAGGTGGCCTTAACGGGTATGCAAAAAGTTGTGATGACATGATTCCTGGATTAGAGTCTTGGTAAAGGAAATCAAGTGGTCTGTAATGAGTTATAAGAGATATACAAAACGACGACAACAAAATCATCGTTTGAGTAGAATGAGATCTTCCCAGAAAAATACTATCTTATATCGGCAGAAAGAATAAATATATAAGAAAATGGTATTCACAAATGCGTTTATTAAGAAAATGTATACGGCCCCCAAATGTATACGGCCCCCAAATGTATACGGCCCCCATCACTTTTGGCGTAATCGGAAAGGTGTTTGGTCTCGTATTTTCTTAGTCCCGAGTTTGAGTCCCGCACCTCTCACCTATTCCGAGATGTACATATTATGGCAAAAGTGACGGTTTTCCCCACAGCTACACACCTCCTGGTTAAGGCTCCCTACTTTCATCTTAACTAAATAAAAACGTTTGACTATTACCATAACGAGGACAAGAGAACAGTTTCCGAAATGGAAAAGACAACTCAAAATGTTGACGATTTGAGGACGTGGATGATTCACAAATCTCAACAAGAGAAGGAATGGAGACTTAAACTCGTAAAGGAAACATATTTCATGATTTTAGGATTATTTTATGACTGGACGAAGAGGGAGGAGGGTCGCCATGTAAATGAAACGGCGGGGTTAAACCAGCTCCTGCTGTTTGCAGTCCCCACTGTGGAGATGCTGTTTCCTGCTATACTGATTTTGACTCAGGTAGTGGGCGGGGAACAAGGATGACTCTTCATTCACAAGGACTTAAGATACACAAGAAAACAAATGAATGTCAGATGGATGTGGGATGGGTGGAAGGTGGGTGTATGCCTTGGTTATGGACGCATTTATTCCCTCTAAACCATTCTATTCTATTTAGCGAAACTTGGCTCACAGACTAAGCCGCTTAAGATTTTTATGGCCATAACAGGCTACAAGATGATGATATATGTGTGACGTTAAGACAAAAGAAAAGGAACAGTAGCCTTGCCAGCACCTTGGGCCATATGATTTTGTTGACATATTTAATGGTTAGGGCATAAAACTATATAAGTAAACTTTTAATGCTGCTAACTTGAGTAACGAGTGATCTGATGTAGAAACTTTTAAAAACTCAACCCTAAGTGTTTTGAACTTAGTAAGAGTGCAGATGTTATGCCTTTTTGTGCCACAAAGGGGACATATAAAAGTCGTGGTGCACTAGGCATTTCTTGCTAGCATGCTATTTGATTTTGCTAATTCGTTTGAGTAGAAACGACTTCGGTTAAGATCTTTTGTTTTCCAAATGTCAAAACTGAAACATGTACTAAGAGAATTTAAGCCTACACGAATGTCAGACACATTGTTGAGATGTACATACAGAAATTTGGAATACTGTAACCAAAGTCGTCTCTACTCAAACGAAGTAGCAAAAGTAAGTAGCATGCTAACGAGAAATACGTAGTGTGCCACCACCTTAAACCTGAATTGCGTGATGAAAGGGGCGGACATTTTCAAAATCTGCTATATGTAAAACTGATATGAAATGTCGTGGGGGAGTAAGGGAAGGTGGTGTCAGAAAGATGTGTCAATGGGAATGGAGGATTTTTACCACCGATCGTATATGAATAATAATACATTGTATGTACACACAATATATATATATATATATATATATATATATTAATATATATATGCATATATATATATGTATATATATTTATATATACATATATATATATATATATATATATATATATATATGAATATGTGTGTGTCTGTGTGTGTGTGTGTGTGTGTGTGTGTGTGTGTGTGTGTGTGTGTGTGTGTGTGTGTTTTTCAGTGTGTGTGTGTGTGTATGTGTGTGTGTGTGTGTGTGGATGTAGGTGTGTGGGTGTAAGTCTGTACGCGTACGCAAATGAATATCTACCTCACTCGCCCATCACTCTCACGACGCAATACGGTATTTCATCATTTATAAAGACGACAGAGAGCGCGATTACTCTCATAGCTTGCACAACAATTAATCCAATGACGCCGACGCTGACAAGAGTACAGCAGCTTCGAGAGCAGCTGCAGGGATGGCGGGGCAACAAGCAACTGCCAGCGACAAGCGAGGACGATAACAGTGATAGTAATCATCATGATGACAGAAACGATGGGCGCTTGGCCTTGTTATAGTCTCCGTGGCAGTTAACTTTGAATGCAGCAGTTATTTTTGCTTGTTGGATGGTATCTTCTGGGCTCTCTGAAGACTTGACTTTCATCTCTTCTTTCTTCTCCGAATCTCTTTCATCCATAATTCGGGGAAAATATCTAAGATTCTCGCTTGCTCTTATTTTGTAAACACATGGAAATCTAAGTGTTTTTTTTTTTATGCTCCTTTGTACGCCTGTTGTGTCTTAGCACAGTGCCTCTCTCTCTCTTTCTCTCTCTCTCTCTCTCTCTCTCTCTCTCTCTCTCTCTCTCTCTCTCTCTCTCTCTCTCTCTCTCTCTCTCTCTCTCTCTCTCTTTTAATGACATTATTTTTACAACGTGAGACAAAAATGAATGTATTTCTCTTTCTTCCCTTGACAAAATCGCTAAAGAAATATATCAGACCAAGCACTTTCTTACAATGATAATTAATCATACGCAGACTTCTTCTTACTCTATTTACAAACGAACGTTGAAAAGACGATTTAATCAAGATAAAATTCATGACAAAACTTTTGGCAAGCTTTGGCATTATCTCTGACATCACCAGCGTGTCACGGCACACAGTTTGAGAAAAGTGTCTTAGAAACTCGTGCCTTAGAGGTTTTGCCGTGGCCATCCGTGGTATGTCTTACCTATTGCCCTTGTCGCTTTGCATATCACAGTAACTTGCCTCTAATGCGTGTCGTATTTGGCGTGTCATAAGCTGTCTTGTGTCACATCAGGGATGTGTGTAGCAAGGGGGAATGTGTCGTTTCGGAGAGTTTTTGACGTACAGGAGACACGATCAACGTCTCTTCGCCTCAAGAAAACGTACGAGCGGAAAGTCATCAGGGATACAAAATGTAAATTTCAATTCTTCAATAAATAGAATCGTAATTGTTAGGTTAGAAAATCTCTCCCTCCATCCTTTCTTCCTCCTTCTCCCACTTTTCCCTTCCTCTTCTCTTCTTCTCCTCCTCATTTTCTTCTCTTTCTCCCAACTCTTCCCTCCTCTTTCCCTCATCATTCCCTCCTCCTTCACTCTTGTTTCCTCTTTGCGTCTTCATTCCCTCCTCCTTCTCCCAGCTCTTCCTTTCCTCTTCCCCTCATCAACGCCTCCTCCTTCCCCCAAATCTTCCTTCCTCTTCCCCTCTTCATTCCCTTCTCCTTCTCCCAGCTCTTCCTTCCTCTTCTCATCATCAACCCCACCTCCTTCTCCCAAATCTTCCTTCCTCTTCCTCTCTTCATTCTCTCCTCCTTCTCCCAGCTCTTCCTCTTTCCCTCTTCATTTCCTTTCCACTACCCTCACCTCCTTTCCTCTTCGTTCAGAAAGGATTCTCCAACAAAAGAACGAAGACACTGGAAATGACCTTTGTTATTTTCTACCTATTTTTTATGTCGGAGATGACTTCGTACATCTGAGAAGGTCTACCTTGTGTCTTCTCGTTCTTTGTGTTAGCGTTGTTGGTTGCCACAGCTGAGGTTCATAGGCTCGTTACGAAAATACAAAAGTTTTGTCTCTTCGATTGATTCGAGATTAATTCTGTTCACTGAGAGATGCGGTGCCGTGACGGGATGAGAGCGAGTCAATACGTCGTCTGTACCTTTATCATTCCTTCCTTGTTCTCCTGCTTACTTTTATTAATTTTTTCATCGTCTTTCTTCTTCTTCTCTTCCTCTTTTTTCTTCTTTTTTCTTTCTTCTTCTTCTTCTTCTTCTTCTTCTTCTT
>NC_134797.1:38109334-38111834 GCF_046742065.1 Oratosquilla oratoria | reverse complement strand
ATAAGTAAATACATGAATGAGTACACAAATAGTTAATTAATAAACAAACAAGTAGATAAATAAATAGATAAATAAATAAAAAGATTAATAAATATATAAATTAACGAATAAATAAGTAAATAGATATGTAGACAAATAAACAAACGAATAAACGAATAAATGAACACATAAACAAATAAATAGATAAATTAATAAATATATAAATGTATGAATAAATATATGAAAAAAGATTGAAATTCGTCTCTTCAAATTTTTAATGTCCTTTCCATCAGCTGTCACCAGGGATAGAACCGCAAGTTAATGGCGATGAAATACAATCCCTCCCTTCCACCTACCCTCCTCTCCTTTCTCCCTCCCTTCCTCTCTCCCTCTCTCCCTCTCTCCATCTCCTCCTCCCTATCTCCCTTCCTCCCTTCCACCTGCCCTCCTCTCCTATCTCCCTCCCTTCATCTCTCCCTCTCTCCATCTCTCCCTCCCTATCTTCCTTCCGCCCTTCCTCCCTTCCTCTCTTCCACCTACCCTCCTCTCCTATCTCCCTCCCTTCCTCTCTCCCTCTCTCCCTCTCTCCATCTCCCCCTCCCTATCTCCCTTCCTCCCTTCCACCTGCCCTCCTCTCCTATCTCCCTCCCTTCCTCTCTCCCTCTCTCCATCTCTCCCTCCCTATCTTCCTTCCTCCCTTCCTCCCTTCCACCTACCCTCCTCTTCTATCTCCCTCCCTTCCTCTCTCCCTCTCTCCATTTCCCCCTCCCTATCTCCCTTCCTCCCTTCCACCTGCCCTCCTCTCCTATCTCCCTCCCATCCTCTCTCCCTCCCATCTCTCCTCCTATCTTCCTTCCTCCCTTCCTCCCTTCCACCTACCCTCCTCTCCTATCTCCCTCCCTTCCTCTCTCCCTCTCTCCCTCTCTCCATCTCCCCCTCCCTATCTCCCTTCCTCCCTTCCACCTGCCCTCCTCTCCTATCTCCCTCCCTTCCTCTCTCCCTCTCTCCATCTCTCCCTCCCTATCTTCCTTCCTCCCTTCCTCCCTTCCTCCCTTCCACCTACCCTCCTCTCCTATCTCCCTCCCTTCCTCTCTCCCTCTCTCCCTCTCTCCATCTCCCCCTCCCTATCTCCCTTCCTCCCTTCCACCTGCCCTCCTCTCCTATCTCCCTCCCTTCCTCTCTCCCTCTCTCCATCTCTCCCTCCCTATCTTCCTTCCTCCCTTCCTCCCTTCCACCTACCCTCCTCTCCTATCTCCCTCCCTTCCTCTCTCCCTCTCTCCCTCTCTCCATCTCCCCCTCCCTATCTCCCTTCCTCCCTTCCACCTGCCCTCCTCTCCTATCTCCCTCACTTCCTCTCTCCCTCTCTCCATCTCTCCCTCCCTATCTTCCTTCCTCCCTTCCTCCCTTCCTCCCTTCCACCTACCCTCCTCTCCTATCTCCCTCCCTTCCTCTCTCCCTCTCTCCCTCTCTCCCTCACCCCCTCCCTATCTCCCTTCCTCCCTTCCACCTGCCCTCCTCTCCTATCTCCCTCACTTCCTCTCTCCCTCTCTCCATCTCTCCCTCCCTATCTTCCTTCCTCCCTTCCTCCCTTCCACCTACCCTCCTCTTCTATCTCCCTCCCTTCCTCTCTCCCTCTCTCCCTCTCTCCCTCTCTCCATCTCCCCCTCCCTATCTCCCTTCCTCCCTTCCACCTGCCCTCCTCTCCTATCTCCCTCCCTTCCTCTCTCCCTCTCTCCATCTCTCCCTCCCTATCTTCCTTCCTCCCTTCCTCCCTTCCTCCTACCCTCCTCTTCTATCTCCCTCCATTCATCTCTCCCTCTCTCCCTCTCTCCATCTCCCCCTCCCTATCTCCCTTCCTCCCTTCCACCTGCCCTCCTCTCCTATCTCCCTCTCTTCCTCTCTCCCTCTCTCCATCTCTCCCTCCCTATCTTCCTTCCTCCCTTCCTCCCTTCCACCTACCATCCTCTTCTATCTCCCTCTCTCCCTCTCTCCCTCTCTCCATCTCCCCCTCCCTATCTCCTTTCCTCCCTTCCACCTACCCTCCTCTTCTATCTCCCTCCCTTCCTCTTTCCCTCTATCCCTCTCTCCATCTCTCCCTCCCTTTCTCCTTCCCTCCCTCCCTACGGCTCTCCCTCCATCTCCCTCTCTCTCCCTCCTTTTCTCTTTTTCTCCCTCGATCCTTCACTCCCTCTTTTCCCCCTCTCCCCCCCTCCGCCCCCCCCTTCCTCAAACTCACCCACCATCTATCCATCCATCCAGCCCTCTCTTACCTTACCTTTCCTCCCTCCCTCCTTCTCTCTCTCCCTCCCTACCTCCGTCTCTCCCTCTCTTCCTCCCTCACTCACTCCTTATCTCTATTCCTCCCTTCTTCCTCTTCTCCCCTTCTCCCTCCCACCCTTCCTCCTCTTTTCTTACCTTTTTCACTACCTCATCCATTTCTCCCTTTCCTCTTACTTACCTTCCATCCTCCTGACTTAATTAAAAGATTCTTTCCCTTCAGTCCCCACCTCTACATCCCCCC
>NC_134797.1:38099334-38101834 GCF_046742065.1 Oratosquilla oratoria | reverse complement strand
GTTTTCGCTCAGGCCAAGGGTTCTTGTAGATACGCAATGAGGAGGCAGTCCATGGTCTGGGGGTGACTTGTTGAAGAAACATTCATCCAATGTAACAAATATCCCCCCCCCCCAACCCCAGTTCAGTTTTGGCCACTTTTCTCTGATTCTATAAGGCTCCTCCCATCCTTTCTGATAACCGTTATTCCACTTGGAATGCCTTCATTTAGGTTTGGTAGAAGATATTAAAACAATACAGGAGCCAGCACAGTACCCTGTAGGAATCCAATGTCATGCGCGTTTCAACTGATTCGTCTCTCATTTATTTCCACGAAGAATTGCCTTTCCACAAGCAGACTATGGTGGTATCCCGAAATGTTTGGGTGCCTTCTCAGAGAAGTGTCATGTAGTTTTCTGTTTCATAAGGATCTGTGAGATCTACAAAGACTGCGTCGGTGATATACTGTGTCATGTTATGAGTCAGGTGCCAGTGGTTTTTTTTTTCTTTTTTATCCTTTTTTTTTTTTTTTTTTTTTTTTTTTTTTTTTGCTGGGGACTGGCAGTACATCTTTAAACCTTTTTTTCCCAAAGGGATTGTCATTGTGTGCCTGAATGTAATCATGGTACATTTCTTTGTTTTGATCTGCGTCTAGGTTGGTAAACAATTAAAACCTTGGAGCAGAAACTCTTTCAGCTTTAAACCTGACTCTGAACTTTGATATCTTGTCAGGGAGATGTGGGTTTATTCATTTATCAACCCATGATGTCCGGTACGATGTGGCGCGTGTTATAGCAATTCAAACCCAAGTAGGATTAACAAGGACATCGCCAGAAGGATTGCAACACGCAACCACAACATGGATGACAAGGTTAAACCCGTAGGCAGTGAATTGCTCCATGTCTACTATGTAACGCAATTCAATATTGCAAGCTGTTGCAATGAAGACCGTCTCTGTGGCTTAGTTATATTAAGTTGATAGACTTAGGGCAGTAATTCTCAACCTTTTCCACCCTCACATTATATAGAAATGTATAATTTGTGACAGCAAGTCATGATCCCCAAAAATTCTTGTCATGGCTCCCTTGGGAGTCATGAACTCCAGGTTGAGAACAACTACATAGAGCAAATCGGGATCTCAAATGCCCAAGAACTAATTACAAAGGATTACAAAGGATTACAAAGGAGGAGCATGCCGACAGGGGACCTTCTGGTCCATAACTAGTTTGGATGCAAAAAATATATATATATATATAATAATGATAAATAAATAAATAAATAAATGAATATAGTATAAATAATAACAAAAATAAATAGGTAAAGTTAAACAATAAACAAACAAGTTAATAGTAAATAATAATAAATTGTCAGACAAATAATAATAAAATGATAATCAAGCAAATAATAATAAACAGACAAATAATTTATCACAAATCTTATTCTCTACCGTTCAAAGGGTATTATTCCATTACCAATCTGGCACTTCTTTCGTTTTTTGCGTTTCAAAGATCTATATTTTTCTCTAATATGGTTAGCTTAGGTTAGGATAGGTTATGAGCTATTGGATAACGTAATTTTTATGTTAAATATCCGTGTTTATGTGATTTAGGAATTTTACTAATGTATCTAATATAAGAGAGACCGAGAATCTACAAAATGTCAAGAGGATGGGGAAGGCGTTCCCCTATAAACATATTTTGTATCACCTTTATTTAGTTTTATTCAAATTATTAAATAATTGAATGATTAATCTGTTGTTTACTATTTCTTTGTTTTATTTATATATTTTTGATTAATCTATTTCTTTATCTTTATCATTTTTATTTGTTTACTATTTATCTAGTTATTCATTAACTAATTAATTTATTTATTTATCTTTATTTGTTCATTCATTTACTTGTTTATTTATTGATTCATTTATTCTATTTATTCAATTGATTATTTATCTATTCAGTCATTTATCTACTTGTTTATTTACTAATTTATTAATATGCTTATGTATCTATTTTTATCTATTGATTTATCTATTATATCATTAGTTTAAGGAAGATGAACACATAATGTATATACATGGGTTCCCTTCAAATTGGAACGGTTATTTGTCATCTATAACCAGCGTTTCTACCCTTAGGGCCCCTGAGTAGCTGCGGCCGAAGCCATCAGGTTTGCCTTTGCGCTTTGAGGACTGTTGGAACAGGTAACAGAAAACCACTGCTGGGAATCGGAGAGGCGTGTGGGATTCGAACCCACAACTAAGCAAATATGAGGCCAGCACGCTTCCGATGACGCCACAGAGCAGGATATTAGAAACCAAAAGTGGTCAGTCTTCACGATTAGAGATAATTCCTCAGTCATATGAGTCAGCAGGAGCAATACTATAGTAACTAATGTATTGACTATACAAACACGATGCAGCCAATACCCAGTGCATGCTCAGGTTGGAATGGTAATTAGATATTACGTCATTTGATAGAGTAATTCCATCCACAAACTAATGGCATTAGCAGTGAAATGATGTGTATT
>NC_134797.1:38076834-38094334 GCF_046742065.1 Oratosquilla oratoria | reverse complement strand
GCACAGAAAAGATTTATCTTATGACAGACAAGTGACTAATTTTGCTTTGGGTTGGGTTTCCGTTTATCATTGGCTCACAGTGCTCTGCTTTATCTTGGGAAACTGGAAGATCATTGCGCTTCTCTTTACATTATCTTTAATCCTGTCAATCAGAAGTGAAGTCTTAAACCATGTTTACCTTCTGCCTTTGTTTAAGTTCCTATGACACTGTGTTATATTGTGGGTATATGGTTATTAACTTAAAGGAAGGATGATTAATTTGTGTTAAAATGTGACCGGGAAGTAACAGTCACTTTGGTTTCAGTTTTCATCTCTCACTGTTGACGGCTCGTGTTGTGTATTATTGGTTGTGTGTCAATTTATTGTTGTTTGCTATTTGCCTGCTTGTTTATTATTTAGCTGTGCCTATGCATTTATTTGTGTATTTTATTTGTTATTTACATTATTATAGTTTTTATTTATTCATTCATTATTATCATGATTTTTTTTTCTTTGCATCCGACCTAGTTATGGACCAAAAGGCCTCCTGTCGGCATGCTCCGCCTTTGTAATCCTTTGTATGAAATGGGGGGAATGGAAACATAAATAACAAAATGTAGACACTCACAATACACGGGCAGATGTCGTATCAATAAAGCACACAAAGAGAGAAACTTTGAGCGCGTTGAAGCTATGTTACGGATATTTGCAAAAAATGAAAATAAAATAAAACGAATAAATAAAAATAAATAAATAAATAAATAAATAAATAAATAAATAAAAATAAATAGTAATAATGATGTTAACTCAATGATAATAATAATAATAATAAATAACTAATATACAAATGAATATATAATGTCACCATCGACATTCTCTGCATATCGTAATATTTATCAAAGGGTTAACATTAATTTCTTGCACTGTTATAAGCATTCAGAACAAACAGGCGTGACAGGGTCCACTCCATCATGTGTTGAGACTTTACACGTGGGATCCCAACCACTGCTATAGGTTATATCTACTGTTTTTAAAGTAAAGGTCTTCATTTTTGACGTTTGAAGATAAATATAGCTGTAGAGAAATATCAATCCTAAAATGATATAATGAAACAAAATATTAGAAACAGCTATATGAGTGTAAGAAAATCATCTGAAAGGTAGGAAAGTTAAGCGCATATGGTAAAACCCCCAAGTTATGAACATTAGTCTTAGTTCTATAGAGAAGCTGCAGTAAAGATGGACCTTTTTTTGGCAATGTGAAGAGAACAGAAAGGAGAAATTAATAAAGAAAGGTGTATGAGGCAATCACGGAACAAGGGGAAATATGGGGAGGAAAATGAATGAGATATTGTTTTAAGAGGAAAGACAAAGCAACGGAAAGAGCAGAGGTTCCTGTGGATGAAAAAGAGTGTATGTATGACAACAAAAGGTAAAGAGGAATATAGAGAAACGTAAGGGGGAGAGTATAAAGGAAGAGAGTTGGAATATAGTGAGAAGGACAGGGAGAGTGAGGGAGAGGAAGGATTAAGTAGGGAAAGGAATGAAGGAGGAAGCTTTGTGGGAGTTATGGGAATAGTGAAAATTTAATTCTTCCATATGTTTAGTTTATTCATGAAAGGCGAGAAATATAGCCCCTTTCAGCTCCATAACATGCTTTGTGTTTCGATGCTTCCACCGATAATATTTGGGTTGATGAATCTCTTCAGAGGCAGAGCAGCAATATATTTCATGAATGTATCTGTCTTTTATGTGTGTTTGTGAGTGTGTGTATATGTGTATATTCTATGTGTGTGTGGTTGTGTATCTATGCATGTGTAAAAATTCAAGAAGTTATGTTTTATATATATATACAGTATATATATATATATATACATATATATATATACATATATATATATATACATATATATACATATATATATATATATATATATATATATATATATATATATTGTCAGTGTATTTGGGCAGGAGTTTTTCTCTAATGCATGTTTCATTAAAAGTGATGGCTAGTTGTGCATTAATAATTTTCTTAAAGGTATTTTCCATATACCTTATGGATTTGGATATATAAATATATATATATATATATATATATATATATATATATATATATATATATGTATATTTATGCACGGATGCACATGCACTTATGAATGTGCACATTGTTATATGCAAGTACATACATCCATATGAGATACTTTTCCAACGAAGGTACTCACGCGGCAAAACCTTATCATAATTGTATATTCTTATGAATGCTTATTACGATATAGTAACTACGACTTCCTTGAACCTCAAACGGAATCCAAGAGAGCATTTTCCCCTTCCCTTTGTTTCCAAACAATCAGTAGTTGAGGTTTCCCTACTTCTCAATTAGAACTCGTCATAAAAGCAGCAGTAGAGGTAATTAAATAAGAACAGCAGAGGTTTAGAGGTACTAAATCCTTGCGCGGAATGTGTCTGTGGGAGGAAGCAAGGAAAGCTGAAGAAGAAACGTGGGTCTGTGTTGTGGCGTGTGGGGCCGGGAGAGGCTGGGTGGGGACATAAGCAAGGAGTAAAACGCTACAGCATAAGTTCGGCATTAAGAGAGAGAGAAAGGAGAGAGATAAAGAGAGAGAGAGAGAGAGAGAGAAGGAGGGAGGGAGAGAGGGAAGAAGAGAGAGAGAGGGGGGAGAGGAGGTCTCGAGAAACGAAATTTCGAAAAAAAATAGAAAATAGTAGAAGAAGAAGAAGAAGAAGAAGAAGAAGAAGAAGAAGAAGAAGAAGAAGAAGAAGAAGAAGGAGAAGAAGAAGAAGAAGAAGAAAAGGAAGGAGAAGAAGAAAAAGAAGAAGAAGAAGAAGAAAAAGAAGAAGAAGAAGAAGAAGAACAAGAAGGAGAAGTAGAAGATAAGATTGTATTGACTCATATGCAAAGAAAGAAAAAAATATATATATATTCTGAATCCAAACAACTCTGGGTAGAGAACATCACGCTCATAGAGTTAAATGGAAGTTTTGAAAAAAAAAGAAATAATAATAAAAATAAAATTAGACACTGACCTTTCTTATCTATCACAGGTAGTGCAGGTGTGTGCACCTGCCCTTCTAAAAGTCTTTCGGAGAGCGAAATTGCTTTTGCGTTGATTTTACTAACTTTGAAATTTTCTGTTGCTTCTTAGCCTCCCGAGCTCTCAAGATTATTTTTCATAATCTAATCGAACACTCTCCAGAAAGCCTCACTGCAGGCATGACCATCAAGAAGCTCAGAAGTAAAGCCCATAATCATGGACAATAAAGCCTGTTATGGAGTCGTTAGACATTATACAATATACATTTAACATAGTAAACTCACCCAGTAGCTCTCTGGGGCTAAGAAGAGCCTTTACAAGAGGATATAATGGATAAATTTAATGACAACTTGCACTCAGCTGATTACGAGCAAGTTTCTTCGTCAATGAGAGACGCTAGAGAGGAGTCGACTATCGAACTCTTATCCTGAGCGCAAACTGAAATCCAGGCTACACTGACGACGCAGCACAGAAGAAAAGTCAGACCTCCTGTTTCTGAATTAATATACAGTTTGAACTGTTCTCTCACTCAAAATGCTTCTAGATGTACTACCTCAGGATTTGAAGTCAGAGAGAAGCTCAAATGATTTTTCAATTCAGCAACAGAAAGTCTGCCATTGATCTGCGCTGCGTCGCCTGTGTCGCCTGTGTTGCCTGCGTCTCAATTTGCGCTTAGGTCGTTTCACACGAGTCGAGTTTTCATGATGCGCCGTGCAAGAAACGACGTCGTGCTCTCAAATAATTAGGAGTGTCTATGGACGCTTTCATACGTGGTTGTGTTCGTGACGTGTGAGAACGTCCATAGACACTCATGGTTGTTTGAGAGTACGACGTCGTGTCGTGGACGGCACACGGCGAAAAGTCTATACTTGTGAAACGAGTCTTACTTTTTCATTCTCGAACTCACGGAAGTGTAATTGGTTTCTGGTGTATAGAGGGAACTTTGCATCGAACGCTTTCCATTCGGCAGACACCTCGCATCCTAATTAAGTAAATAGACCTTTCATTCCTGGTTTCCTCAAGCTCGCCTGACTTGTAGTCTGTTCATAAGTATGGACTCTTTTTCATTCATTTTTATATTTGTTCTTCATCTGAACGTAGGGGTTTAATACATATTCATATAAATGATGAATGAATAGATAATATAATGGAATTATGTAACAAAGAGATATGGATGTTCGCTGGCCAAGCGGTCTAGAGCGTCGCTACTTGCGGCGGAGGTCTAGGTAATGGTGGTTCGAACCCTGCCACCGGCGATTTGGACTTAGAGCACAGTTAATTAAATTCCACATTACAAAGTCTTCTGTAAGGGGTACCGTCCTAGCCTGAAAGGGGGAGTCACGCCGTTAAGCCACATCATCATCATGCGGATCATCAGTGAAACTTCTTTGTTTACAGAGGTTGGTTTTTACTGAGAAAACGAACAGATTCTAGAACAGTTTACTTTGAAGCTAAATGGGAAACTGTTTAGTAAGAGACTCTGAAACAAAAACAAATATAAGATAGATAATAATTCACTGTAAAGTCAAAGAAATGCATAAAAGCTGATCTCGTGTAAGATTAGAAACATACATAGATAAATGATTCTTTGCTCCACATAATGTTATCAGTAAATGTAGACTAGGATATTGTTATAGTTTTCGTGGTTGAAGCTGTGCTTATTACAAAACATTATACATATTCTCTCCTGCTTTCATTAACCAAACTTTTAACAAAAGTTTTGCAAAGAAATACTACTCGGACATCTACCTATCAACTATACCACAGAAAACAGCCACACGGAAACACATACAAGCCCTTTAAGAAAGACCGCCAAACTCAATACTCCAACAACAACCCCCATATATAAACCTCGCTGAGAAAACCCTCCAACACATAACAGGAACTACACTGTCACACCTCTGATCAGGTAGCATCTGACATTAAGACACTACCAACACAGAATAGGCCTACCCAAAGATGAAAACTGACCCTGGATGCAGCCATCACATGGAAAACACAGATTAGTTCATACTACAATGCCTCGTACTAAAAATCCCCAGACAATATGACAGTATCTTCTCTATAATTGGTTTATGGTCCCTCTATGGGCCAGTTGCCTGTTTCATGGAATCCGCTGGTCTTCTGCAAGAGAGACCAGGGGCAACGGATTGATTGATTGATTGCAAATATATCACTCTTATATTTCTCAAGCAAAATGTTTGCTTATTCTACCCAATTCTCCATTTTATTATCATTCCAACGTAATAATATACGATAAACTTCTCTGTTGAGGTCATGAATGAGCTCGAGAACAGACAACCAATGAAAGACTTCATCATCACTGAGTACCTTTTCGCTCAATTTCAAGATTCTCCTATCGTTTATTGATTACTAGAATATGAATAATAGATGTCTACAAAAGGCCGGATATTTGTCTTCTTTCAGGAAGGGACACACAGCATAATCTCGCCGCATTTAAAACTCATTTAACATCAAAATGAATATATTGGTAATGGATGCAAATTCCTAGAAACGTTAGCCGCTTTTGGTTCGGCTTTAAGTAATCTAGACCTTTGTGGATTATCTTAATCTAGGAAGGTTACTTTATAGATATTTATCCCAGTGTGTAGACAAAAAGGGCATATACATACATACATATATACATACATAGATTACATACATACATACATACATACATACATACATACGACATATATATCTTTTCAACCAGCGTCAGTGACTTAGCCCATTGCGTAATGGGCTAAATCACTGACGCTTTCTCACGCCCGAGCAGAGTTCGAGTCCTCGGCTCGACCACGTTTCAATTTCCAATACATATGGTTCCTTCGAGCTGCTCGTTAGTCTCGAGTGCGATGACATTGAATTAAAAGTGAATTGTGGTTGAAAAGATGTTAATCTGTTTACTGGGAACCATTTATATATACGTATATATATACATACATATATATATATATATATATATATATATATATATATATATATATACATATATGTATATATATAAATATATATATATATATATATATATATATATATATATATATATATGCAATAAAAACACTAGGAGCGTGTGTTCACAAATGCGTAAGTAACCACTAGGAAAAGTAAACTAACGAAGCAGAGCGCTTTCGTGTGTGCGTGTGTGTGTATGTGTGTGTGTGTGTGTGTGTGTGTGTGTGTGTGTGTGTGTGTGTTACTGCCATTGGTCCTTTCTTTATTCATCCATTCATATATTCATCTAATAATGTATTTCTTTATTTAAAATATAGACGATAACAGCCATCTAAATATGTATTGCAAGTTGGTGACGTCGAAACTTGTGACTCGGAACGACCTCACCAACATGTTCTTTCAACAGGAAAGGGGCCCCCGTCTTCGTTCTGATTTAACAATACCCAGCTATCTTGGCAGCACCTTCCCTCAGCTATTGATCGGGTGATGTGACAGCAACATTGATTGGCCACCAAGTTCACATACTTACACACACACACATATGTATATATATATATATATATATATATATATATATATATATATATAAATATATATATACATATATATGTGTGTGTGTGTGTGTGTGTGTGTGTGTGTGTGCATATAGAGTATATATACTAACATGTATTCATATGTGTATGTGCATGCCCAGATAGACTCCGGATACAACCGTCTAACCAGCCATCTTCAAAAACTCTCAGCATCCTCATCTTCATCTGAAGATTCTTCCCCCAAACGAGGTGATGTACGTGAAGGGGTTAGAAGAGATCGTTAGAGGGGAGAAGATAGGGAAAGGAAGACAGCGAAGAGGAGAGAGGAGAAGGGAAGAAGAGGAAGGGAGAGGAGGAGAGTGAAAGGGAGAGGAAAAGTGGAGAGAGGAGAATAGAAGAAGAGAGGTGAGGAGTGGAATGAAGGAGAGGAATGAGAAGAAAGGGAAAAGAAGGGAGGTTATGCACAAAGTAGAGGGAAACGGAATCTTGCCGAACAACAACAAAAAGTTTTCAGTGAAACTTGGCACACGTTTTGAAGAACCTGAATAAAAAGAAGTCATCTAAGATATATATAAGGGGATCTGTTTCGGGGAGTAGACGTCACCATATGGTTGATGCCATGCAGCCAGCCGCCTGCAGGGCCTGGTGAGTAAAGGCGAGCAAATTAGGATTACTTGACACACATATATATATAGATATATATATATATATATATATATATATATATATACAGTATATATGTATATTTAAAATTATTTCAGACAAATAAGAGAGAAATGGGTGGGGAAGGGCAAACGAAGATGTGTTGGGAATAAGAGTTTATTGCTCTAACATTTCGACCAACTTGGTCTTCTTCAGAGGAACTCTATTCCCAACACATCTTTGTTTGCCCTTCCCCACCCATTTCTCTCTCTCATATATATATATATATATATATGTGTATGTTTATAAGTTTGTATATATGTATTTAGGTCTACGTATGCATATGTTTGCCGAAAACCATTGGTAGAACAATACACGCAGTGTAAATGTTTTGTTGTTGTTTGTTTTTTGACAAAACGTATTCAGGGAATACAGAATTATTTCAAACAAACAAAGGATATAAAGAAAAGAATATAGAAAATTATGTGACTTCACCTAACCTGAGTCTGGGGCTGTCCCAGGATATGTGGCTTGCTGAATTACTGTATGTACAATTTGGACGCAAATGTGCAGGTGTTTTTATTCGGGTGTGCTCCCATGCATATGTGCTTGTCTGTGTATTCACCTTCACCTCGGATCTGCTGCAGTCTCTGTCGAGACAGCCAGACACCACCCTAAGGCAGTGAGCTCAGAGCTCATTATTTGCCGATCTCTGGGTAGGTCTGAGACCAGTCACACACCACACACCGGGACAGCAAGGTCACAACTCCTTGACTAACGTCCCGTACCTATTCACTGCTAGGTGAACAGGGGTTACACGTGATAGGAGACAAACCCAACTTATCTCCGCCCGGCCGGGGAATCGAACCCCGGTTCTCTTGTGTGTGTGTGTGTGTGTGTGTGTGTGTGTGTGTGTGTGTGTGTGTGTGTGTGTGTGTGTGTGTATGTATGTGTGTGTATGTGTGCATGTGTGTGATCCACCACGGTCTTGGATTATGTGTTGGACATCTATTACCCTCCCCGAATGAGAGCCGGTGTGTGTGTACGTGTGTGTGTGTGTGTGTGTGTGTGTGTGTGTGTGTGTGTGTGTGTGTGTGTGTGTGTTGAGCCGTGTGTTAGTGTGTGAGTGCATGTGTATGTATGCGTGTGTGCGCGTGTATAAGGGAGAGAAAGAGAGTATTTACCCAATTTTACGCTCTTAATTGTACTATATAGGATAAGAGCTTTGATCGTGGTTTTCATCTCTGTGCTTCCATCGATGAAACGTAGCTATAGATTTGTTTGAGTCGTCTGACTATTATTCCTTTTCCCATATTGTTCTGTATAGAAAACTGTATTTATTAATATTTGTCAAACACTGTCTTTTTCAATTTCTTTCCATATGTACATATTTTTGTTTTGGTACCCACTGCAAGTCTTCTTCGCCGATTTTGTTCACTCCTTTCATAGCTTTGAATATTGATATCATATCAGTTCTCTCGTCTTTCTCCTATGTTTTTATTTCTTTGGTTTATTCAATTTGCTTTCGTTTTTCTTTTCTTTTTTTCTTATTTATTACTTTATTTCATCCATTTGTCATGGCTTTTGTTGTTACTTTTTTCATCTTTTATTGGGAAGAGACTCTTGCCATTTTCTTTTTTATTTATTAGAGCATGGACACGTTGCAGCATACTTCAATCGGGGACAAATATGATTTTTAATATATTTTTCATCATCTCTTTCTCTTCCATGATTTCCACTCTTATGTTCATCAACACCTTATAAGTCTGTCATGTCTCTCTTATAGCACAGCTATCGCTCATGTGAAAAAGAAATTGTTAATTTGAAACAATTATCTTTCCTTCTCTGAATCCATATTGGTTATCAATTAAGATATTGTATTCCAAATACCTTGTCCATTATCCTTTCATAATATTCATACCTTGTAGCTATCACACAAATCTATCATTTATAGGTTCCTCCTTGTTCTTTCCTTTATATGTTGGTACCACGTTGGCCTTTTTCTAATCTCTCGGCACTTTCTCTTCTTCACATGAAATCTATAATACATCATGAGAATTGTCCACCAATTGTTCTCAATACTCTTTGGGTATTCAATCTGAGATCCCATGAAACACAAATCTCTTCTGACATTTAGTATCTCCAAGATATATTTCTTGCGATTCTAACATTTTTCACTCAACGCTTCTCTCGATAAATTCAGAATGAAATATTTTATTTATTACTTCATCCTACGTGTTTGCGTCTTCACAGACAGTTCTATTTACTTTCAACTGTGTCTTTACAATTAACATATCTGTAAAACAAGATTTGTTCATCTTTACATTTGCTAGCAAAGCAACATATTTTAATTTTTTATTCTGTTTTTTTTTCTCTCTTATGGTTCTTGTATGGTAATTTCTGATTTTCTCTTAATTATTTCTATTTAATTATTTTTATCTTGGCCTTCTTTCTGCATATTTTCTATGCGCTATACATCATTCTCTCTCTTCCTCTATCTCTCTCTATTTCTCTCTCTCTCTGTCCCTCTCTCTCTCCCTCTTCTGCGTATACACGTGTATATATATATATATAACGTATATATATACATGTATATATGTATATATATATATATATATATATATATATATATATATAATGTATATATAAACTGTGTTTCTCGCTTTATTGCAGATCGTAATTTTGTTAATAACTTGAATGATATCAACAATAAAAGTTTGAATTTTTGCACACTGTGAGAGTACTCCTAAAAAGGTAAGCCGCCAAAATATTTTTCAAATCTATACAATATTTTCTAAGTTATAGGCATTTATGTATTTTGGAGTCATATTCACTGTTTCTCGCTTTATTGCAGGTTTGTAAAAATACAATATAAAGGTATTGAAGTCCCAATTTAGCTTAACATGTTTATTTAATACAATAAATCAAATCATAAGTAACAAAATTAATGACATGTAAGGAAGAATTCACTAGATATATTCCACAAAATCAAATCATTTATCAACATAACTCCCATTCCTTGAAATTACCCTCAGCAGTCTGCTATCAACAGATGAAGTCAATCTCTTGATTTGAGAAGGTTTTATGGTACTAGCAACGGCAACAATTTTATTCCAGAGGGCATCTTTTGAGGTAAACTGTTGTCCTCCCTCATAAACCTCCCTCTTCAAAATTGACCAAAGCTGCTCAATCGGGTTTAAGTCAGGAGAACAAGGCGGCCAAGTCATGAGAGTCTCTCCCTTGATGCCCAGAGATGCGAGGAAGGAAGTCGTGGCCTTTGCTGCATGAGATGGAGCATTGTCGTGCATAAAAATTAGCTGACGTCGACGAAGTAAAGGCAGGTCGTACAACCAAGGGGACAAATGCTCATCCAAAAACGATATGTATGCTTGGCTTGTGAGCTTCACACCTTCTGGCACTCGGAAAGGTCCAAAATGTATCTCCTATGATACCCGCCCAAAACATAACTCCCCCACCTCCTTGTTGGCGACGAACCCGATGTGGGATAGCAGCTCCAGTAGGACTCCAAACTTTAGCCCATCCATCCGGACCATCAAGTGTGGCTCTGGCTTCAGCTGTGAATAAGACGTGTTGGAAGTTTGTTTTTATGTATTTTTCTGCCCACGCAATACGTTTTTCCTTGTGAGTTCTGTTCAAGGGAGGTCTGGAAATGGGCTTCACATTCCTGGCCATCTCATTCAAGACACTGCATCTGGTCTTTCTGGACATCGGATCAACGCCAGCTTTTGCAAAAATGGAGGCGCTGGTGCCATTGGGTTCCCTATTGACCTGCCTGCGTACTTTTCGCATATCACGAGGGGAAATGCTTCTTCTGGTGCCCTTATCTTTCCTTGGTGTGGTGCTGGGCTTCTCCACAAAAGAAGCCAAGGCTCTCTTGTCCCTTCCCAGTTCCTTGGTTTAGTCCAGAAGAGTCAGTCCTTCTGCAAGGCCTGCTACAATCCTTTGCTTTTCAGTAGCAGTCAATTGTACATTTCTGGGCATTTTCACAAACCTGCAATAAAGCGAGAAACAGTGAATATGACTCCAAAATACATAAATGCCTATAACCTAGAAAATATCGTATAGATTTAAAAAATATTTTGGTGGCTTACCTTTTTAGGAGTACTCTCACAGTGTGCAAAATTTCAAACTTTTATTGTTGATATCATTCAAGTTATTAACAAAATTACGATCTGCAATAAAGCGAGAAACACAGCTTATATGTGTGTGTATATATATATATATATATACATATATATATACATATAATGTATATATATATATATATATATATAATGTATATATATATGTATATATACATACATATATATATATATATATATGTGTGTGTGTGTGTGTGTGTGTGTGTGTGTGTGTGTGTGCGTGCGTGCGTGTGTGCGTGTGCGTGTGTGTGTGTGTTCAATAGTCTAACAAATAGTCGTCCCCAGATGGACGGCTGGGCAGACAGACGAGCAAACAGAACCCCGGAATGACTGACAGATAGTCAGACAGTGACGGACACAGACAGACGGATAGACAGATGCGGTAAGAGATATTGGGGAGGTTTCATGGATTCCAATATGGTTTTATTCCGATCTGCAATATTGATACGAAGTCAATCTGGAGATACTCGACTCTATACAGATTAAATAGAACATTTCAATAAAACAACACAATTTGTTATATCCCTCGATATTGACCGGGATGAGAAATTTGCTCGCCAAATAAGATATAAGAGTCTTTCTGGAGCCCAAAAGAAACGTGCTGAAGGAACTGTGAAAGAACAACATTACTGTGAAAGAACAACATTTCTTTTTGTCCTGAGTCTCTTATCTTTTTTTCTTTATTTCTTCCCTTTACGCTAAACTCCGTAATAACACTCCACGTTATTTTAACAAACACCCATCACCCCCCCGTTCTACGTCAACGGACTCCTATACTGCCTTCATCCTTTCCAGCAACTTCCCTCATCCAATCCTTCTCGTTTTTATCCTCCCTTCCACCTTCCTCTTCCACCTTCGCCTCCTCCTCCTCCTTCTCCTCCCCCTCCTCCTCCTCTTCCTCCTCCTCTTCCTCCTCTTCCTCCTCTTCCTCTTCGCTCGCTCATATCAAGAGAGGCGGCCTTTATTGAAGGGCAACCACGGAACAATGTCAAGGGGGAGCTGGTTCCCATCTTCACTGTAGTTCTCCTCAAGTCAAGGGGGAGAAGGCTTTTTGTTATCTGGCACAGTAGGGAGTGTTGGATAGCGTTTGGCGGAAGGGGGACGTGGAGGAGGTATTGGTCACCAGGTGGGGCTTGTTCTTCTTGTTGTTCTGCGCTGAAGTTCACTGACGATTCTCACTCGTGAACATTCTCGTGTCGCTTCTTTGAAAATGATACAGAGGACTTCATTAAAAAATATGCGTAACTATTGATAATGCTCTTAATACAAAGATAGCTACTGCTAGTCAGAATATGATGAAATAGATAAATAAATACAAAAATTAATGTTCAATAAAGAAATGGAAAAGATGGAAGTAGAATTTTTTTTTATATAATCAGGTAGAATAAGAAAACATAAAGTAAAAACATAGAATAAGAAAATAAAAAAGAATAAATGGCTAAATAAATTAATCAATAGATAAAGTAAATGAATAAATAAATGAAGGTAAATAAATAAATAGATAAACTAGATCAAATAAATAGATGAATAAAAAGATTTATAAATAAATAATGAGTGAATAATTAAATATGTAGATATATAAATATAGATAAATAAACATATAGATTAATTAATAAGTGAATAAGGTTATATTTCTGTATTACTAAGCATACTGGAATGAATATTCCTCAGCTTGTCCATATCTAGAAGACATAGGTGTATTCGTAGATTTAAGGGATACAAAGTATCTAGATTTTAGATACTAAGTATAGCACATACATAACAGGTAAGATGAAAGTAGCAATCAATATGTATTCATTGCCATTTTTTTTTTTTTAGATTGTAGAATTATGAGATTTAGCAATCAAATATGTCAAGGCTCTGCAGTGTTCTTATATATATAAAAAAAATCTTTGCTACCAGACGTAAGTAAATTCCGCAAAACAACACAAATTGATTCAAAGGTGAAGACGTACGAAGATGAAATTAATTATAAGATTGTTAAAAACAGCGACTTATATCTGAGATTTGTACCTATCGTATATCTATTTCTTTGTTTAGTTCTACATGTTTACTCATTTGTTTATTTATTCATATTTGTTTATTAATGTTTGTCTATCTTATTTATTTATCTATTTATTCATTTATTTAACTCTTTTCTGCTCGAACCAGTAAGTTCTTCGTCGATCTAGAAGTTCTTCAGGCCGAAGGTTTCTTAAGTACTTCAACATATTAAATAGAATATATTAGATATATCAAGATATATAATTATGTGTTAAATATTATTGCATAAAGCACTGGTCTTGCCCAGGGTTCTATTCAACTTTTGGGTGACCAAGATGAAAGCTAGTGGGAATAGTGGAAGTTTAGTGATTTAATTCAGTGTTATAGTGGTCTTCTTCAAGAACCTAAAGAACACGAAGGCATAAGTGTCGTATAAGTGACGAAAAGCGGTCCTTGGTGAACAAGGAAATGTATTTAATTTTGAAGTGGATAGAAACAACTTCATCAACCGTGTAGTTAATGAATGGAATAAACTTCCTGCAGAGCTAGTGCAATGTAGTTCAATTCGAAGCTTTAAGATTCGTTTAGATAAACACCTAATCAAGATGCTGTAATGCCTGCCATTTATTTTATATTATTTGTTTATTTGATTGCTTTTATTTGTCTTTATTATCATTTGCTTGATCTTCATGTATTATTAATTATATGTAAATTTATTATTATTCACTATTTACCTGTTTGTTTAATATTTAACTATACCTATGCATTTATTTATTTTATTCATTATTATTCATATTATTATAATTTTCATATATTTATTTATCATTATCATATATTTTTTTCGCATCTGACCTAGTTATGGACCAAAAGGTCTCCTGTCAATATGCTCCGCCTTTGTAAATCCTTCGTAAAATGAACCTGGTGAAGATGAAGACTCGGATGAAGGTTCAGATGCTATGACCACCTCCTAGCGGATAACTTCGATTGCTACCCACTTTTATTATACATATACATGCACTCCATACCTGTCCTGGTGATATTTGTTGAAGGTATGAAAGCTTGCATGACATTTTCCCCCGGGACTGACGTCCGGTGAAATGTGGTCCGGATTTGTCCGGATCAAGTGCGGTGACAGCGTGTCAACATGAATGTGGGGATGATTTTCCTGTAGGGATGAGTCTCGGTTTAGCGTGCGATGGCGTCCGTTGGTAAATGTGTATAAAAGACTCATACTCGGGGCTTCCATTTCTCTGCAATCATAGAGGTAAACAAGTAGAGACCTAACGTCTCTCTCTCTCTCTCGCTATCTCTTTCTATTTCTCTTGCTCTCTTCTTTTCTCTCTCTGTTTCTCTTTCTCTTTCCTCCCACCTCCTTCTCTCTCACACATACGCACATATATACAAACACACATACAAACATACACACGCGCGTGCACACACACGCACACACACACACACACACACACACACACACACACACACACACACGCACACACACACAAACACACACACAAACACACACACACACACACACACACACACACACACACACACACACACACACACACGCACACACACACACACACACACACACACACACACACACACACACATATATACATACACACACATACACACACACACACACACACACACACACACACACACACACACATACACACACACACACACACACATACACACACACACACATACATGTACTCACACACACACACACACACACACACACACACACACACACACACACACACACACACACACACATACACACATACACACACACATACACATAATCTAAAAGACATACGTTCTTGCCCAACCTGCTCGCCAAAACTTTTCTCTAGTGAACGAAAAGTTGTGAAGCGAGTTGCACGATTTTGAGTCCGAAAGTTGGTATGAATGATTAATATGCGCGTTTCGAGATTTGTGTCATAATTCATGCATGTTCCCTTTTTTTAGCGGACATAAACATCGCTGCATTAGATTCTAAAAATATGATTGTTTTTCATCGATTACCTTGCAGGGGGGGAATCTTGTGGATTATCATTTGTACTCTGCATTTCTTAAGATATTTAAGAAATCTTCCAAGAAGTCAAAACGCAGCCATAATGACAAAGTTAATGCACTTAATGAAAAAAGGGTTTTGAATTTAAGATAGATAATTTAAAAAATCTAGCTTTTCGTGCAGTTAATGACATGTAGATTATATAGATGTCTAATCTAGAAAAATATAGCGACAATTGTTGAGCGAGTTTAAATCTGTCATGCAAATAGGCTCATTCCACAGAAAATATCTTATTGTAAACACGCAACCGCTGGTAGACCAGGACTTGGATAAATGAAATATAAAAATATATATAATGATAATGATAATATGGAATATAATATAATAATATGAAAATAATCCAAGCGTGTAAAATTTATGTATAAGCGATCATATTCCATCTTTTTCATTCTATTTTTGATAAACCTAAATAGGTTTTCTGAAGGTTTGACTCTAATATATTACAGATCAAGTTGATTAAATAAAACAAAATAGAATTAAACGTCTTCCATTACTATAGAAATATACTTTGAAAATAGTCCATCATTTATTCTTTTGATACGTAAAAACACATAATGTGAGAATAGTAATTAATTTTGAAGATAAAGTAGGAAAATTATATTTATATTTTGATAAACTTCTAAATTATACATTAATATAGAAATACACTTTAAAAATAGTCCTTCAGTTATTCTTTTAATAATATGTAAAAACAGAAAATATGAGAGTAGTAATTAATTTTGAAGATAAACTAGAAAAATTATATTCATATTTTGATAAACTTTTGAATTATTCATTAATATAAGAATATACTGGAAAAATAATCTAACTATTATTTTTTCAATAATCGGTAAAAACACCTAATATGAGAGCAGTAATTGATTTTAAGGCAAATTAGAGAAATTATACTAATATTTTGATAAACTTCTAAATTCTACGAAATCTTCTGTTGTTGATGTGAGGCATAGGAGATTTTTTGTTCAAAATGAACAAAAAACGCATACCCGTATGTTTTATGATTTTCAAATATAATCCCCTGATAATTATGCGTATTTTCTATTGCTAGAATATCTTCGAAAATTAGAGAATTGCACGTTAAAAGGAGGAAAGTGGGATTCGAACCCAGATATGCTTTATGTCAAAAGCACACTACGTGCATTCCCACTCCTGCCCCACCACCGAAAGTGTCTTCTGCGTGTCGACACTCAAAGTTAGGTTGAAAATCCTTAGTAATGCCAATAGCCCGATCGCCTCTATCGGTACTCACAACAACGCTGGAAATTGTGTTAGCGCGCAGTGCGGGAAAGTCACTAACAGTGTCTTTGTTCGATTAATTTGTCTAGATCGGTATTACAAAGCTTTCTGTGTTCTTTAATTGTGAACGTTGAACACTGTTATGAATAAATATGTTTTGTGAATTTCACTTTCTCGGTGGTTTTTCCTACATTTCTGAACACACGTTAGTGTTTTTATATCATATATATATACATATATATATATATATATATATATATACATATATATATATATATATATATATATATATATAGAGAGAGAGAGAGAGAGAGAGAGAGAGAAAGGGAGAGAATGTGTGTGTGTGTGTGTTTGTGTGTAAGTGTATTTACCTAGTTGTATCTTACTGGAAGGGGAGCTATGCTTGTGGCAGTATCTAGATTGTTCTTAAATTCGTGTATGGTTTTTACATACACTATCATTTCGTACAATCTGTTCAATACATCCACCATTCTGTGAGGAAACCTGTTTTTTCAGGTCTCTTTATACCTGTTCTTCATGGGTTTCTTTCTATGTCTTCTTGTACATTATTTCTCGTTTTCCAATTTATTAAGTCTTCTCTATGAAAGACTTCCATATCTCTCATGATTCTATAAATGGTCAACAAGTCTCCTCTTTCTCTTCTTTGTTCCAGGGTAGGTAACTAGTTTTGGCAGTCTCTCTTCGTATTAAAGTTCTGAAAGTGTGGTGGCCATCTTCGTAGTTGCTCTTTGGATTCTTTCAGTTTTCCTTATATTCTTTTTGGTACTGGGTAACCATAGTGTCGCTGCATAATTCAGTCTTGATCTTATAAGTGTGACTAGTATTTTCTTCACCATTTCTTTGTCCAAGTAAG
>NC_134797.1:38066834-38071834 GCF_046742065.1 Oratosquilla oratoria | reverse complement strand
CTGGAAGATGACCACATTGGTCTAAATGAACTACTTCCAACTCGCTAGTAGTTCATTTAGACCAATGTGGTCATCTTCCAGATTGGAACAAGATAGAGGTGCTCCACAAAGGTCTAGAGAAAAAGGAAAGAAAAATAGTGGAGGCAGCCTACATTACTTCCCACCCCTGCATCAACCATAGGGAAGGGTTTATAAAATTAGCAGGAGCGGTAAGTACTCTGATTATCAAGGAGGTAAAAAGGACAATTGAGAACGGAGGGAGAAGTGACATAGTCGGAGTCACATGAAAAAGGGTAGAGGACGGATGATAGAGGGAGGGGAACTCGGCAAGGATGGGTTATATAAGCTGTTAATTTTCTGAAACTGTATGTACTTTGAGAATGTCCTGGTAAGGACGAAACGTCAGTGAATAAAACTCCAACTGTTCTCTGTGTTTAACTCACCACCCTTCCACTCATATATATATATATATATGCATATATATATATATATATATATATATATATATTTATATATATATATACGCACACACACAGACTTATTCATATATATATATATATATATATATACAGTTATGTATATATATATATATGTATATGTATATATATACATATATCTTTATATATATATATATATATATATATATATATATATATACATTGGGGCTCGTTTGATAAAAAATTTAAATTAATTTCTTTAACTCCCAACATTGAATTTAAAGTGGAATGGGAATAAAAGGTAAATTACCCTTTTTTGATGTTCTAATTGTTCGTGATAGGGATAAGGTTGCCTTTACCGTCTATAGAAAAGAGAACCATTTTGGTGGTTTTCTCCATGTCTTCAGAAGCCACCCAGACAAAGTAAAAAGTAGCTTCACCTCAGGATTATTTCTTCGAGCTCTCAAGAATTGTAGCCCCCAGTTTCTTGATTTAGAATCAAATCTGAATAAATCTTAACCTAGTAAGCTAGCTTACCCGGACTGGTTCTTGGACAAAGCCCTCAGCCGAGCGAGAGCCAATTTTTTTTATCACCGCCCCCATTTCTTCTAAAATTTCATTTGATAAGAGCTCTATAGTCATTCCCTTTTCGGAATCATTTGATCTTTCAACCAAGTTTCTTCCCAAAGGACAAATTAAATGTCATTTGTCATTACCCCAACACCATTAATAAAAAAAAAAGTCGTAAATGTCCACCAAAGGTTGAAAGAAGAACATAATCCAGGTGTTTATTCGATACCATGTAAAGGCTGTGACCTAGTTTACATTGGACAGACGGGGAGGGATTTGGATACTAGGATAATTGAACACAAACGGTCCATCAGATATGGACAAGAAAGCTCAGCGGTGTTCCAACATGTTAAACAATTCAACCATTGTTTAGATTGGGACAAAGCTGAGCTCATATATAAGTCTAGATGTGGGTTCAGGAGAAAAATGGTTGAATCAACTATCATTGAATATCAACCCAACATGAATATTTCGAAGGGGCAATGGTCCCCGGACATAATATCAGGATTATTGATCACAAGTTTAGTCAAAAGACATTTGCCTCCTGACCCCACATACCGAGTGAGCTGAGTAAGCAGTATAGGGTAGGGACCTTTCCCAATGTTCCCCCATTTTTGTCAAGGGTGCTACTTAAGTAGCACTCTCTTCTCTCTGCTCTGTATCTACTGAAGAGGATTGCAGTTTGCAATCGAAATATATAGATTCCCTGTCTCCAGTCTTTTTTGCTCCAACTGTGCTTTTCGCGTTATATATATATATATATATATATATATATATATATATATATATGTATATATATATATATATATACACACACACACAGGCACACATATGTATACACACTTTAAACAATACATTACTGTGATTACAAATCAGTTGGATTGTTTTCTTACTAAAACGTATTTACACGAGCAGGAAAAATAAACTTATGTGAAGACATTCAAATGACTTTACCAGTGACAAAGGAAGACTTAGGACTTGTGAATAAGGATCCTCGTCACCTATTGGCCGACGAACATCAATCAATTGTCTTCTTGCGCAGAAGAGATTCTGTTTCATAATGTACGACGTTTGAATAGCTTAATCAGTTAACAAAAGGTTTAAGCATTTCCTCTTAGCTGATTCACGGCCCCAAGGGAAGTAACTGGATTCTTAGTGTTGGATGTCTTTCGACGAAAATTGTAATGGTGTGTTTATCAATGTTATCAGTATTTCCGA
This sequence comes from Oratosquilla oratoria, assembly GCF_046742065.1. Classification (NCBI taxonomy): domain Eukaryota; kingdom Metazoa; phylum Arthropoda; class Malacostraca; order Stomatopoda; family Squillidae; genus Oratosquilla; species Oratosquilla oratoria. Next base: position 38,069,609 of record NC_134797.1, on the reverse strand, counting down.
TTGGTTGATATGACCACCCTCTTAGTGCGATCAAGAGGGTAATACAATGAGCGTGAATACAGTAAGCTTAAACTGTATATTTAATCATCAAAATACACAAGGTCTGATCTTCAAATTCATAACATCAGACAAGTTTAGGGTACCATTATGGTGATGTATTAAGCGTGCTGGTCTCGCATTCGCTTAGCTGTGTGTTCGAATCCTTTCCAGTTCCCAGCGGTGACTGTTACCTGTCTCAACAGTTCACAAAATTTATAATAGGGCGAAAGTGGTGGCTTCGGCCGCATCTACGCGCCCCTTGGCACATGTCCATTAAATTCTGTGGACATATTGAGAGAAAGTTCCTCTCACAGTATCATACAAATTACTAGGCTACTCAATTCACACAACAACCCGCAATAACTACAGCACCTAATCTGTCATTTACCCTCATAAACAACACTAGCCCTACACCAAATCCTGAGTGATAAGACAAATTTCCCTATCATCTCTCCACAACTTCATACAGAAAACTATACAATTATCTAAACTATGAATACCCTTGACAAACTAAACCAACATATACACAATATAAGACAACGCACAGCAGTGGTAATAGATTGTCTATGAGGACAGAAGCGCTGGTAAAGTACAGACCATAACAAGCTGTTTATGGATTGCACAAGCCGGGATGTGCACTATTGCCTAATTGGGATGGTGGTACTTCCAATGAAAGGGGGAAGGGTGGCTGGGTGTCACGTTACACGGGGGCACTTGTCTTAATCTGGTTGGGGGATGTTATCTAAAAGGAAGCCAACACTGGGGACCAGAGGAGCTTAAGTTCCGAGAAATAATCATTTAACATAAGAATATAAGACTGGAATAGACTATGAGAGACCATAAGGCCTACACTAGGCAGTTCAATGATCCTTACAACCTGTCATCTCTATCCATAAAGTTATACAATCTTCCCCAACAACCAATTTAGAATTAAGAAGGAAATAGGCAAGAAATGGTTTACCAATAAAGGGGTTAACTAATGGAATAGACTTAGTAACCATATAGTGAGGGCTGAAATAATTGTGTGGTAATGAACATGGAACTACCTAGTGTACACCTTATGGTCTCTTGTAGTCTTCTTCATTCTTATGTTCTCATGTAATTGTTTCAGCACCATATTTGTTAACCATTCTGTTGGTAAACAAGTTCTTACCTATTTCCTTCTTAAACCTAAATTTGTCCAATCAGAAACCATTACTGAGAGTTCTGCCCTACTGTGTTAATATGATGCCCTTGCCTGTATTACCCTTGTTAAAACCCTTTACCCATTTGAATACTTCTTTTAGATCCTCTTCATTCCCCTTCACTTATGCAAATAATTCTTTGAATTCTTCACATTATGTTATCTGTTCCTTTAGTCAAATATCCCAGATGTTTGTTACAAAATAAACGTGATTCCTTGATATATGTATAATGACAAGAAAGGACTATCAAGTATATATATATATGTATATATATATATATATATATATATGTATATATATATATATATATATATATATATATATATATATATATATATATATATATATTATATATATATATACTAGCCAAATTACCCGCGCGTTGCTAGGAGTTTGTGAACAAACAGACAGACAGACAGAGGCTACTACTTTATTATAGTATATATATATATATATATATATATGTATGTATGTATATATATACATACATATATATATATATATACATATATATATATATATATATATATACATATATATACATACTGTATATACAAAGACTTGTCCATAATAATCAAATCCATCCATAATGGAGCCTCGATCCCAGAAACCCGAGCATAAGACGTCTGTCTGTTACCACTATGTCAGTAAAGGACATGAAAAGGATTGGAACCTGATACGAACTGTAACTAGTGGTCTATTCTACAATAATTACAGCCACCAATTCATAAATACACTCGCGAAAATATATGCTCACCCATACACACACCCTTACTCAGATGGTAGATTAGACTTCATCGCTGGAAATCCTCTTTGGACGTAGGGGGAATTACTTTGTATCCCCAATTTATATCAGTCTTTTGCTAATGACCCCAGATGCCTGTACATACTCCCTTGTCTTTCAATGACTCATAGTCGGCAATTTAACCCCTCCGTAGAACATATTTATCTTCAAATCCAGTTCTCTTTTAAGTATTCGGGTAGCTGGGCGTTGTCATAGTAACGTACTTGGGATTGTGGATGCTCGGGCCCTTCATGATCACTTGTTCCTACGGAGAGCTTGTAACAACCTCCGGATGCAACTCCAGTTTTGAGAATTCAATTTAAATTTCATTTGATTTAATTTATCTGTTTATTATTATTCTATCTAATTATTTTTTATTTTATTATTTTTAATCTATTTCTTAATTTCATTGTTGACTCTTACTGGATCTCCAAATATGGCATTAAGAGCTTAGTTAATGAAAAGGAAGTCAGTTTTTATATGTGAATACGCTCTTACCGAATAATTGTGCATATAATTCTAGATCAAACATTTTATCATTGTAGTCATTTACAGATAACTAAAACAATTACTCAGAGCTACTTGACCTTGATCACTGACTTTATCTTTTATAACAGAGTGTTAAGAGGAGTGAAAACAAAAATACTTTAATTTGAGCTAAACTAAGAAAAAGACGTTTAATATTGTACACACACACACACACACACACACACACACACACACACACACACACACACACACACACACACATACAAAGAAACAGACAAA
>NC_134797.1:38056834-38061834 GCF_046742065.1 Oratosquilla oratoria | reverse complement strand
GTGATTACTGCATTATTATTAGTTTTATGATATTATTCATGTGATTATTATATTGGAAAAGTCAGACAATCCAGAACTGGAACTACATTTAGCCTCACATTAAATAACCCTGAATATCTGTCAATTTGTCAAATTTCACAGAAATTATCAATAAGTAATCAGAGCTGAAAGATGTTTGAGAGGAAGATTAATTTTTTGTTGTTTTGATTTCAATTTACAAAGATCTCGTATGACACAATGCAAAGAGTAATATAATAGGGAGAGTTGAGTTGTGTGGGCAAGGAGATTGGTGAAAAGTGGACAAAATCAAGTGGACTGGAGGTTTTCTCTTTTGCTGATCATTTCGAATCATCTGTCTAATCATTGCAGAAATGGACTCGTCATCTGTGGGTAGATTGGTGCTTTATATGCGAAAATGTTTTAACGATAAAGTTAGCATATTTAATGTACAATATAATTTTGACATTCTGCATGACATCTATAAGACTCTGTAATGCACTAAATGTTCAAAAAGGATGAGGAACCAACGCCATGAGGCGCTGAGTAGCTGCGGCCGAAGCCTTCACCTATACTCTATACACTTGGACTGTTAGGTCAAGTAACAGTCACTGTTAGGAATCAGGAGGAAATATGGGATTCGAACCCATGACTAGGTGAATGCGAGACCAGCACGTTTCTTATTACGCCACCAGCACACCTAAGAATCTATAAGACTTATAAAAGTCATATACTCGTACATGTAAAATCTGTAAGTCTAGGGTATTGTTACAAACACAATTCTCACCTTTTCACCATCCTTTCAGTAGAGGAGAACTCAGGAACTTCATATGTATTTCGATCAAACAATTGCTCTTCCTCCAAGCTCTGTATACCTTTTCATCTCTTTAAGGCGCAGCATCTATCCATCTCTTCCTTAGGTCGAATTCCTTGCGAAGTCTTGATTTCGCTTTTCTGTTCACGTGTCTGTACCATCTCCGAAAGCTTCTATGTAATCTCTCGCTCCTCATTTTATTTTTCTTAGTAATTCCTTTTATTTGGGGGTAAAATACACATTTAGATAACCTCTATTTTGTTTTTTATCAAGTATTTTAATGCAAAACGTTCCAAACGGCTAGGATTAGTCTTATATTGAAGTATGGGTGGATATCTTGACTTTATCAGTTGTAGCTTCTTGGATAGGGTATAATATGCCTTCATTACATGTGTACTTGCTTACTACCACGTGCTGGACTCACATTCGCTTATTTATGGCTTTAAATCCCGAACTCCTCTCCGATTCCCAGGAGTGACTGTTACCTGCCCCAACAGTCTAAGCTTATAGGGCAAAGGTGACGGCGTCTGCCACAGCTACGCGTCTCCTGGGGTTGGCTCCTCTCCTTCTTCTAGTCTTTCAAACCATTTCTCATGGTACAATATCAAACGCTTTTATATATGCTTTGAAGGCTACATATGCTTTCTTATCAAGCTCTATTGATTTGTCTGCTCTAATTCTAAGGTGAAAAATGGGGACATAGATCTTGTGTTTTGACAAAAGGCTTGCTGTCACTCTCCTAGAATAACTTTCCCTGTCGTTCTCAATCTGTTTTCCAATATTCTTTCATAAAGCTAACACGTCGCAGTCAAAAGAGATTCCCCTATAGTTATGACACTTGCCTTTGTTGCCTTGCTTGTGTATGGGGCATACTATAACTCTTATACTCTCAAGCATCACGCCTTCCTTTCTTCACGTCTTATTCAAGACAATATTATACCATTGGGACATATCGAAAGGAATAATATTTGTGTGGGTGCAGATAACCTCTGTAGTATGATTCTCTGATTTAACTGGAAAATATGGGATGAATAGATAATATACAGTAAATGGCAATGGGATGAGAAATAGTTCTGTTCTCTTTGGTAAAGTGCGTTCTTTTGCTATTATTTTGTCTTTGGTGAATACTAAGCTCTGTCAAAACAGAAATGTATGAACCTCACTAGGTAGGGTTTTGTGGAATAATGATAGCAGAAAGGAAGAGAGAAAGCGAAATAGAGAGAGAGAGAAAGGGAGAGAGAGAAAGAGAGAGAAAGAGACAGAGAAAGAGACATAGACAGAGAGAGAGAGAGAGAGAGCATGTGTTTGTACTATCTACAAAGATAACCCATGAATTGAAAATTGTATCCGTTTTGTTTAATTAGAACGATCTGTTTCGATAAGTTCATCACAAAAGCACTTAACGTGTGATGACCTGGACAGATCATGACACAAAAAAGAAAAAAGAAAAAAAAAATCGTGAACTGGCTCACTATTCGAGATCCCTATGGAACACACGCGTGGACATAAAAAAAAAAAAAAAAAAAAAAAAAGTCAAATGTCAACCAGGTCCATATTCCTCCACCATGTCCCGGGCTCAGAGCCCTTGCTCATGTCATAACAAAGCTATTGGCGAGGAGAATCCGTTCAAAAGCTCTGCAGGGTCCGAAATTTTTGTCCCTGTTTAATCGGAGCCCTTTGATCTGGGACGGGAGCGACAAAAATCCTTACTAGAAATACGAAAAACAGGGTATTTTTCTTTCTTTTCTAGAACCGGGGCTGACGCCTCACTGAAAGGACCAGAATCTGAAAGCTATTATCAAATGAAATGAGAATTTTGACTAAAGCAATTATTATGAAGGCTCTGTTTTCGCTGTATCAAACTTGATTATGTATTCTTCAAAGATGAGTAGGAGCGTAAACTTTCATCATCGCTGTGACAAATGTTCCGTCTATCTACTATGATTGAATGAATAAACTAGCTTTAGTATGAGCAAACTCGTTTTATTGCAACAAAATATATATTTTTTGTCTGATTTTTTTTTTTCAGTTTACGAAGGCAGGCTCATAGCTATGCCCCAGCTAAGATATCTTAAAATGAAAAGGTTTATCATCGTTTATAAGAATACAACTTTGGGATTACTTAAACTGCATTGCGTTTACTAATCATTTATCAATATTATATTTACTTATATCTATATTAATTTATTTACTTATATAAATAATAATATTAAGTACAAAGCAAATGTAATCAGTTTGAGTATAATTTCTTTTTCCGTGCCTTAGAATAAAGCGAGGAGCTTACGCCAGGAGGCGCTGAGTAGCTGCGTCCAAAGCCGTCACCCTTGCCCTATGGTACGCTTTAGGGACTGTTAGGTGGCAGGTAACTAGAATCACTGCTGGGAATCGAGGAGGAATGTAGGGTTTCGACCCCACAACTAAGCAAATGCGAGACCAGCACGCTACCGATCACGCCACCGCTTAGGCGTCATCACATATTTCTTTCTTTTTCATCGAAGAAAAGGAAGTAGCATTATGAATATACTTATTACTCATTATCCATCAGTAATATTAGATACATAGATATTGGAACTAATCTGAAAATTGAATATCATTTTAATTTACGTGATTTAAGCTTGATCATGGTCCTGCTGTGGATATGTTGTCTTACTGCAAGACTTCTTACCCAGGTGGTGGACAGGAGACACACAGGACCTTTCATTCCCGAGAGATACAGTGAGAGAGAAACAAATGGATAGAGGATGGGAGAGGAATGGATGGGAGTGGGTGCATACCTTGACTGGCTACCTCCTTTATAAGGGGGAAGGGGCACTTGTTATATAGATAGATAGGCTTGATAAGAACATATGAGTGAGGGGAGTTTCAAGAGACTATAAGGCCTACACTAGGCAGTTCCATGACCATTACCAATATTCATTCCTATCCATTAAGTTGTGTGTGTGTGTATGTATGTGTGTGTGTGTGTGTGTGTGTGTGTGTGTGTGTGTGATTCACCATGGTTTTGGATCACGTGTCGGACAGAGCTCGTAGGACCGATCTATGGCTAATACTGTGACCTTACACGCACACACACACCCAGCTCTCCGCCCACGAGAGTTGGAGTAACAACCCGCAGCGCAGCAATACTGAAATTATTTCAGCCCTGGGCGGGATTCGAACCCGGACCGCCGTAATGTCAAGCGAGAACTCTAACCACTGCGCCACGAGGTTGTGTGTGTGTGTGTGTGTGTGTGTGTGTGTGTGTGTGTGTGTGTGTGTGTGTGTGTGTGTGTGTGTGTGTGTGTGTGTGTGTGTGTGCCTTTATAACAGGAATTTTGTTGATGAAGATAACGTCCCTGTGCCCCGTTTGCGTGTCACTACCTGCGACACATGTCGAGGTGACGGCAATTCGAACCCTACCACGCTACAAAGTACTCTGTAAGGGACACCGTCCTGACCTCCTGATAGGAGGAGTTCGTGACGTTAAACAGAATCATTAATCACTTTCTTATTATTCGTTGATAAAAGAGTGCAAAGCGGCTTCTTTGGATTCGAGTCTCTGACATTGAAGGCATATTTTCTTTTTACCCAGAAGCAGAAGCTGCCAATCAGAAGAAGAATAAACCTAAGAGTGAATATATGTGGTCTCGGTATTGATTGTATTGATTGTCTGTTTTATGCGTGTGATATATTAGAGATTTTATTGACATCCATACGGACCAGAGTCACACAGGTTTCTTTTTATGATTGGGTAATAATATCCAATAATCATATTTAACTTTTATTATTTGTTTGTTTTAGTATTCTCTTCGGATAACATTTATTTGCTGTTATATCATCCCTAGGAATAGAAGTGTTATTTCTTGTTGATGAAATACACTTAAGGAAATATGATTCTTTATCTGGTGTCGTTATAGACCGATAAATCTCCTGTCCGTTTGTTATATTATTGTCACTTATTACAACATATTTCCCGATCCGGTCCTGAACTAGATGGGGACCAATGACGGGTACCTGCACGTGGTGCAGCCTTGAGGGGTTGATATTCGGTCTGCATACTGGGCCCAAGATTTCTCTCAACATATAAATTTATCATAATTTTTTTTATTTATATATAGGGGGAGCTGACAAATGAAGATAGGTCGCCTTTTTCTTTCAGTTTGAGCCAGTTAAGAGAAATAGTTCCACATTGATACAAAAAAAAAAAAAA
>NC_134797.1:38046834-38049334 GCF_046742065.1 Oratosquilla oratoria | reverse complement strand
CTGTTAGGATGAAACAGCACAAGAAATGTGTCAAAGACGGTAATGTGTCAAGTGCCATTTTTAAACATTTAAGCACTTTTAACCACTCTATCAACTGGAAAACGCTATAGTTATTACATTCAACAACAATTTTGTCGAAAAAAAATAATTGAAAGTTGTCTGATTAAATTTACAAATGATAACAACTTTAACCTTAACTTAGGATTGTATAAGATAGATAATTATATTTGTAAGGAAATAGCCAATAATTACAAAATGTAAGAATGCTGGACGTGTGACCCACGCCCGGACAATTCGTCCACTATCTTTCCTAGTGTAGTTCCTTACGCTCTTGTCATACTATATTATGTTTGCTGTACCCTCTTTCTTTGTAATTTACACTGAAGATGTAATATACGAAAGCACTCTGTTCCGTTTGTTTATTTTCTTAAGTGGTTACCTTGCATATATATATATATATATAGTATATACATATATATATATATATATATATATATATATACAAATATATATATATATGCATACATATATATATATATATATACATACTATATATATATATATATATATATATACACATACATATATGTATATATATATATATATATATGTGTGTGTGTGTGTGTGTGTGTGTACATGTGCAATCATGATTACACACACTTTTTCTCCATAATCTCACCTTCGGTAACTGATCTGATGGCCGGCACGACCTCTGCCGCCGACTTCAACGAACTTGTCGTAATGGTTCGACTTTGCCGTTTCGACTGCGTGCGCATGCGCCAACGCGCGGTTTGCCTTTGTGCTCGCCTTGTTTCCCTTTTCGCTTGTTGCGTGAAGGACGCCTCAGGACAGAATGCTACTGTTGGCGAGATTCCTCCTTCAGGTGAGATTGTTCACAAGGACGCCAAAGAACCTCACCAAGAAGCTCCACACAAGGAAAAAGCTTCAGAGGAGAAAACCCAATGGACTGCCAGCAAGCCAGCAAGATCTTCCTTCCTCGACAAGTACGTCGTGTGCTTCAACCTAGACGAAGGGAGCTTCGGAGAGACCGTGGCGGTCGCGAACACCGCCACGCGTCGTTTGGGTGTCGCTAAAATCCCCAAACGAAGTAACCATGCCATCACGAGGACAACCTTCATCCTTGAAGTGGAGGCCCTCAGAGAGCTTGTCCATCCGAATATCGTTCGGTTATTGGACGTTCTCTCCGACGAAGAGAAAGGCATGATCATGATTACCGAGTTCTGCCCCGCTGGAACCCTGCTCCACTTGGTGCTGAAGAACGCCAACTCGCACTCCAGGGCATGAGGCAACCGGATCATCGCCTTGTTAGCAGCTCGTAGCAGCCGTGGCCTTCATCCACAAGAGCCACTTCGTCCATCTTGATCTCGAAGTCCAGCAACGTAGTCCTGGACATCAGCAACAAGGTCGTGAAGCTTATCGACTTCGGCCTCGCCGTCAAGAGATCGGACGTCTACGAGCGAAATATTAGCGTCGTTCAGGGTACCTCATGGTACATGGCCCCGGAGGTGCTGTACCGCAGCCAGCACCCTTACGCCGGAGGCAAAGCCGATGTGTGGTCCCTCGACTACCTCCTTTACGAGATGATCGAGGGGTTCCTGTCTTACTTCGTCCCCGAGATCAAATACCTCGAGGTCAAACAACGGATAAGGAAATACGTTTGGAACCGTTTAAGAAGACAACCAGGAGTTTTAGAGACCTGCCTCTTTGGAGAATAGGCCTTAGAGGAGTCTCAAAAGCAGGTTTTTACCCGGACTCTTTGGATCATGTTGGACCCTGAAGCGGGGACCAGGGCCAACATCTGGCAGGTGCAAGAGATGATTTGAAATCCGCGGAAGGACCAGATCGGGGAAAGGTTGAAGACTTTCCCGGAAGAAGCTTCATCATCCATCGGAGAGCGGAACTCCAAAAATGGCGCTGTATCATCCGCCAAAGAACAGAACTCTAACAGGGTGAAATCCAAGTGGCCATGGATTAGAGAAAATATGATTGTTGAAACAGAAAGTTCTTCCGTCAAAAGAATTAGCAGAGTGACCTGAATCTGACTGACATTTACCCTTCGCCGTGTGGTGAGTGTGTTTACCTCGGCTGAATAAAGTCGCCTGGGAAAGGTGAGGGACCTACGCCAGAAGGCGCTTAGTAGCTTCGACTGAAACTGTCACCTTTCCCATAGGCACTTGGACTGTTTGGGCAAGTAACATACACGTACAGTCACTGCTAGGAATAGGAGAGGAGTGCGGGGCTCGAACCCATAACTAACCAAATGCGAGACCACTATACGTCCGGTTACGCCAACGGTGCCAGCGAAGTAGCTATAAAAAAGACACAAGTCGTAAATTTTATCACACACACACACACACACACACACACACACACACACACACACACACACACACACACACACACACACACACACACACACACACACACACACTACACAACTCGTGGCGCAGTTGGTAGAGTTCCCGGCTGCCACTACGGC
>NC_134797.1:38029334-38031834 GCF_046742065.1 Oratosquilla oratoria | reverse complement strand
TCTTCCTCCTCCTCTACCTCCTCCTCCTCCTCCTCTTCCTCCTCCTCCTCTTCCTCCTCCTCCTCCTCTTCCTCCTCCTCCTCTTCCTCCTCCTTCTCTTCCTCCTCCTCCTCTTCCTCGTTCTACTTTCCGTTACTCCCCCTATTCCTCATCTTCCTCTTCCACCTCCTCGTCCTATTCCTCATCTTCTATCATCTCTTCCCTTCACTCCTCTTCCTCCTCTTCCTCCTCCTCTTCTTCCTCTTCTTTTTTCACTTTACTTCCCCTTACTCCCTCTTTTCTTTCCCTTTCTTTTCTCGTTTCCTCCTCCTCCTCTTCCTCCTGTACCATTTATTCCTCCCTCTTCGCCTCTTCCTCTTTTGCCCTCTCTTCCTTCCAGTCCCTACCTCTTCCTGTTCCTTCCTCTGCATCCTCATTTTTCCCATTTCTACTCTTAAAATGTACTCTTTTTTCCATTTCTTCTTCACCTTTCCCTTCCTCACCCTCGTCCTTCTCCTCCTTTCTCCTCCTCTCAACTCTCTTTTCTCTTGCTCTTTCCTCTTCTTCTCGTCCGCCTCCTTTTCCTTTTTTTGTCTTTCTCCTCTTCTTCCTCCTCATCTTTCTATTACTCATCTTCCTCCATTTGCTTCATTTACTTTCACTTCTTCAATTTATTCCTCCTTTTTATCTTTCTTCCACTCTCTCCCCCTCCTCCTCCTCCTCCTCCTCCTCCTCCTCTTCGTCCTCATCTTCCCTCAGTTGTTTCATTTACTCTTCCATTTCCTCAGTTTCTTTCATGTTCTTATTTTCCTTCTACTCCCTTACTCTTCATCTTCCTCCTCTCTCTCCTCTTCCTTCTCCTCTTCTTCCTCCTTCTCCTCCCCTTACTTCTCTTTAACCAGTTTCCATTCATACTGTTTTCTCTTCTTCATTTTCTCATTTTCTGCTTCTTCTTTCTTTTTCTTTCTTTTTTCATTCGTTCCCTTTCTTTATTCACTGTACTTCCCCTATCTCATTTTCCATATCTTTGTTTATTTATATTTTCTATTTTTATTCTTCTTTTACTTACCCTTTCTCCCTCTTTATTTTCTTTTCTTCTCTTGCTATTTATAGTCATGGCTTTATATTTCTCCTTCTTATTATTTTCTTTACTCCTTTTTTCTTTCATATTTGCCTGTCCTCATTTTTCCTTTTTTTCTTTTTTTTTTTAGTATTTCCCCCTCATTCCACTTGTTTTTCTTACATCTTTTTATTTCCTTTCCTCATTCTTTCCTTTTTTATATATTTCTTCTTTGAGCTTTTCTTCTATCTTTTAGTTATTCTCCCCTCCTTACTCTCTCTCTCCCTATATATGTGTATATACTGTATATATATATATATATATTTATATATATATATATATGTATATATATGTATATATATACATATATATATATATATATATATACATGTATATATATACATATATATATGTATATATATACATATATAAATATATATATATATATATATATATATTATATATAAATTTATATATATATATTTATATATATGTATATTTATATATATATATATATATATATACATATATCTTCTCTTTTTTATTTGTTCTCTCTTTATTATCTCTTTGTTCTGGCTCCTACCCTTCTTTATTACCTATTAGTTGCTTTGTCTCTTGTTTTCTTTTTACTCACATTTCTCTCTCCATCTTTTTTCATCTCTAATATTTCTACTCTCTTCTCGTCTTGCATCACTCTTTTCTCTTTCATTAACTGCTCTCTTTTCCACTCACACTTTATTTCTCCTTATTAACTCTTTACAATGGTCCTCATCCTTCTATCTTCAGTTAATCTCTTTTTCTCTTTTGTTTTCTCTCATGAACTGCCACGGTCATCCAGTGGAAGTTATGATCCTGTCTATTCCCATAAACATCCCTGACACACTCCACTCCCGAAGAATTGTCTTTATCTCGATATTCTCATATGTCAGTGAGGCAATGAAAAGCTATCATTGAGTTGACCGTCAACAGAACCATTACCCCGTCGTGTTGTTGTTTATGATTTCTTGTATTGTGATAGTATACAGGTCAGTGGTGTATTTTTATTTTTTCATTTATTTAATTGCTTCGTTTATGCATTTATTTATTTATTCGTATATTTATATTTGTTTGATTGTTTATATATTTGTATATTTATTCTTTTATTGATATATTTTTTCACGAATTATCCATCTAAGTATTTGCTTATTTATTATCTTCTTATATATATTAATTCATTTATTTGTTTTTTATTTATCTATTAATATAATTACTTATCTTGTTTATTTATTTATTCAATTATTTTATTTTTATCTATTCTTTTATATATCCATTTATAAAATGATAATTCTATTTATTTACTTGTCTTTTATGTGTTTTGTTATCTATATATTTATCTTGTTTGTTTATCTATTTACTTATTTATTTTTTCAAAAGACATGTTCTCAAATGAACTTGCTATATTTTATTGTATATAATTTGGTT
>NC_134797.1:38004334-38024334 GCF_046742065.1 Oratosquilla oratoria | reverse complement strand
CTCCTATTTTTGCTCCACGATTCCCTCCCCCTCCCTTGTTTTCTCAGAAACATCTATCTTGTTGTGCAACACCAACCACCTCTGGCCTTAACTTACCCTCCCTATTTTCTCTCTCTCTCTCTCTCTCTCTCTCTCTCTCTCTCTCTCTCTCTCTCTCTCTCTATCCCTTCCTCTCTCTCTCTCTCTCTCTCTCTCTCTCTCTCTCTCTCTCTCTCTCTCTCCTCTACTCTTTCCCATTTTTTTTCAATGGCTTATCTTCTGCAATGAGATGCTTACTTGCTAGTATTCTCTCAGTCTCAATTTCCCAAATCACTTCCTTTCTTCTTCCTTTCCTTTTCTCCTTTCTAATTACATTTCTCTTCCTCTTTCCTTTCCCTTGCTTTCGGCGTAAATTTGTACATGAGGATAGAGGCGCTGGTGAGCCACAGCCTATAACACAAGAACAACCCTTCTCTAACCTCCTCCTCCTCCTACTTCTCCTGCTACTCCTCCTCCTCCTCTTTCCCTCCTCCTCCTCTGCTCCTCTTCCTCTCCCTTTCTGTCTCTTTTTTTCTGTTTTACACCCTCCTCCTTTCCCACTCCCTTTCCCCATCCCAAAAGACTTCGGCACAAGGTTGTTCATAAGGATAGAAACGCTAGTAAAATATATCCATAAGAAAATCCTTTTCCCTCCTTCCTCCTCCCTTAACTCTCTTCCATCCCCTAATTCTCTTCCTCCCCTTCCACTTCTGTACTTTACCCTTACGCTTCCCCCTTCCACCTCCACCCTCCACCCTTCTCCCCTTCTGCCCTGCCATCAGTACATGAATCTTTAACTTATAATTAAACTCCTCCTTCTCCAAATAGTTTTCTTCTTCATTACGAAGTGATTTTTTACTTGCGTTTTTTACTGACTGAAGTTTCCTAATTCAATAAGCTTGGAATGTGCTTGTTTTTCTGATTCTTTTCTTCTCGTTCGAGAGTGACGGGTTTTTGCTGGTCGACTTATACAACAAACATTATTAAAAAGTCCAGCGCCTTCATTGTGCGTATTTTCTGTTCTTCAATGGTGGATGTTTGCAAGAGGAATTTGGACTTTGTATTCGCACATAGCAGATCAATGGAGTATCCTTTTCCTCTTGTAATATTCATATAATTGCATGAAACACACACACACACACATACACACACACACAAACATACACACAATCATATTCTCAAAGAGTGCAGCCTTAGTCTTTATAGCAAAGTACAAGCATATATATATATATATATATATATATATATATATATATACATATATATATGTATGTATGTATATATATGTATATATATAAATATATACTGTATATATATATATGTATTTATAGATATATATATATATATATATATATATATATATATATATATATATATATATACACCCATGGAGAAAATAGAGAAAAGAGGTATGCCAGTTGTTGTTTGCTGACGACACAGCGCTCGTGTTAGGGTCAGACGAAGTAGATCAAGGGAGTTAGTGGCAGAGTTTTTTTTTGGGGGGGGAAGATATCCGATAAGAGAAAGTTAAAGGTAAATATGGATATAAGTATGGGGTTGAGATGTATAAAGGGAGAGGATGGTGGCAATTTAGAAGTAAGTCTAAAAGGGGAGAGGCTGGAGGACATGGAAGGTATCAGGTATTTAGGATCGCATGTGGAGTGAAGGTAGAGGTAAATTGTTGACAGAGAGAAGCAAGTAATTACCTTGGGGGATTAAAAAGTGTAATGAGAAATAGGCATTTGGAAATGGATGTAAAGAGGAGATTATATAAAGGGGTGGTTGTGCCGAGAGTACTATATGGGGCAGAGACATTGAATTTAAGAGAGGTGGTGAGGAAAAGTTTAAATATGATTGAGATAAAATGTCTCAGAAATATGGTAGGGGTTACAAAGTTGTATAGAGTGAGAAACGAGGTGGTGAGGAGGAGAGCTAGGGTTGAAAGTAGATGTGAGATTGGGTTGATGAAATAGCATTAGGGTGGTTTGGACACATGGAAAGAATGAGTGAAGAAATATTAATAAAAGAGGTGTGAAAGGCAAAGGTAGATGGAGTGAACATAAGGGGTCGACCAAGGAGGAGATGGATGGATGGGGTGAAAGGGGTGTTGAGTACGAGGGGAATGTCTGTTGAGGAAGGAAGGGAGACGGCAGGCGATAGAGGTGAGCAGAGAATTACTGTGTATAGATAATACTTTGATGGAAGAAAGGGACTGGGTGGGGGATGGGGAGGATAGAGAGTGGTTAAATGTGAATGATATTTTGACGTAGCCCGAAAGGATTTTCCCCCACCGTCTATGTTCCTGCAAGAGGGTGTTGTCGCCGATTAAGTTAGGTGGACTTGCGGTGTATGTAGTGGGGCTTGCTGCATTGCTTCTGACCTAGGGCTACAATTGCCTTTTTTTTTTTTTTTTTTTTTTTTTTTTCTAGTTGCGTCACATTTATGAACTAGCAACTCGGAACCCTCCTTTTACATCTGAGGTCACAAATGTGTGAGACTTTCAGACTATACTCTATACTTAAATGACCACCAGAAGATTTTTTTTTAATATATAGACTACGGCCTTAAAACCCAGCGGCTTGTCACAACTAACAGGCCTTTGCCCAACCAGGGGTTTCTTCGTTCCGACTGCATGAGTGGGCTAGTGAGACAGACCACAACCATGAAAAAAGTAAATCCAACGAAATGATTGATA
Source organism: Oratosquilla oratoria (assembly GCF_046742065.1). NCBI lineage: Eukaryota > Metazoa > Arthropoda > Malacostraca > Stomatopoda > Squillidae > Oratosquilla > Oratosquilla oratoria. The sequence goes on along the minus strand of NC_134797.1, from coordinate 38,021,621 downwards.
GTTTAGGCCTTTTTAAGATATCAGAGAATATAAAACAATTATCTATACAGCTACAATGGCGTTGAAAATAGACATTATACCTGCAGGGAATGTATACTTTTTTCATCATTTGTTCTTCATCTGAATGATAATTTCTGATTATTAGAACTATGTCTGGAAGCGTTTTGAAGAGAAAGATTAAAATTCTTGTTTCATCACTCATTATGATGCTATAAATTGATTTTTCAGCTGCTTCAGTATTTGATCTTTATTTTTTAAATAGATCGTCTTCGTCTAAGAGCTTTCATTTATTGTAGACTTGAAGAGGATAGGATGCTAATTAGTTTCTTGATAATGGATTCTGTAAAAGATATTTAAATTTGTTCCTACCCTCTCCAGACTACTTCCAATGATTTCTTATTGTTGCTTTAACGTGAAAATTTTATATTTGAAAGGCTTGTGATAGCGAAAACTGAAGTTCGATGTAACCATAATGGAAAACAATACTAGATATATTTTTTTATATAGTCATGGGTTCTAGGATTAATAGAAACTTAAATGATTCTAACTAATTTCTAGACAAAGGATTACAAAGGATTACAAAGGCGGAGCATGCCGACAGGAGACCTTTTGATCCATATCTAGGTCGGATGCAAAAAACAAAAACAAAAAAAACAAAAAAAAAACTTGACAACTATGAGTAACTGCTTCCCAATCGTATCTTTCTCTTTGCCCCTCTTTTCTTTGTTCCCTCCTTTGTCATATCTCAACACTTTATAAATACGTTAGCGTTCATCAAGAATGAAAATAATAAAATATAAAGAAACAGTAATGTTTTACTGTATTTGGATAGTTTAAGCATTCGGAAATATAAGATTTATTAGAAAAATAAAGGAAATAAATTGGCTGGATTTTGTAATACTTTTTTGGCTATTTGAATGACAATTTTCTTTAATTATATACAATGATATCATTTTCAGAGTTAATTAGGTATGTTAATTGATAAAGAATAATTCAAGTAAGTTGAAAACACTCACTAATTAGTAAATATATTCCATAATTTTGATGTATAGAAACGTGCATGCAGCTATGAAAGAAGGTGAATGACCTACCCCAGGAGGCGTTGAATAGCTTCAGCCGAAGCCGCCACCTTAGCCCTAGTCATTGCTGGAAACCAGAGCCCAGTGCGGGATTCGAACCCATAACTAAGCAAATGCGAGACCAACACACTCCCGATGACGTCACCAACGCCCACAAGTGTAGAAATTACAATATAAAGCTAAATTCTCCCAATTCAGAAACATTAGCGAAATGAACACTTTCCACCTGATGAACATTTAACAAATGGATCTTATCTTCTTTATCAAATGTATTCCTTATCTATTATCAGATTAGAAACGACTGGAACAAGAAGACATAGATAACATGATACTGACCCAGTTTGAGGATCAGCGCATAATAATACGTGTATGACACTTATGGTGAAATAAATGTTTATTGTGTGTATTCATTTGTGGATCTATTTATATGTCTATGATGACTCACTTATTTGTAAGTGAACAGATGAAATATCTGAAAATTGAAAATTGCTTTGTCAGGTGATTCAGAGCAGATTTTTCTTGTATTCATAATTCTTTATACCCACTTGCTCGTTGCGCTGTGTACTGACTTCATATAAATTATATTTTCTGTCTCTATTATTTCATATCCATCTCTATCTATATCTACATTTATATATACATCTATATCTGTATCTATATCTTTATCTCTATCTATATATATATATATATATATATATATATACTTATGCGACTGACAATGGATCCTCTTGGCATCAGAGCAGTAGGTTCGAATCCTCTGTGCGACGGTCATAAAAAGTATCATATATATATATATATATATATATATATATATATATATATATATTATATATATATATATATACATATATATATATATATACATATATATATATATATATATATATATATATATCTGTATCCAAAAGGGTCTGTTTCCCTATATAAGGAAATAAATCAACGACGACATGCACCCACCCTCCACCTATCGCACACCTACCTAACATCCATTTATTTCTCTTTTTGTCTGAGCTACTCGCGGATGAAGGGACATCCCTGTTTCCCACCCATTGCCTGGGTCAAGAGGCAACGCAGAAAGACTCATTATATCATATGATTTTTTTTTTTTGGGGGGGGGAAGGGGAGGGGGGAGGTATGTAAATGTGGAACACTGGCATGCCCAGCTTCAGAGTCTGAAAATGATGTAGACTCAGCTCTGAATTAGGAACCAGTGGGAATGACATAAATCCCCCAACAAATACAAAATTCTGAAATGAACGATAAGCCCGCGAGCTCACGTGTTCTATAGAGGAGGAGGGTGGGAAATAGTCTAGCGTTAAAATAAATGTAAAACGACAACGCCAACTACGAAATCCATAATACTTGTGCCTACCATGAATACTAAACCATCGCACAGTCACTCTCGTTGACAGAGTTATTTCCACTAATTGCATATGCAATTCGCGTGCAATGCGCGTTTTCGGAAGTCCAGTAGGTTTTTACTAAGTACTATACAATATAGCGAAAATGAGACAGTAGTTCCTATGGGGCAGTTGCATATTCAGTAAAATAATTTGAGTCAATGATAGCTGTAGACTACATGTGTTTTTCATTTGTATAAGCTCTGGAGGGTAGTGCAACAAATGGGTAGATTATACAGTAATGTACAATGAATAATACCTTATATGGGTTATGGACTGCATAACTTCTATGCAAGTATTAGTTTAGGGATTTTAGTGACACTTATGAGGACCAGAGCCACACAGCATTCTGTTTTGACTGGAAAATGATCTCCACAAAAGAAAATGATAAATAAATAAACAAATAAAATAATAAGGATGAATAGGTAAAACAAATAAATAATAAATGAATAAATAGATAATATTTTTCTTCCTTTATCTTCTCTATGACTCCATACCTTATCGTAGCCGAAATACCAATGGTACTTTCAATGATAACAGATGATAATATATATATATATATATATATATATATATATATATATATATACATATATATATATATATATATGTGTGTGTGTGTGTGTGTGTGTGTGTATGCTTGTGCGTTTGTGTGTGTGTGTGTGTATGTGTGTGTGTGTGTGTTTGTATACATATACATACAAATATATATAAATATATATATATATATATATATATATATATATATATATATATATATATGTATATATATTTGAAGAGAATTACCAGTAACGACGTATGTCATCCCAAATAATTTCCCACAGTTGCCCCGGGACTCATGACGCTAGTCCAAAGATCTCCCAACTAAGATAATGGAGCTTCAAAGGTCTCTAGTTTGTGGTTAATCTAACTCCCGAAGAATCTAAGTAGAGTGCTAACTGTGTTTCTTACTTAATTATCATAGAGACCAGAGCTCAGCACATAACTAGTGGTGAAGCTGGTACGAATCCTTGATGGGCTTTCGTCGTTTAAATACCTTAAGAGAATCACCATTAACAGCGTATATCATTCCAAATACAGTTGCCCCGTGGCCTTGCTTGACGCAAGGCCCTAGTTCTAGTCCCAGGACAACAGTCGGAAATTATTTGGGATATGTATATGTGTGTGTATGTACATATATATATATATATATATATATATATATATATATATATATATATATATATATATGTGTGTGTGTGTGTCTCTTAATCTTTTTTCAACTACATTAATTTTTCACGTTCATTCCATGTCATCACGATCGAGATTGACAAGATGCTCGACGGAGACATATACGGAAACTGATACGTAGTGAAGCCAAGGATTCGAACCCATCTCAGGCGTATCAAGAGAAATAACGCAGTGGTTTAAGTCACTGTTTACTTGTTACGTCTGAGCTGGGTTCGAGTTCTTTGCTTCACTACATATCAGTTTCCGTATATGTCTCCGTCGAGCTCCTTGTCAGTCTCGATCGTGATGACATGGAATGAAAGTGAAAAATTAATGTGGTTGAAAAAGACTGATATCTGTGTATTGGTGATCATTCAGTGTATATATATATATATATATATATATATATATATATATATATATATATACTGTATATATATATATATGTGTGTATATATATACATATACATATATATATATATATATATATATATACATATATATATATTCAGTTGAAATAGCATATACACCCAAGAATGATATTCCAGTACTAATATTAAACTGAATATAAAAATGATGTATATACAACTGGAGTTTTATCATAGATTGGAAACTTAATTAGCTGGTGCACGGAATACTAAGGCTCTGATCACACAAACGGTTTGAACCGCGCGGAAACCACGGCGGTACCGCATAGTCAAGAAAAACAGCGCAGTTGTGTGTGAACGCTTTCACTGACTTACAGTGTAATTGAGCCGATGAGGTTCAAGCCGTGGCGGTTGAAACCGCTTGTGTGAACAGACCCTATGTCACTTAAAAGCTTTCTTTTGTGTACATCTATAACAATTGAGAGCAGAAGATGTTGAGTATGACCAAAGGATGGATAACCATATAGTGAGCGACAAAACAATTGGTTGTTTTAAGACAAGATGAATTTACGGATGGGGATGATAGGTAGTAATTGACATGGAACTACCTAGTGCAGGCCTTATGGTCTCTTGCAGTCTTCTCTATTCTTATGTTCTTGTGTTCTTATTTGGGTGAAAATCACACAACTGGATCCAATAACCTTTGTAACAGTGGTTCCCAAACTGTCTTATATGACGCCTCCCCCATTTTTTGTATGAAATTATATACATATTTTCTATTCATATATTTTCTATCTATATCTTAATAGAAAAAAGGGGGTGACAGATAAAATTATACTTTGTACGTATGTAACTGCAGAGACATATTCTTAAAATGATTTCATTATTCATATCAAACAATGATTTTTGAGCAGATGAATTCACGCCCCGCCTTGTATCCACTGTTTCATAACGAGTTAGATGGGAGGTGTGGACAAGAAAGGTTTATTAGTTGTGGTAGGAGTTTGAGAGTGAGGTGGTCAAAGATGATTTAAACATTGTTCTTGATATGACGATTGGGTGAAGTAAACATGTAATGGACTATAAGTATTTCGTCAGCAATTACCAACGCTTCCAGCTTTGAAAACTATATCTCACCGAAGAAGTTGAATCGTAGAAGTGGTAAGGGAGAATTTAAGGAGAGGAGTAGAACGTAGGGACAGTAACTGTTAAAATGAGATCAACATTCTTTTTAGAGTGGAGATTAGTCTCTGAGCAAAAAAAAATATGTTGAGTGACTCTGATCCATAGGGGTGTCACTAACGTAACGTTTCTGCATAGAATTTATGCAGTCAAAACCCCGTATGGGTAGATGATTTATACAAATTATCTATGGGAATGCAAGTGCACTTAGTTGTAAAAGTTCATGTAGTGTTGGGGGTTGTTTTGTCCTGTTCAGTCGAAGCACCAACCTTTCAGGATGGGAAGTTTGTGTAGAGCCTCATGATAGTTCATACACGGATGTGCCCAATAGAATGGTTGAATAAGTTGTTACCTAGTTGATATATAGGCAAGGAATTCGACAGACTCCCATAGTGGCTGTGCCTAGCTAAACTATTTACATCATAGTTAGAACTTTGATCACTGAAGAAATATTAAAAGGAAATTTCTACTTTCAGACTTTTTTTTTGTGAGGAAAAAATCTTAACAGATTATCAGTTAGAACGAGTTCACTAAGATGAATGGCAGAAAAAAAAGTGATCAGGCACATAACTCTCTCATTACAGTATATTAGTATGTTATTCACTTAATTATTTACCAAAAATTTCCTTTACTTTTATAGGTAAGATAGCATGCGATTGCATTCACCCACCGTTCACCCACCCCACACTCATCCAATACACATTTGGTTCCCCTTTTATCTTAGCTTCTTATGGATAATGGGTCACTCCTTTCCCCCATCCACTCCCTGAGTCAGAAGCAATGCAGCAAGACCCAGCACCTCCAGAGGACAGCCTGACAACCGGAAGTTATTTACCCCTAAATGTTGTCGGTCCTAAAATAAGGACCATGGGCGCTAAATAAGAAGTAATAATAGACATTTTCTATTTTGAATAAGAAGATAATATAGAGAAAGAGTCTGAAGGCATTCTCACACAAAACGAATTACCTGAACCGGGTGACAGAAAAACTAAGCGAAGTAATTAGACCCAACTCTGATTACAGTACATTGGTGTATGAAGACCCTTATATATTAATCGGATTCACATCGTTACTGAAGAATACTGTTCATACGTAAGGCAAAGCCATAAAAGTCGAGAAGTGAAAGTATGCAGATTAATCTAACATGAGCAGTTTGGAAGAATCGGGAGAATTCTCGCCCGGACGACCATTAATCATTTCAATGGCCCAGCACTGCAGCTGTAGTAGACCAAGGCCATGGCAACTCAAATTCAAAAGCTTATGTTAAAGGTATACTATAACAATGCACACACACACGCATACACACACGCGCAAGCACACGGATCGAGTTTGAGTCCCGCACATGGCTGAAAAAATGCCAACATTACTACACTGTGAGCCGGCTCTCCATGTATGTATGTGTGTGTATGTGTGTGTGTGAGTGTGTGTGTGTGTGTGTGTGTGTGTGTGTGTGTGTGTGTATGTGTGTGTGTGTGTGTGTGTGTGTGTGTGTGTGTGTGTGTGTGTGTGTGTGTGTGTGTGTGTGTGTGTGTGTGTGTGTGTGTGTGTGTGTGTGTGTGTGTGTGTGTGTGTGTGTGTGTGTGTGTGTGTGTGTGTGTGTGTGTGTGCGCGCGCGTGTGTGTGTGTTTGTGTGTGTGTGTGTGTGTGCGCGCGTGTGTAAGTCACAGTATTACCCATAAATAGGGCCATATGTGAGCTCTGAGCTCTCATCCGGGAGGGTAATAGCTGTCAATTCACCAAGACCGTGGTGAAACACACACACACACACACACACACACACACACACACACACACACACACACACACACACACACACACACACACACACACACACCCATACACACAAATATGATGTGTATATAATACCGAAATAATGTGGTAAGTCAAACAAAAATGACCCAGGAAAATACAATAGCCGTAGGCTGACCAGCGTGAAGGCTTATAGGAGCAAAAGTAATCATGGGATTAAAACAAACAATATGTTCGGGAAATGTGATGACTAGCGGCCGAGGAATGAATTGCAAATTTCATTAATCAGATATGATTCTTCTTTTTTAAATGATAGTTACTACTATCATTTAGGCTTCATGAAAGAAAAAATTAGTTATGGGTAAAGAATATGTTAATATTGTTTTCTTTTTCACGTCGAGTCAGGTCCCGAGGTAAACATTCAGTAGACTCTCTGTGTTGGAACTCGGAACTGTGAAAAAAAAGTAGTTTCTTGAGATGTGTCTTAATAGTCTTAATCACATTATTTTATCGTAATTATTATTATTACAAGGGGAGAGGATGTCAGTGAGTTAGATGTAAGTCTTAAAGGGAAAAGGCTGACGGAAGCGGAGAGCTTTAGAGATTTGGAGTCGAATGTGGCAGGAAAGGGAAGAGTGGAGTTAAGTAATTTGTAGATTAAGGGAAGAAAGCAAATGCCTTGGGGGGATTAAGACGTGTCCTGAGAAATAGGTGTCTAGGAACTGATGCGAGGAGGAGATTGTATGAAGGGGTGATTGTGCCGGCGGCTGTGTACGGGCCAGAGACTTGGAATTTTAAAAGAGGCAGAGAGGATAGGTTTAAATGTGTTTGAGATGAAATGTCTGAGAAGTATGGTAAGCGTTACAGGTGATCAGAAAGCATAAGAATGCTTCACTGAAAACTACAATACTTACGGAATTGGTCTGATTTTTCTGTGTAGTTAGTTGAAGAGAAATGATTGGAGTTACATCAGTTGGGTGCAAAGTGGAAGAAACACAACTAAAGTGGCTTGGACATATAGAAAGATTAAGTGATGAGAGAATTAAAAAAAAAAAAAGATAGGTAGAACTGGAGAACAGAAGACAGGAGATGCAAAAGATGAGCAAAGACGGGATGGAAGGACGAAGTTAAGGAAATCCTGGAGATAAATGGTCTAGGGACTTCGGAGATGAGGGAGAAAGAAAGCTTTGAAAGCACTAACTGGACAAAAGTAGAATGGAATAAACTTCCTGCACAGGTAGTGCAATGTAGTTCAGTTCGAAGCTTTAAGAATCATTTAGATAAACACCTAAGCAAGATGCTGTAATGATTATAATTTATTTTATATTACTTGTTTTTGTTTTGTTACCATTTGTCTGTTTGATTTTCATTTATTATTAGTTATATGTCAATTTATTATTATTTACTATTTACCTGTATGTTTATTATTTAACTATACCTATGCATTCATTTATGTTTTTATTTGTTATTTACATTATTATAGTTTTTATTTATTGATTTATTATCATTATGATTTTTTTCTCATCCGACCTAGATATGGACCAAAACGTCTCCTGTCGGTATGCTCCGCCTTTGTAATCCTTTGTAAGTACTCTCCCACCTGTTAGGCTAAAAGCTTACCTGAGAGCAGAAGGGAAGAAGAGGTGCAATGTAGTTAGTTGAAGAACTCAAAGTTAAATTTTGTAATTGAGACGAAAACGGGTTTGCTCTAAAAAGTCACAGTACCACTCTCGAGACAAAAAGCCACCACGACGAACAGTCACAGAGTTGACAAAAATACGAATCAAAGATGAGTATGTCGTAAATGAGCTATAACGCCACCCACGAACACGAGAATAAGTATCGTAAATCAGATACGCATAACATGAATGAGGGTATCACAGTGCAACGAATGTGAGGTCAGAGTGCCAAGGACACAGATTAAAGTCATACGAATAGATGATAGTGTCATGAGGAAATTAATGTACTATAACTGATATACTGGAGTGTCAGACATAGAATATTAATGTGCACTTGGAGAGACTACTAGTGTATCATAAAGGGATGGTCATTATACCAAGAATGATAGATTAGGATGTTGTGGAAGGGACAGAAATGACAAAATACTACCGGTCAGGCCAATTTTCATTAATAAAAGGATTACGAATTGTGAATAAGTTAATCTACAACTCCAATTAATTTTTGAGTACTTATATGCAATGGGTATGATATAAAGGGAAACCGAAACTGCAACGAGAAGAGAAAATACTTTCTAAGAGATGAGGCCATTGATAACTGGAATAAATCATCTAAATCTATATCATAGTCTCTCAAAAATGTGCAACATGGACACTGAATGATAATAATATGAAAAAATTTTGATCACTTAAATGTGCACCATTACTAATCGTATGTATCATTAAAATGTCACCCTCTTCAACACAAAAAGATATTTCATATATTCCTTACTGTCTAAAGTCAGGCGTTTTTTATCCGTCTTTGCATAATTTCAAACTAGAATGAACTCCCAATCAAATAAGATCCATTCTGTCCTAAAGGTTCAGGGACCTCTAGTGAATAACATAATCTGATATAAGTCGGAAAAATTTGATACAGCGATACATTAGTGTGTCTGATGCTCGGAAGTGGAGAAAAAGAATGAATTATACCTACTGAGCATAGATAGGACGTGCATGACATGAGGAAGGCAAAAACTAGCAAACTAATACTAAAAACACAAATAATGAAGAAAAAAATACGTTTTTTCTTCCATATAAAGAACATTAGAAGATGAAGTTTATACAACCACTTGGTAGACGAAAAAAAAAAGAAAGAAAAAAAACTGACAACAAACAAATAGATAAAAAGAGGATCGGCAAGAGAAATTGGAAGAAAAATCAACACCCACGGGACGAGAGAAGACACCTTCCTCATGATTGGACCACCTCACTTGGGACAGTGATGTACATGCAAGTGTGTGTGTGTGTGTGTGTGTGTGTGTGTGTGTATGTGTGTGTGTGTGTGTGTGTGTGTGTGCGTGTGTGTGTGTGTGTATGTATGTATGTATTTGTGTGTGTGTGTTGGGTTTTAAGCATGTGTAAGAAGGAGTGATGCTGTGGAATTTTAACATATGCTTGAAGCCAACTTTCTGTCATTTGCATACGTGCACAAAGATGTGGATACACACACACACACACACACACACACACACACACACACACACACACACACACACACACACACACACACACACACACATATATATATATATATATATATATATATATATATATATATATATATATATGTGTATGTGTGTGTGTTTGTGTGTGTGTGTGTGTGTACAGCATAACTTATTCACCATGTGAAATAGTAAACGTACAGATACTATTTTGTATTAGTCTCATGGCTAAGATCACCGCAAGATCTGTATCATTATATCATTCATAGCATTAATCAATAGGTATTATCTATCATATACATTCAATTTCCTATGTGAATTTCCTCAGTGCGGCTGCACATAAATGTGCATAGCATATATAGTATCATAATACATCTTGGTCACTTATATATCTAGTTTATTTACAATAATAAGTTCTCTGTTACACATTATCCTCGGATCTAACTCGGACATAAATAACAACGTTTCGTCAGCAAGTGAGAATATACACGTATAGTGTTTTTATTTTCAAATTATTTCCTTCTACAACACCTCAACATCATCATCATCATCCTTCTCATTTCTTTCTATTTTCTCTTCCTTCCTCTTCCCTTTCCTTCCCTTTCCTTCCCTTCCTTTTTCTTCTCTTCCCTTTCCTTTCTTTTTCTTCCATTTCTTGCCCTTTCTTACTTTTCTTCCCTTCCTTTACCTTTCCCTCTATTCCCTTCCATTCTCATTACTTTACCTTCTTTTCCCTTTCCCTTCTTTCTCTTACTTTTCTTTCCTTTCCCCTTATTTACCTTCTCTTTTCTTCCCTTTCCATACCTTCATTCTCTTTCCATTACCATCCCTTCTCTTCCCTTCCATTCCTTTCCCTTCGCTTCCCTTCCTTCCCTTCCATTTTCTTTCTTTTCCTTTTCTTTCCTTCCCTTCCCTTCCCTGCCGTTCCCTTCCCTTCCCTTCCCTTCTCTTTCCTTCTCTTCCCTTCTCTTCCCTTCCCTTCCCTCCTTCCCTTCCCTTTCCTTCCCTTCCCTTCCTTTCCTTCTCATTCCCTTCCCTTCCCTTTCCTCCCCTTCCCTTCCCTTCTCTTCCCTACTCTTCCTTTCTCTTCCCTTCCTTTCCCTTCCTTTCCTTTCCCTTCCCTTACCTTCCCTTCCTCACCCTTCGTTTTCCCTTTCCCTTCCTTTCTCTTCCCTTACCTTCCCTTCTCTTCCCTTCCTTTCCCTTCCCTTCCCCTCCTTTCCTTTCCCTTCCCTTCATTTCCCTTCCCTTTCCTTAACTTCCCTTCCCTTACCTTCTCTTCACTTCTCTTCCCTTCCCTTCCCTTCCCTTCCCTTCCCTTCCCTTTCCTTCCCTTCCCTTCCCTTCTCTTCCCTACTCTTCCTTTCTCTTCCCTTCCTTTCCCTTCCTTTCCTTTCCCTTCCCTTACCTTCTCTTCCCTTCCTTTCCTTTCCTTCCCTTCACTTCCCTTCACTTCACTTCACTTCCATTAATTCCCCAAATCATCATCATAAACGCCAAAGCACGTAAGTGCGATGTCAAGCCAACCAATATGGGAAGACCGGCGACAAAAATATAACATTAAAAAAAAAAAAAAAAAAAAAAAAAAATCATATCACTGATATATGGGACGGTAAATTCCCTCCCTGTAGTAAGCTCTTGCTTGATTTATTGTGACCGAAAAATTAATGTAAAATTCCCGATTTTGTGTTCCTTACCGTGTTGGGTCTAGTTCAATTTGTAAGTTAGATTGGAAGGTTCTAACTCGCGAGAGAAGTTAGAAATTGAACTTGATTTACGAAATTCATATTTCTTTCTATCGTTTTTCTAAGATAAGAGGCCGTTTTTTTATCTGATGCTGATATCAGATCAACTCTGTCGAACATGGAAAATGGAGAAGCTTACCGACAATCATCATTCCATTTGTTGAGGCAAATACACGTATTTATTTATTTATTTATTTATTCATTTATTTATTTATCATTATAATTTTTTCGCATCCGACCTAGTTATGGACCAAAAGGTCTCCTGTCGGCATGCTCCACCTTTGTAATCCTTTGTATCCACACGCACCTTTCATCTCTGAGGATCATTACTGGCGAGATTCCAGGTAGATGCCCGTTCCATCTCTACTATAACTCAACTATGATAGATAGTTGGGGGTGTTATATTTTCTAATTACACTTTTCAACTAGAAATGAGGCTTCCACGTTTTCTAAAATAGAATGTGATGAAGGTGAAGAGACTACACCAGGAGACGCTGAACAGCTGCTGCCGAAGATTACTGTTGTTCTTTACGTTTAGGGATAGTAGGGGCAGGTGACAGTCACTGCTGGGAACCGGAGAGAAGTGCGGGATTCGAACCCACAACTAAGCAAATACGAGACCGGCACGTTTCCGATTACGCAGAATATGCCGCTAGACAGTTGAGGGTATCATCTATTTTCGATCAACTTTTCCATAAAAAAAAAAAAATGGGACTTGATTGCTTAAAGATGCTGTGTCACCATATACCACATCTTACTAGCTAACTTAATTCCGTGAGGTTTAACGTCACAAATTCCTCCCATCGGGAGGCTAGGACGGTGGCCCTTACAGAGGACTTTACAGTGTGGAATTTAATGAACCATGCCCTTGGTTCAACTTCGCCGGTGGCAGGAGTCGAACCGCCATCCCCTCGACCTTCGCCGCAAGTAACGACGCCCTAACCCGCTCAATCAACGTGCTTCCCATAATAATAGAATAAAAAAAAAAAAAAAAAAAAAAATATGGATTGAAGCGAAGGTGAATTGCCAATGACAAGATACAATCATTGATGCGTCTCTCTTACCTCAAATTTGATTAAAGTTAAAGATGAAAATAAAACCGAAGTCAATAAAGTTAAAATGAATTAAAATCCATTAAAACCGTATCTGATGACTACACGAATTTTTTCTTTGATTTTTTCTTTCATTATTAATGTCACAAGATTGGATCAAACACAGGATGGGACGGTATCGTTTGGAATCTACTAACATGTTAACCTTCTCAACAAAGTAAAAACCTTCATATCCTTCATTCTAGCTAATGAGAGTCGATTTTATTCAGAAGAATCTAGATCTCAGGAACTTCCTTAGTCTTGAGTCTTCTTAACTGACTAAAATATCCTGCAAAGAAAAATCCATAAAGTATATCAATGTACTAAATGAATATGTGCAAATAACTTTTATTGTTTATCATTCATAACGCTTGCTTTCCGTGTGCTGGTGGTATACTCGGTAGCGTGCTGGTCTCGCATTCACTTAGTTACGGGTTCAAATCCCGCACTCCTCTTTGATTCCTAGCGGTGACTGTTAGTTACCTACCCCAACAGCCTCAGAGCGCAAAGGTGACGACTTCGGCCGTAGTTACTCAGCACCTCCTAGCGTAGGCCCCTCACTCTCATCTTTATATTTTGCGACCTGGCTTAGCGGATGTCGAAGGGAGATGGAGGGAGGGAGGGGGTGGTGGTGGGGGAGTAGGTGGTGGGTGAGAGGGAGGAGGAGTCCGTGTCCAGCTAGCGGGAAAGAGTCTCATAGAAGGAGTAACGAGGCATATCTCTGCTTTAATTGCCTCGCTACGGCGGCGTGGAGACGATTCTCTCTGACGACCATTTTGCAGGATAATATGCAGCGATCTATTGTTGGTCTTTTTATGTGTATATGTATACTGTATATGTCTGTGTGTGTATGTGTGTGTGTGTATGTTTGCTTACATATGTAAATGTATATGTATGTACACACGCACACACACACACACACACACGCACACACACACACACACACACACACACACACACACACATATATATATATATATATATATATATATATATATATATATGTAATGTCACCTGATATATCCAACATTTATATAGATGGGGTGGTGATGGAAGTTAACGCAAGGGTGTTGGGCAGAGGTTTGGAGTTAGCCAGAGTAGAGGGAAGGGGGAGATGAGCCAGCTGTCGTTTGCTGATGATACTGAGAGAAATCGAAGATATATGAGAGGTGAGCCAGTTGTTGTTTGCGAATGACACTACACTTGTAGCTGAGTCGAAGGATAGACTGCTCGTGGTGGAGTTTAGTAAGTATATGAGAAAAGGAGGATGAATAAATGTGGACAAAAGTAAGGTCATAAGATGCATAAGGGGAGAGGATGGTGGTGTGTTGGGGTCGAGTTTAAGAGTTGGAAGAGTTCCCGACTGCCACTACGGCGATCCAGGTTCGAATTCCTGTCAGGGCTGAAATGATTTCAGTATGGCCGAACTGTGAGTTGTTACTCCAACTCTCGAGGGCAGGGAGCTGTGTGTGTGTGTGTGTGTGTGTGTGTGTGTGTGTGTGTGTGTGTGTGTGTGTGTGTGTGTGTGTGTGTGTAAGGTCACAGTATTACCCATAGATCGGTCATATATGAGCTCAGAGCTCTCTTCCTCGAGGGAAATAGCTGTCGATCACGAGTCCAACACGTGATCTAAGACCACGGTGAGTCACACACACTCAAACACACACACACACACACACACACACACACACACACACACACACACACACACACACACACACACACACACACACACACACACACACACACACACACACACACACACAACACACGCATATATACACACACATACATATATATATATATATATATATATATATATACATTTATATACATATATATATATATTTATATATATGTATATATATTTATATATGTGTATATATATATATACATATATATATATATATATATACATATATATATATATATATATATATATATACATATATATGTATATATGTACACGCATGTGCGTATACATATCACCTTTGTACGTGTGTTGCAGCACAATTTTCCTCTTGCTCTTATACCCTTCAGGACTGTCCCAACTTACAGGACACTATTTTTACTTCCAAAAGCCACTCTTACTCGCACCCCTCCACAACTCACAATTTAACAAGCGAGGCAACAAGGTTTTCATGTTGTATATAACATATAACCTCCTCGCTCCGACCTTGCTACTCCACAATTCCCAACAAATCATCCTTCATTCCCGCGTTCTCTGCCTTCCTCGTCCTCCATGTTTTTTTTTCAGTCCCTTCCTGCTACTTCTTCCTCTTTCTCTTCTGATTTTATCTTTTTTTTTTAACTTGAACTCTGCCTTTCTCTCTCCCTTTCGTCCTGTCATTATCTCCTTTCCTCTCTCTCTATTTCCATTATTTCTAGACTCCTTGATAATAAAAGGAGAGTACCAAAGTGGATAAGAATCCCAGGCACTATCCAAATCATTGATTGAGTTTAAGGTTCGCGTTGTGGACACAAGAGAGGTCACCATGGGTCATTCTTGGACTAGAAGCAACCTAACCTAAATTAACTAAACCTAAGCTAACAACTTAACCTAAACTAATCTAAACTAACCTAACCTAGCCTAAGCTAACTTAACTTAACCTAAACTAATCTAAACTAACCTAGGCTAACCTTAACTAGCCTAGTCTGACCTAGCCTAGCCTAACATATCCTAACTTAACCTAACCTATCCTAACCTAAACTAATTTAACCAAACCTAGCCTAAGCTAATCTAACCTAACCTAACCCAGAACCCCTTTCCTCTATGATGATTATTTTTCTTTATTTCTTTATTGATTTGTCGATTCATTGATTTATTTACTTATTCATACATCTATTTATATATTTATTTATCTACTTAATCTAATTAGTTATTTTCTTCACTTTTTAATATCTTCATTTATGAAATTGCCCATTTATTATTTTTTGTTTGTTTATTCATTTATCTATTTATTCATACACTTATCCATTCTTTTAATATGGTATTCATATATCTATTTTTTGCGTATTTATTTACTTATTTTTATTTATTTATTTATTTATCTATTTATTTATTCATTTAACCATATATACTTATTTATTTATTCATCAATTCATTTATCTAATTACTTATCTATCTATTTAAACCTTATCATTGTGTGTACATGTTATTGTATCTATTCATTCAATCATATTTATTTTTCTATTTATCTATCTACTTATCTATTCAAACTTTATCATTGTGTGTACATGTTATTGTATAGAATGGTTTGATGGCCTTTGTATGTCTCAATCAATAACCAAAAATAACATGTCATGTAACAAAAATGAAAAGTATATTTGAAGTTTACAATGATTCCAGTGTCGCAATAATTCATTACATATAGTGTGATGTATGAATCTAATTCTCTTATATCAGAACAGATGTCAGTCATTGTTGTCTTAACAATACAACAATGCCATTGCAACCGCTCCATGACACACTGACTGATGTTACGTTTGTTATGCAATCTGAAATATGATTGGAACTGGTACAGTTTGTATATAGTACAGTCATGGAAACCATTTTAATCTCACTATCTGAACGATTTTTTTTTTTTTTTTTATAGAAATTTCGGTTTTAATAAACAGAATTACCTCTTGAAGCCACATAACTACTGCAATTCACCATTGCGGTTTATATAATGTCTGGCTAAGTAGTATAGTTGGTGAGGAACCTACGCCAGGAGACGCTAAATAGCTGCGAGCGAAGCCGCCATCTTTACCCTACTATGCACCTTTAGGAGTAGATAATAGTCATTGCTGAGAATAGGAGAGGAATGCGGGATTCGAACCCACAATTGAGGTGGCTGTGATTGTGAATGAAGTCTGAAATCAGTGTTATAGACCCGATCATATTGCTTAGATACTAATACTGGTCTCAAGCACCAGTTTCAAGGCTTGGGTCGCAAAGGCTGTATTATTTCCTTGAGGTTAGACCGGTGGTCCTGTAGCAGATCTTCAAGACTGAATTATTTCCAGAAGAACCCTTCTAGGGAGCATCCCATGCTTCAAGGAACAGTGGCACCATTGAACTGTCCTCTCTTTCTCTCTTTCTCTCTCTCTCTCTCTCTCACTCTCTCTCTCTCTCTCTCTCTCTCTCTATATATATATATATATATATATATATATATATATATATATATATAAACAGTTCATACATGAACTCAAACTGGATAGCCTTCCTACTTCCTAATTTCTACGCCGTAGCTAGGATTCGAACATACTCGCGAAATCCCCACGCTGTTATCAGACGCGCGCGCTACCATTGAGCCCTG
>NC_134797.1:37991834-37994334 GCF_046742065.1 Oratosquilla oratoria | reverse complement strand
ATATAGATTCAAATGTTTTATACTAACCCTACTATTCTTTTCTTCACGCAACCTATAATCAATTCATAATCTAACATTTCATATCTCCATTGAGATTTGAAAACCATTCGCTCATTGGTCCTTTGTCGAAAGGGGAAAAAATGGAGAGATTAAAAATTCGATGAAAAAGAAATAAAGTTGACTCAGAATACGAATAGTGAAAAACACGAGTATGAATATAAATAAAACTAGCTGGGGTTACTGTGTTTACTGGGAATAGATTTGAGAAGTTGAGGATCGATATGAGGTTGAGGAGGTTGAGAGGGTCGATTGAGGTGGGGGAGAGTGAGGAGGGAGACACTCATCAGATTGGGCTGATTTGTGATGGGGAAAGAGATGACGGGAGATATAGGGGAGACCGGAAGGGATGACGTCGAATATATGGGAGGAGTCTCAAAGACGAGGAAGAGGACGAAGGAATGGGAATATTGCCAGAATGGAGCAATAAGACCAAACTTTCACGATGTCTGTACTTTCCTGGTGTTGTTCTCGGCAATTTGAATGTAGTTAAAACCTCGAAATACAAGAATGTTTGGTTAATTATGGGAAGAAAGTTTGGTGGTGAGAGTGAGTGGTGGATTGAAAATCCCATTTTTTTTTTTTTTTTTTTTTTTTTTTTTTTTTTTTTTAGGACGATGTAGAATACTCAGTTTGTTTGAACCATCGATGGTTATCGTCATGGTGATGTTTACACATAATGGATGTTCTTGACAATTGAATGTAATAAATCCTCGAAATAGGAGATCATGAGAACGAAGTTCAGTGGTGAGAAAGGCTGGAGAAATTAATTTTTCGAATATACTATGTTTAGTATTCAATTTATTTTAGGATCATCGATAAATATCTGCTCCTTGTGATCAAGTAGATTGAAAAGGCTGATAACATTTATATGAGAAAAAGTTTCTTAAGCAGGCCCTACACGATTATTGTGCAATATTCCATATTGTGCAATATTATTGACGGTGTAGGGATGTTATCGAAGAATAACATACTATATTGAAGACATGAAAAAGAGTTTGATATTTTATTGCACAATGACTATAATGAGTAGTGTGAGGGTAACATTGCACAATATCCGTCAGAGTTCTTTCTGACCTCATACCGTCGACATATTGCACAATATTCCATATTGTACAATATTACTGACGGTGTAGAGATGGTATCGAAGAATGACACACTATATTGAAGACATCAAAGAGAGTTTGATATTTCATTGGACAATGACTATATTGGGTAGTGTGAGGGTAATATTGCGCAATATCCTGTCATTATTCTTCTTGCCCACGTCTGGCAAGAAGGATTAGCAACAGTATCCGCCATGATATCTGAAATTCTTCGCTCGACTGACAATATTGTGCAATAATATGGAGCCATGTAGGAGGAGACAAACATTGCACAATAAAAAGGAGCCAATATATTGTGTCGATAATATTGATCGTGTAGGTCTGGCTCTATTAATGAAATTTCCCATTTTCTGTTACTAAAAATGATTTTCTCTTATCAGTGATTTCCTCCTTAACCTCTCCTAAGCGATGCCTTTTTTCTGCCTTCGTGTCAATGAATAATGCAAATGAATAAAGTACATACATTAAGTAAATAGATAAGTAATTGAATAAATAGATAAATAAATAAGTAGATTAGTTTACAAATGAATAGGCAAAGATAAACATATGATAGATAGATAAATAGATAAATAAATGAATAGATAAATAGATGAATAGATAAATGAATAGATAAATAAATAGACAAATAGATAGATAGATATATAAATAGATAAATATATGAATAGATAGATAGATAGATGAATATATGAATAGATTAATAAGTACATAAAAATCAATAAATAAAACTGGAATGAATGAATGAACAAACGAACAAACGATTGGCTGAATAAAAAAAAATATGTAGATAAATAAGTGAATAGATAAATAAATAATAGGATGGTTGATGAAAACGGACGCCATTGCAGTGAACAGGAATACAGAAATGTTGAGCAATTACTCTTTGCAACTGATTCATGCAAGAGGGCTTTTTACCGTCAGGAATGGGTCACCATTTTTGGAGTGTTCGAGTTGCTGAACCGCTTTTTTTTTTTTTTTTTTTTTTTACTCAAAATCCTGCATGGAAATCATGTTGTATTTCAACGCTTAACTAATTATTTGAACTTCAAAACAGAGATCAGCCCCCTCCCCCTCCCCACCACCACAAAAAAAAAAAAAGACGTGACATTTATAGCAAAATTTGTAGTATTTTCATATTGAACTTATTGTGTCTATATTCGAGTTGTAATCTATCCTCTCAAGCACCAGACAGTTTTATTCAGCCGAGGTAAGCCCCTACCCAAGTCAAAGGTTTCGACCTACTTCGAGTGACATCATGGAGACTTACATGGCTATATCATTACTATTATCATTGTCACCAAAGCCTGTGTAACAAGATTAATCTTAGACCTAATTGATCT
>NC_134797.1:37981834-37984334 GCF_046742065.1 Oratosquilla oratoria | reverse complement strand
TGTATCTCCCTTAAAGATATTACGCATACTGTTCCTTTTCCACATTCACTTTGTGTTCTTCCTTTTCCTCCTCCTCCTCTTCCTCTTCTTTCTCCAACTCACCTCCTCCTCTTCCTCTTCTTTCTCCTATTCACCTCCTCCTCTTCCTTTTCTTTCTCCTATTCACCTCATCCTCTTCCTCTTCTTTCTCCTACTCATCTCCTCCTCTTCCTCTTCTTTCGCTTACTCACCTCCTCCTCTTCCTCTTCTTTCTCCTACTCATCTCCTCCTCTTCCTCTTCTTTCTCCTACTCACCTCCTCCTCTTCCTCCTCTTCCTCCTACTCACCTCCTCCTCTTCCTCTTCTTTCTCCTACTCATCTCTTCCTCTTCCTCTTCTTTCGCCTACTCACCTCCTCCTCTTCCTCTTCTTTCGCCTACTCACCTCCTCCTCTTCCTCTTCTTTCTCCTACTCATCTCCTCCTCTTCCTCTTCTTTCTCGTACTCACCTCCTCCTCTTCCTCTTCTTTCTCCTACTCACCTCCTCCTCTTCCTCTTCTTTCTCCTACTCACCTCCTCCTCTTCCTCTTCTTTCTCCTACTCACCTCCTCCTCTTCCTCTTCTTTCGCCTACTCACCTCCTCCTCTTCCTCTTCTTTCTCCTACTCACCTCCTCCTCTTCCTGGTACTCCTTCCTATTATCATACCCTTCCTTTTCTCTCCTTTATTGCTACTATTCATACTAATATTTTTCCCCATTCTCTTTCGCTTCCTCCTTTTCCTCCTCTTCTTCCTTCTCCTGCATACCTCCTCCTCCTCTTTACTCTCATACTCTTCCTTCTCTTTTCCTTATTGCAATTATTCGTACAACTCATTTTTCTTCTCCTACTTCCTTTTCCTCCTCCTCCTCCTCCTCCTCCTCCTCCTCGCCCTCATCCTCCTCCCCCTCCTCCTCCCCTCCTCCTCCTCCTCCTCCTCCTCCTCCTCCTCTTCTTTATCCTTATACACTTCTTTCTCTTTTCCTTATTCCTCTTTCCTTCTTCCATTTCTATTCTCTCCTCCTTGATTGCTGGGTACAATAACCTTCACCATTTCCATTTCCTTTTCGTTTTTCTTTTTAATAACCCTCAGGTATTCTTCCTTCCTTTCCCTTCCACTTATCCTACAAAATGCAATTATCCCCACCTCCCTTCACACCCTTCCCTCCCCTCACCTCCTTCCACTTCCTACATTCCATCCACTCTCTCCATTCCCTTCCCTTAATGCCCCGTCTTCACCTACCTTCACTCTCATCCCCTTCCTACACTCCCTCCTCTCCCTCCTTCTCTCCCTTATTCTGCCTTTCCTCACCTTCCCCTCCTCTCCTCCCCTCCTCTCCTCCCCTCCTTTCCTTCCCTCCCTTTCCTCATCTCCCCTTCCTCACCTCCCTACTCTCTCCGTACTTCCCTTTACCTTTCCAATTCTGCTCTCCCCTCTCCTCCCCTCCCCTCTCCTCCCCTCCCCTCCCCTCTCTCCCCTCTCTTTCATTCCCCCCCTCCCCTCACTTCCCCTCTTATCTCTCATCTCCTTTCCCCTCCCAGATCCACACCCTTTCCCATCCTTCACCACCCATCAATTTTCTCTTGTATTCTATTATTATTCTATTTCTATTTCTTTTTCACCCGCTAATATATATGTTTTCTTTATTTTGCTCTTTGGAAATATTTTATTCTTTTATTTATTTTGTCACCTTTAATCTTAATCGTTAACTTTGAACTTGATATTTTTTACCTTGTATCACTTAACTGTGTCAAACTCACCCTTTCCTTACAGTTCCTGTTTTTATGTTATTTAATTCCATTTCTATTCCTTTCTTTATCATTCACAGCATACTATTCCCTTTCTGTCTCTCTTTCTGTCTGTCTCTGAGTACTTATTGTCTCCATTTACTTTTTGTTTTATTTCCTTATTAGTATCAGTTCCCATCTACTTCTCTACTAGTTTTCTTCCTTATTTCAGTCACACCTAATTGTATTTGCAGCTCATGTTCCTATCTTGGCATTCATTATCATTAGTCATCTACACATCAACATCTTTAGGTAAGAAAATAGGCAACAGCTGGTTTACCAACAGGAAGGTTAACGAATAAGATAGACATAGTAACCATGTTCTGAGCGCTGAAACAATTGGTTGCTTAAAGAGAAGATTATATAACTTTATTGATAGTTATGTTACATCGTAAATGACATCTAACTGCCCAGTGCAGGCCTTATGGTCTCTTGCACTCTCCTCCACTCTCATGTTTTAATGTTCTTTCGATCTCTCCACTTCCTTTGTTTTTGATCATTTTTCCTTTACATCCTAGTCAGTCTTCAGTCATCTCCATCTACTGTCCCATCCTCCTTTCCTTCCCTCCTACCTCCCTCCCTCCCTCCCTCTCTCCCTCCCTCCCTTCCTCTCTCCCTCCCTTCCTCTCTCCTTTCCTCCCCTCTCGCCCGCCTGGTGTAGTCTATGGTAGGAAGGGTGTGAATATTGCATGAGAGGG
>NC_134797.1:37976834-37979334 GCF_046742065.1 Oratosquilla oratoria | reverse complement strand
AAGGCTAAAATCCTGGCCTGAATACTCCTCTCATTTTTCTAGGGTAACTGCAGCAGACGTTTTTATTTCACTTTTGCAAGTTGATAAGAAAGATGATTACACCCTCCATCATTTGCCACTGAAACTTATGATTTACAAATACCTCAGTGGCCATCGCCAGGCGATTTCATTCAGCTGAGGAAACATACTGTCTCCTGATTAAAAAGCCCATTTTGAAAAGCCCAATATAAAAAGAGCCCAATTCACGTGACTCGGTGTGGTCAAAATGACGCAGAAATCGTTGAAATAACGAAGCCCATATGTAAGAGCCGATAACTTTAGTTAACCCAAAAATGCTCTAAAGCCCAGTTATTGCGCCAATAAGCCTAATTATCGCGCTGAAGCCCAAAACGTGCTGAAGCCTAAACGTAACTAGCCCATCTTTGTGGGCCTTTAGAAGAACCGGTCACGGAGGAAACCATGTCTTTCGTCAGACAAGTACGTGTCTTAGCGCTGGCAGCCTTTATAAGAAAGTCCTTAGTAAAGCCCTTTGCGAAGTTAGCCCGACCCTCTCTGTTTAGGGTCCTCTTCAAAGGGCTTGTTTGTCTCGCTAGCCCATGGGAATGCTGCCCAGCAATGCGAACCCTCGGGCACTGGACGCCCTCCTGAGGGTCGCGGGCGCCGCATGTGGCGCCGCCGGCGGGGAATCTTCTGTACCCTAACGCCGGGAGTGTGTCCTGTCCTATAAATTCGCCCCCAGTTCTCAATGACTCGGGTGGACATAAGCACACATTGAACATTGAGATCGTTTAGAGCTCAGATTAGATTTGTAACACAGGTCTGCCATCATTTTTTTTTTTTTTTTTTTTTTTATACGTATATTTAATATTTTTTTTTTTTTTTAGCTGCTGATTTACAAAATGAAAATGAAATTGTTCGGTCACGTACAACTTTCTCACAATTTTTTTTAATTTCTTTAGCTTTTGCTTTTTTGCTATTTTATTCTGATTCAACATATCCTTGTTTTTTCTTCACAGACCTGTACATGATTGAAAACAAGGATGGCTTCTTCAGGATGTGCAACCTGCTCGGACATCTTTTCCTATATATATGGTGAGTTATTGACGAATAAACGTCATAGAAACATAACCAATTTTGCCTTAAAATCTTTCTACAATTTGGGGTTAGATTAGAAGACTAAGATAAGGTATGGGTGCATCATAAGGTTTGGTTTTTCGAATCTCCCATCTGCACAGCGACCTGTTACCCTGGAACAGATCTTCCAGTCTCATCACCAACAATAATCCTTGAAGACATACACTTAAGTTTTGAATCAGAAAGCAGCATATATATATATATATATATATATATATATATATATATATATATATATATATATATATATATATTTATATAAATATATGTATATGTATATATATATATAATATATATATACACATCTATTCATATGTATATATATATATATATGTACATATATATGCATATATACTCGTATGTATATTTGCATATCTATCTATATATATATATATATGTATATATATATATGTATATATGTACATGTATATATATATATATATATATCTATATATATATATATATATATATATACATATATATATATATATTGTTACTAAAGGATGAAGGCTGGGCTCTCAGTGAGGGAAAGGGAAAATAACAAACTTTCGATTCTGAAAGATAATCCACATTCTAGACAGGAATATAAATAAACCAGTATAGATCCCGTTGAAACTATAGAAGGTTGAAGAGAATCAGTGTAACTGAGAAAGAGTCCTAAAAGTAAAAGCTTGGGAAGGGAGAGGGAGAGAAGGGGAGCTAAGACGAGGGATATGTGGAAGACTTAAGGAACAGTGTGCGGAAAGATGATAAAATTCCTAAGAGGAAGAAACGTACTTTGGGATTTTATCCAGTGTTATCAAGTCGCAGGTTAGCTTAAGGAAAGAGTATGTTTTGGTTGTCTTCGTTCATTACTAGTAAGGATTAAATTAACTGTAGCTAGAGAATCAGATAATAGCATCTGTGTATACAATAATTTTTGGAAAACATTGCATATGTGATTACTAAGGATTATTTACAAGAGCAGAATATAATTGATATATGATAATTGCTGAGAATGAATATTATTGACATGATATATTTATAAAGATATGTTGAGACAAATGAAGGGGTGACATTAACAAATCCTGCAGCCAGGATTTGTTGTTCGATACAGGATACAGAAACCACGTTATATTAGTTTATTGAGAGTTGGTTTTTGTCCTTAAGGTTTTTATACGTAATGAAGGTTTCCTCTGTTCTATATAATCACCTATCGGCATTATTGGAAGAGGTGATTCAACAAGGTAGCAGTTACTGAACATTTTATCTTCCTTTATGTAAACATGAAGGCTCAGTCGGTTAAGTCACTATCGCTTGTCACGTGCTAGCGGAGGTTCGAGTCCTTGGCTGTACCATTTTTCAATTTCTGCATGTATGTCTCCTC
>NC_134797.1:37956834-37971834 GCF_046742065.1 Oratosquilla oratoria | reverse complement strand
GGCACTCGACATGTTCATCACTTAAACACCCAGAAATCTGAACACAGGTATATGAAATTAGCTTAAACAAAATAGCTATACTTAGGTACAGTTTCCGTAAGGATTAATACTAAAAAAATACACGACAAGGGAGAAAGGGACATTCGACAAGATGGAGGAACAAACAGAAGACAGGGAACAAAGTGGGAGGGAGGCGCGAGAGGGCCGGGACTCGCCCAAGAGAGGTTGTGGGTCATGTTAACACCTCAGCTTGGGCCGGCCCGGCGCTACCTTTGCCTAATTCACACCCGCAACTTGTCCGCACGCCCACACTTCCTCTCTGTGCCGGACTCCTTCATACTAGGGACACTTCTGGCTGCACAGGTGCGCCGGATATTTCGCGTTATGAAAAGAGTACGAGGAAATGCATTTAGATCTTCATGTTTATTATACCTGATTTTTCCAAGGAAGTAATGTGTAAATGTTCTTCTATTAACATCTGTGCAAAAGTATTCTTAGGAAAAAAATTAAATTATCTGAAAGAAAAAGTTGTATGCTGTACAGATCCTTAGAAAAAGTAAATATGCTCAAGTTAACTCACAGCAAACACATCCACATTCTCAATCTCTTGCATAAACTTATATCGCACAAAACAACCACATAAACACAACCATATACGCAAACATACAAACACTCGCGTAGGCACACACACACACACACACACACACACACACACACACACACACACACACACACACACACACACACACACACACACACACACACACACACACATACACACACATACACAAAAAACACACACACACACACACACACACACACACACACACACACACACACACACACACACACACACACACACACACACACACACACACACACAGACCCACACGCAAACACACACACACATACGTGCGCTAACACACACAAATATACACGCACGCACGCACACACACACGCGCACATACACATCCACGCACGCACGCACGCAAACACGACATGGTAATTTTTATTTATTTGTCTCTTTCCTATCCCTTAAGATCCAGTAAAGTTATACTGGTTTACTACAATGACGTATTTTGTTGATTCTTTCACATAATGGTTTATTCATTGTTGTATCATCTGCGTATTGCCCCATGATCCCTCTCTTTCAACTGATTCTTATACATCCTAATGCACTTCTTTCCAATTAAAGTCTCCCGCATCATTTATATCATTGTTATTCTTTTTATTTCATCTCTACTTCTCTTATTCCGAGTGTTGTGTTGTTCGTCACCCATTGTCAGTCTGAACATAGAACATTATGTCTGGTTGTTTCTCTATTCTTGTCTCTTATCTTACTGAAGTTAATCCGCCTGAATTAGTGTAAGCTAATTCCAGTCGTTTTGATTTAGCTATTTTTCCCTCTTTTCATCCTTTGATCTTAGACTTTTTAGGAAAACATTATTTTCGTCTATTTTGCCTTAGTCTACCATCTTTTTTCTTCTTGTACATGTGTTTGGTGTGTGTGTGTCTGTGTGTTTGTGTGTGTGTGTGTGTGTGTGTGTGTGTGTTTGTGAGTGTGTTTACGCGCACAGCAAAAGAACAATCTGCCATCATTCAGCATCAGACAAGAAAAAATTACCTTATTTAATTCAGAGGAAATGTAGTTTTGTTATTAAAAAAAAATAGTTTGTGTCTGCGTTCTTCTCTACTTCTTTCCAGTGTTTGATGAGTTTAATGTGTCATATTCCACTTATGAATATAATTCATAAATACATCAAGCATATTTTTACAGTAATAATGTTTTAGTTCTACGTGTATGTGAGCTTGTAACATGCAAACCGAAAGGAAAAAATCTAGAAAAAATATGAACAAAGCAGAATCTTTTACCTCTTGTACAAAATTATTTAATGTTTACATGTGTCCATTCTCTCTCTCTCTCTCTCTCTCTCTCTCTCTCTCTCTCTCTCTCTCTCTCTCTCTCTCTCTCTCTCTCTATCTCACTCTCTCTCTCTCTCTCTCTCTCTCTCTCTCTCTCTCTCCCTCTCTCTCTCTCTCCCTCTCCCTCTCTCTCTCTCTCTCTCTCTCTCTCTCTCCTCTCTCTCTCTCTCTCTCTCTCTCTCTCTCTCTCTCTCTCTCTCTCTCTCTCTCTCTCTCTCTCTCTCTCTCTCTCTCTCTCTCTCTCTCTCTCTCTCTGTGTTTGTGTGTATACATGCGTGTGTGTGTATGTGTGTGTGTGTGTGTGTGTGTGTGTGTGTGTGTGTGTGTGTGTATGTGTATGGGTGCAATTTTCTATGTATGTTTATATATATATATATATATATATATATATATATATGGCTACATGCATGTATGCATGTATGCTTGTTTGTATGTATTTAATTATGTATGTATGTATATATGTATTTATGCAGGCATATAGTTATGCAGGTATATGTGTATGTATTATGTATGTATGGATGCAAGCATGCATGCATGTTTGTAAGTATGCATGTATACGTATACATATTTCAAGAATATATATATATATATATATATATATATATATATATATATGTATGTATGCATGTATGTACAGGTATGTGTACGCGTATGTATGTCTTCGGTCACACGCTGTGTTGAAATAGATAATTGCTGCAACGTTTTGCACAGCGAAGGGAGATGCTCTCCTCCTTCCCTTGGAACCAAAGAGGAACAATAACAGCTGACGAGGCGCTACAAGGATAAATGGTGAGGAGCATTCGTAACTTGCGCCGCCCGGTGGAAAGAAAGAGAAACTCACTGCTGGAAGACCTGGGGACGTCTCCTGCAATTGGATGTTGCAAAGAGCATGAGTTACGAGGCAAGTTGTTGAGTGCTCTTCGCGATAACTAAAAGGAAATGAAGAATGGTCTCTGGATCAGGTTTACGAGGGGTTGTTACAACTCAGGTCATCAAAGAGCCTTTCTTCCTGGAGTCATATGTCTCAGGTCGATCTTTTACCCCCAAGAAGAGTCCACTGACCTTCCTCCTGTCCAACACGCTGTGACAAACGCTTTCGATGTTTCCAGCCTAATGCATAAAGTTTTATGCTGAATTGGGCTAGAGAAAGACTCTAAGAGATGGTGTCTACTGGTGCGTGGTAGTTGGCCATTTTCGAAAACATTCCTCGGAAGCCTCCGGTTTCTCTATACGGTCTTCGGCTATGGCTGATGGAACATGGTTGGCCGATTCTTGATCATTTGGAAGGCTGGATAGACCGCAAAACACTTCCCTTTCTTCCCTCCCATTCCCTTCCCTTCCCTTGCCTTCCCTTCCTTTCCCTTCCCTTCCCTTCCTCCCTCCACTTCCCTTCATTTCCCTCCGTCAGTGACGCTGTCGTTGTCCTCGATAACATGGAACAAATCTACACAAAGGAGGGATGACTATTTTTCCAATATAATCCTAATTTCTACAAAATATCTTTATAATATATAAGTAATAGGCGTTCACCATATACCAAGCGAACCGTTTTCGTTTTGCGTGATATTTTTGCTTTTATTCTTGCAAAGGGAATACTTTATATCAGAGGTTTTCAACCTCCATTTGTCACGTATCCCACACTTATGGATTGCTGTTCTTTAGCCTCCCGGGTAAAACCATTTCAACTCTGAATCAACACTATGCATCCACTAAATTCCTACTAGTTATCGGATTTTGGACCCATCAAGAAGACTCTTATTTCTCAAGGGTTTCATGGACCACAGCAGACTGCTGATCCATATTTATCAACTTTCATACCAATTAGCAGCTTTACTCAAATTCTGGTTTCCGCTATTGGTTATCTCATATCTTCGCAATTCACTCATCGGAAGCAAAGAAATCTATTAAGTCGTCTATGTATGTATGTATGTATGTATGTATGTATGTATGTATCTATCTATGGTTTAAGGGCCCTTATCCACTTTTAAGGGAGATAGCCAGCCAAAGTACGCACCCACTCCCATCCACTCCATTTTCCATGAAATAGTAATGCAGAATCTTAATATAGTCCTATAAATATGATAAACTATTCATATACATCATTATGTGTACATTTAAGTAGACTATCTACTCTTCTGTAGAAGATATTAGAATGTTATGAATACATTTCGAAGAGATTGAGAACAGCTATCGCCTGGAAACATTATGTATGTGCGTATTCTCGCATTTGTTTGTGTGTGTGTGTGTGTGTGTGTGTGTGTGTAACATTTTCGTCTATTTAGGCATCTTCAGGGTACTGAATTTTTTTTTAGATAACCAGACAACATTAACTAAGGTTATTTCTGTTATGACAGTATAGATGCTATCTTAATCCCCATTTACGAGTATGTTACCTTACGGATCTAGAAAGCTACACAAGGTAAACAAGACAGACTCTGTGCACTTTCTTTACGGTCGTGTTTTCTTGGATTCCTGTAAAGTGTGAAAACGAAGAGTGAGTTCAGAACATCAGTCAAGACACCTCGATTTCTTTCATGTCCTCCTCTTATTTCTCCTCCTCCTCCTCCTCCTCCTCCTTCTACTCCTCCTCCTCCTTTTCCTCCTTCTACTCCTCCTCCTCCCCCTGCTCCTCTTCTTTTTCTTTCTCCTCTTCCTCCTCCTGCTACTCCTTTTCTACCACTTCTTCCTCCTCTTCCTCATTTTCTTTCTTCCACCTCCTTCTTCTTCCTTTTCCTCCTACTCCATCCTCCTCCACCTTCATCTACTCCTCCTCCTCCTCTTCCTACTCCTCCCCCTGCTCTTCCTTCCCTTCCTTATTCTTCCTCCTCCTTTCTCTTTCTTCCTCCTACTCTTCCTTTTCGTCCTCCTCCTACTCCTCTCCCTCTCCTTTCTCTCTCCCCGTCTCCTTCTCCTACTACTCTTTGTCGTTCACACCTTCAGTCTCTTCTTTTTCTTCCTTCTCCTCCTCTTCTCTATTTTCTTTCTGCTTTCTCATCTTTTTTTCCTTCTGTTTCTACTCTTCTTGTTTTTCTTCCATTTACTCCTCTCCTTTTCATTTACATGTACCCATTCACATCATTTTCCTCCTCCTCCTCCTCCTTTCCCTCCTAATGTACCCTCCTGTTTATTCTCGTCATTCCTTTTCTCCTCGTCTTTTCCTTCCTCCTCCTCCTCCTTTTCCTCCTTCTTCTCCTAATGTACCCTCCTCTTCCTTCTCCTCATTCTTTTTCACCTCCTCTTTTCCTTCCTACTCTTCTTCCTCCTCCTCCGTTCCTCTTTCTTCTCTTCCTATACCTCCTTACTCTCTTCCTTCTCATATTCCTTTTTCCCAGTCTTCTTCTTTTCTCTCCCTCTTCTCATCCTTCTCTTTTCTCTTTTTATCCTTTTTTTCCTTCTCCCAATTACAACCTCTTGCCTCCCCGCCTCCTCGCATTCCTCTTTAACCTTTTCCTCTTCTTCCTCTTCCCCATCTTCCTCGTCCCTTCACCTATTCCTATTCCCTTTTCTCCTCTTCCACTTTTGTCCTCCTCCACTTCTCATCTCCTCCTCAATCTCTTATTCCTCCACTTTTTCTTTATCTCCCTCCTTTGCCCTTCACCTCCTCCTCCTCCTTTTCTTCCCTCTCCTTTTCCTCCTCCTCATTTTCCTCCTCCTCCTCTTCTGCCTCCTCTTCAACTCCCTCCTTTTCCTACTCCATCTCTTCCTCCTCTTCCTCCTCTTCCTCCTTCTCTTCCTCCTTTTACTCCTGTTCCTCTTCCTTCTCTTACTTCTCCTTCTCCTCCTCCTATTCCTCTTCCTCCTTCTCTTCCTCCTCCTCCTGCTCCACGTTCCCTTACTCTCCTGTCAGATTTGGGGCAGTGGCCACTTCACCCACTAGTATAGGACTTGCATATTTCAAATGCAACATTTACTTACATTTCACAGCTTGACATTTCTAAAATGAACCACCTCATTTAATGAATCACATATCCATTAATTTTCGTAATGAAAAACACCATAGCGGAGCTAAAGTGAGGGGGGGGGGGAAGCCTGTACGTATTGGAATTATGATTCTGATTTTTTTTTTTTTTGTATCGTCATGTGGTTAAAGATAATTAGGACTTATAAAGATTAAATCTGTAATTATTGTCTTTCGTAGAGGGACACTACTAGTAAATTAATAAGTATTTTCTGTTAATCAGAAATAATTGAAAAAGAAAGGCATCATGCTTAATTCATAACACCTTATGCTCCTCCTCTCACCCAGTGTTACCGTGTGTGTGTGTGTGTGTGTGTGTGTGTGTGTGTGTGTGTGTGTGTGTGTGTGTGTGTGTGTGTGTGTGTGTGTGTGTGTGTGTGGAGGTAAATGTAAGGAGACACTAGTGTTTCAATTTTATTTCCAACTGTGTGCGTATATATATATATATATATATATATATATATATATATATATATATATATATATAATGATATTTTAAATGTGTCAATGTTCAGTCAGAGGAATTGGCATTGCTGAAGAATGTTTTCTAAAATATCAGTTGGAAAGTGCGCGGTATTGTATCCTCTGAGAGATGCCTTCACGAAAAAGGGATAAAAGAAATTGAATGGCAGAACGTGACAAAGTAGGCTGTGACCCTAGGTGAAGGTTATAATATTTTGTCTATCTTCATAGACGGAATACGACAATTTAGTGAAATAGTGTTAAGTGGATCAAGATAATACGATCCTCCAAGACATATTTACTAAAGTGAGGAACACACACGAAAAGATACCCAATCAATACGAACATAATATTACAAAAAGAAAATGTCCATTGCATTATGTTATTGATGTTATTCACAACGTGTTGGCAATAATGACAAGATATGTAATGGTCAATATATTATTCAATTGATATAGATGCTGTTTTAAGCCCGTGCTTGAGCTCTCTGTGGCTATATATATAAATGGCGAGGAAAAAAATATAGTCTTATCATACATGCTTTAGTATACCGTGTATTCTGAATAGCACGTCATAAGCTAGGGTGTTGCACACCCGGCCGCGCGTTTAGTGCGAGACACTATCGTTAACATTTAACCACACGTTTGTGCCGGAATTTTGTGACCCTTGGCCACACTCCTCTCTGTCTCCTCCTCTTATACTACTGGACCACGGCGACAATGGTTAGCACGACTTTCGAGAGAGATATGCACATGCTAAGCGCCCAGCCCTGCCCACGGTCACGTACTGGCAGGCAGGATCGACGAAGCCCGGATTAGCCTCGAGTGTCCTTCTACGTCCCCAACATGGCTTGGAGTCCTGGGGTCCATGGTGGGCAATCTACCTGCTCCTACGGTACTGACGGGTGTGTTTAAGGTTAGTTTATATTGTAACCCAGCAGACTAGGTCAAGTTGGTGTGTCATGGTAGCTTAGACGAGATACATTAATGTATGTATTTAAATATATACAGTATATGTAAAGTATATGTATATATATATATATATATATATATATATATATACATATATATATATATATATATATGTATACATATATACATGTATGTATATATATACAGTATACATATACATATGAATGTATATATGTATATATATGCATATATATATACATACATACATATACCAAGGCTTTTTCCCCCTTCCAAGGGAGGTAGCCAAAAAGGGAAAGGCATAAAAACATTCCCACCCATTTCATCCCTAAATACACTCCACACCCCTCCCATATACATATATACATATATATATATATATGTAACAGCTTGACACAAGGATGGGAGACACGTATTAGCTCACCTGCAGTAGTTTGATTAATAACTACCCAGTAATGAGCAAGGAGGCATGGGGTGTGAATCTATAATATACATTCAAAATGTGAAACCATAACCTTCCATAGGAAATAATCTATAAATATCTCGTAAATACGTCATACATCGATTAATTTATAGTGCCCTCTGTGTAGCTTACAGACAAGGAATTCCTCTATCTACAATTGCCCAAACTTAAGATTCATAACGAGTTAAAATGCAAAACATTTTCCTGTAATAAAATGACCCAGAGATGAAAAATAATATAACTAAATATATTCATACTAATCCTAAAGAAAAGCTAATTTTTAAGCAAAATTTGGCCACTAAAAAAGGCGTTTTTACGTTTTTTAAGAATTGTTCACCTTTTCCAAATTTTGGATGAGCTGCTCTAGAAAACCTGAAATTTGTCTCACAATTGGTTGTGACACCCCTAATACACACACACACACACACACACACACACACACACACACACACACACACACACGCACACACACACACACACATATATATATATATATATATGTATATATATATATATGTATGTATGTATATATACATATATATATACTTATATACAGTATATATATATATATCTATATATATATATATATATATATATATATATGTATATATATATATATCCACATAGTTTCCGACATTTGCTCTGGGGCTCGAAACGAGATCTTGCTCCTTGTCAAACCAACGCCTTACCAACTGAGCCGTGGGAGATTCAAAAGTTCCTCAACCTGGAGTTGATCTAACTCCCGAACATTTTAGGTGGACTGCTAACTGCCGTCATGATCTAATTTCATAGAGAACCTGAGCTTAATCAGTAAGGATGGTACGAAACCTTTATGGACTTTTGTCTTTTTAAAAACCTGAAAAAAATCGCTAGTAACAGCGCATACCATTCACATAATCTTCGATAGTCTGCCCGGGATTTGAACCGAGGTCTTAACTCATTCAACTCCGATGACAAGATGTCTTGTCATTTGGTCAAATAAAACAAAAAATCATAAAACACCAAAATGTTTGATCAAACACCAGAAAAATATGACGTCAGTCCTCACTTCGCTGCGAGCGAAGCGAGGATTGACGTCATATTTTTCTGGTGTTTGATCAAACATTTTGGTGTTTTATGATTTTTTGTTTTATTTGACCAAATGACAAGACATCTTGTCATCGGAGTTGAATGGGTTAACAATGAGCAAGACGTATAGATGACATATAATTTCTGAAGTTCCTTTTTCTATTGGTGGGGGCTGTTTTTAAGTAGGAGAAGGCTGATCTTACTTGTCTTATGATCAATCACCAAGTGTATTTTCTCTGGGTTTACCGGTCTAATCTTCGATACTTAACTTGGTGATTAATTATAAGACAAGGAAGACCAGCCAACTCCTACTTAAAAACAGCCGCTCCCAGGAGAGAAAGGAACTACAGAAATCACATGTCATCTAAAGGTTTACATCTGCACGAGGGAACTGTGAATCCTCCCTCCACCTATATTGGCATGACGACAAGGAGGTTATCCCTTCGCGATTCATACCACCTGACATCAGGAGCCTCTAAACATCACTTAGGAAAATTCCATGGCATAGCCTCAACAAGAAACATCCTGGAAAAAAAACAGTGAGATTTTGGAAATATGTACAGGTGATATATGACGCCTCTCAGTCTTAGAAGCATTATACATTAAAGAACCCAAAACTAAATATACAAGCTGATGACCATGAGGCCCTCCCAAGCACAAGACAGAACGCCATAGGACCAAGCATATGACATTTGGTCACAACACGAACCCGGAGGCTCCCACTAGCATGTAACATTTCATCACTTCCGAGTTACCTCTCTCAGGTGACCGGTAACCTCCCACAGTTAAGAGTAATTATGAAAACTTAAGTAGGAAAATTTATATAATTGCATTATTCACCTCAACAATTCTTATCCTTATTAGATATGATATCCGTAAACCTACTGAAGAAGGCTCTTCAACCCAAAATCGCGATATAGCAAACGTGACCGCCTAGTGAAGTCATAAACTTCCTTTCAAAAGAACATAAGTCAATAGTAGAGCATATAGAAAATACCTTTAAGAAAATAACATATTCACATTAAGTCATCACTTTTAATGAAGTAAGACCAAGAGGAAATCTCCTACACATATATACGACTAATATATATATATATATATATATATATATATATATATATATATATATATATATATATATATATATATATATATACAAACTCATCTGCTGGGATTGGAACCCCCGCCAGAGCGGATTGCTTCATATATAGCGAGGATCGTACCGCCTGTGCGGAGGTTCGAATCCCAGCAGATGAGTTTATTTCCAATTGTCAAAATGACACATACATACATATATATATATATATATACATATACATATGTATATATATATATGTATATATATACATATATATATATATATGTATATATATATATGTATATATACATATATATATACATACATATATATATGTATGTATATAAATTATGTATATGCATATATATACATATATATATATATTATATATATACATATATATATATATTATATATATACATATATATATATATATATATATATATATATACATAAATGGGTGTGTGTGTGTGTGTGTGTGTGATATGCATATATATAATTGTCTATATATATATATATATATATAGATATGTGTGTGTGTGTGTGTGTGTGTGTGTGTGTGTGTGTGTATGTATATATATATATATATATATATATATATATGTATGTATATATATATTTATATATATATATAATGGAAGCAAACGATACCTGTAGTCATCAGAAAATCCTAAATCCCATTCTATATTTTGATATTTGAATCTAGCTTTCGTTGCTGAGCATTTAATACACATTTTCTGTACATGAAGAAAATTATACAAAAATTATTTTTCATAGATTGAATTGCATTGCAACAGCCCTAGGGGTCATATTTGCATATTCAAATTCAGGACCAGTGACATGACTTTTGACAGTGAATGTACATATATTCATATATATGGTTATATGTGAAGGTGCATCTATTTGTTCTTCCTCTTATCGAGCTATTCCTCCTACATCGCGTTGTGTGTTTCTAAGACTCGAATTTTTCGTTCTCCTTTTCATCATCTTGTCTTTTTTTCCTACCTTTCTAGACACACACACACACACACACACACACACGGTATGTGTGTGTATGTGTGTGTGTGTGTGTGTGTGTGATTCACCATGGTCTTCACCATTGTCTTGGATCACGTGTTGGACTCGTTATCGACAATTATTTCCATACTGGAGTATAACTCAGAGCTCATGTATGCCTGATATATGGGTAATGCTGTGACCTTAGATGCACACACACACCCAACTACCCGTCCATGAGAGTTGGAGTAACAACTCGCAGGGCAGCAATACTGAAATTATTTCAGCCCTGGGTGGGATTCGAACCCGGACCGCCGTAATGGCATTCAGAAATTCTAACCACTGTGCCACGAGGTGTGTGTGTGTGTGTGTGTATTCACCTCAGATCTGCTGCAGTCTCTGTCGAGACAGCCAGACACCACCCTACGGCAGTGAGCTCAGAGCTCATTATTTGCCGATTTCTGGGTAGGTCTGAGACCACTCACACACCACACACCGGGACAGCAAGGTCACAACTCCTTGACTAACGTCCCGTACCTACTCACTGCTAGGTGAACAGGGGTTACACGTGAAAGGAGACAAACCCAACTTATCTTGTGTGTGTGTGTGTGTGTGTGTGTGTGTGTGTGTGTGTGTGTGTGTGTGTGTGTGTGTGTGTGTGTGTGTGTGTCTGTGTGTTATGATGATAATATTTGCTGTCACGAGGTTCACTGAAAGGAAATCCACAGACCCACTGTGACTAAAAAGGGTCATCTGACCTTTTCATGAATATCACTAGGAAGAAATATCGAACTACTGTTTGTCTTGTATTCATATTGGGTTGTTTCTGTATTACTCACATAGAGTAGTAATTTTAGTAAGAGATGAACTCTTAGCTGCCATTTCTCCATGTGTGGAACGCTAGAGGAAAATAAATTGAAATAGATGAAAAGTGATCCTAGGTTGTTTATGGAGGACCGAGCGTCAACCCTTCAGGGTTGGATCTTTATATAGAGGTGTGGCTAGGGATGAAGTCTCCCTTGTCCTCTCTTCCTTGTATTCCTTGTATGATCCCTCACAATGATAACAGCCTGGTATATATTGTAAAGTATCTGATACGCTACTATTTTTTTCGGCTAAAAGAAAGAAGGCTCAGAAACCTATGCGGTCATTGTTGTTCATGAAAACACTTTCTCTTGAGGTTGTTTCTTAGCTAAATAAGTTAACTTAGAATTAGCCATGATATAAAGTTCTGTAATACGGGTCAACGTAGTCGTCAAGGCATTAATCGTGAATGATTAGCGTGAGAGGTAGGAAAGTAATGTGTACATACATACATACATACATACATACATACATACATACATACATACATACATACATGCATGCATACATACATACATACTGTACACACACACATACATACATACATACATACTGTACATACATACATGCATACATACATACATATACCAAAGGCTTTTTCCCCCTTACACAGTGGGTAGCCAAAAAGAAAAAGGCATAGAAATCACTCCCACCCATTCCATCACCCTACATACTCCACTCCCCTCCACCCTCCTCCCTCCCTCTCATCTTGGCACCTCCCGGATGACGGGTCATCCCTGCATCCTGTCCACTGCTCTGGGTCAGAAGCAGTGTCGCAAGACACAGCACATCCACAGCAAGGCCGCTTCATTAATCCGGTGACCCCCTCTCTCCGTCCCCTCTTGAAGAAAAGGAGAAGACGGTGAGAAATCCCTTCGGGCTGCATCAAATTATTTCTCATACGTACTTCCTCACCCCCCATCCCCCACCTACTCCCCGTCATGCATCACAACATCATCCATACGCAACCTTTCTCCATTCACCCCTATCTTCTGTCCTCTCCCGTCCCTCCTCAACAGACATTCCTCTCTTTCGTAATGCCCCTTTTACCCCATCCATTCATCTTATCCTAGGACGTCCCCTCATATTCACTCCTTCCACCTATGCCTTCCACACCTTTTTTACTATTCTTTCTTCCCTCATTATTTCCATGGGTCCAAACCATCTTAATACTCTTTCATCAACCCTATCTCCCAACTCCCTATCCACCTCTGTTCTCCTCTTCACATCCTCATTGCTTAACCTATCTAGCCTAGTATCCCCTATCATACTTCTCAGACATTTCATCTCAAACACATTCAAACTCCTTCTCTCTTCCTCTCTTATGTTCCATGTTTCTGACCCATAGAGTGCTGTCGGCACAGTCACTCCTTCATATAACCTCCTCTTAGCATCCATTCCCAGATGTCTATTTCTCATTACACTTTTTAATCCACCAAGGCATTTACTCACTTCTCTCAATCTACAATCTACCTCCACCCCTACTCCCTTTCCTTCCACATTCGCACCCAAGTATCTAAAACTACCCACTTCCTCCAGTCTCCCTCCCTTTATGCTCTTTTTCAGCCTGCTGTCACTCTCTCCCCTTGTACATCTCATCACCTTACTTTTACCCACATTTATCTTCAGCTTCCTTATTTCACACACCTTCTCAAACTCTGTCATTAACTTCCTCAATCCCTCCTCTGATCCTGCTACAAGCGCAGTGTCGTCAGCTAACAACAACTGGCTTATTTCCAAATTTTCTCCGTTTTCTTTAACTATCTCCAACCCCTGACACAATACCTCGCATTCACCTCTCGCACCACCCCATCCATGTATAGATTGAACAGTCAGGGCGACATAACACATCCCTGACGAAGTCCCACCTTTACCTCAAACCATTCACTCTCTCCATTTCTAATCCTAACATAAGCTCTACTACTCTCGTAAAAACTCTTGACTGCTCTTAACAGCTTTCCTCCTATCCCATATATCTGCAATACCTCCCACGTAATGTATAGAGAAGGAAAAAAACACACATAAGGTATTCGTGTATTCATTTCATTTATTTATTTATGTTCTTATTGCGTAAATACGAATATTCACTCAGAGAAGTGTAATGTGTCATTATCGGACAAATCAGAATTTCCATTAGGTTTGATTTGTAAGAAATAAAAAGATATATGTATTTGTTCCTAGCCCCAAGAATATTGTAATTGTTGTCAAATTCCTCATGAAAAATGTGATGAAAATAGCTGTGGCAAAGATTGGCCAAATTCTTAAAGTTCACTGTAAAAGTGCGCTTGTGTATGTGTGTGTATGTGTGTGTGTGTCTGTCTGTGTGTGTGTGTGTGTGTGTGTGTGTGTGTGTGTGTGTGTGTGGGCTCCTGCGTGAGTGTTTTATATATATATAAATATATATATATATATATATATATATACATATATATATATATGTATATATATATATATATATATGTATGTATGTATGTATCCGTATGTGT
Source organism: Oratosquilla oratoria (assembly GCF_046742065.1). Classification (NCBI taxonomy): domain Eukaryota; kingdom Metazoa; phylum Arthropoda; class Malacostraca; order Stomatopoda; family Squillidae; genus Oratosquilla; species Oratosquilla oratoria. Next base: position 37,957,607 of record NC_134797.1, on the reverse strand, counting down.
TTATGTATATGAATACGTATATGTATAAGTATATGTATATGTATATTTGTATGTATATATACATATATATATATATATATTTATATATATATATATATATATATATATATATATATATATGTGTGTGTGTGTATATGCACATGTACTTGTGGGTGTGGGGTGTGGGTGTGGGTGTGGGTGTGGGTGTAGATCTATAAATCTCCATATCTTCGCTCACAAGTTTTTACATTTTCAATGCTCCCTTTTTGGCAGTATATGGGATAGTGATTGCTACGCTGACGAGGTTTACAATTTTCATGATTGAAAAGGATTTCGAAGACATCAACGAGCTCAATTCAAGTCACTCCCATGCCAGTGCCAATGCCTAGGTAAAGATTTACGTTTATTTTATTTATCTATGTTTTTTCTAGGCACTGATCTAACTGGGCAGGTCGGGCCTGTTGAGCATTGGCTCTCAGTCTGTGGCAGGTTAGGCAGGCTGTATGGGGCAGATAGGCAGACCAGGTGGGTGGGAGCCGCTGTATGGGTCCATGTGCGTTCCTATTGACAGCCCGGGTGCTGATGCTATTTTGGCTGCTTTGAACCCTGGGCGAGCTCCATTTACTGGCCGCGTGTTTTGCAGTAATCCGCGGCGCGGCAGGTGACGGCGCGCGGGTGCCCGGCCGGACCAGACGCCGAAGTACCGTTCCACAACACAGCTCCCATCCGCTGATCCAGGAACGAGCACCGGTCCCTAAAGAGATGATGCAAAGGCGAGCGCTTCGTATGGGAGA
>NC_134797.1:37911834-37924334 GCF_046742065.1 Oratosquilla oratoria | reverse complement strand
CGGAAGCAAAGGAAGAGTTCATTTCAAAAGACTAACCCATAAGGCAGTGGAGTGAGTATTGGTCTTTAGCGAGTGGGAACTCACACGCCGGTACAAGAACACAACACGACTATTTGGGTTCTTGTATTGCTCAGAGATTCCCTACAACTTCTGCCTAAGATATCGCGGACCCAGATGTCCGTGGGTGGCCGTGGAGGAGAACACTATATGAGTCTTGATGAAGAGACTGTGTGCCCCAATGGGTAAGATTTAGACTTAGCTGCTTTCATTTCACAGCAGCCAAGTTAGTGGTGATAACCTGAAATTAAGATAAAGCACCTTGTATATCACATCATCCTATATGCATATCTATCATGCACAGATGTATAAAAACAGACACACGTGTACACACACACACACACACACACACACACACACACACACACACACACACTCACACACACACGCACACACACGCAAACATCCACGCACGCCCACGCGCAAATATTGTCCGATGTACGGATAATCCAAAATTTACACGCACAAATACATCCATCATGCTTAAGGGAGACAGTAACGGCTCGAGATGTTAGTGAAAGCACTTTGCACCTTGAACTTGGCTCGAATTTGGATCTGGCGTGAGAGAGGTAAGTACATATACATACATATATTCATATACATATACATATATACATATACATATACATATATACGTATATATCATATGTCATCATTTGACATCGACCTGACTCGATCTCTCTTATAATTCTGGTGTTTCTTTCTTGTTCCTTCTTCCGTTTCTCTTATTTGAAGACTCTCTCATTTCTCTTTCTCAATGGCCTTCCCCGACTTCCCTTTTATCCTTCCCTTCCAATGCTTTCTTTAGTCTTTTTTCTTTCCCAAACTGTGTATTCTGTCTTGTATAGACTTCTTGCTTTTATTCCTGTATTTTTTTTTTTTTTTTTTTTTTTTTAAGCGAATCCTCATTTCGTTTGCTTTTATTTGTGTTTTGCTTTCTTTTTCATTTGCTCTTGTCCTTGCAAGTTTTTCTCTTTTGGTCTTTCTTCGTCTTCCTCATTCTTTTGGCTGTCATCATTTGCTATTCATTGATGTCTCGTTCTTATGCTATTCCCTTTTCTCTTTATTGTTTTAATATATCATTTCCTTCTGTCACACTTCTGTCGTCATATTTAGGCAACAGTACAAGGCTCGCAGTAATGGATTAATTTGGACAAATTTATCAATAGAATGGTTGACGATTGGAATAGACTTAGTAACAATACAGTGATCGGCTTAGATAACTATTAATTTGGTTGATAAGTGGTAATGGACATGGAAGTGCCTAGTGGGTCCTAAGGTGTCTTGCAGTCTCCATTCTTATCTTCTCATGTTCTTACTTCTCTTCTTTATTTTTGTTTCTAATTTTCTCTCTCTCTTTTTTTACGTTGAATATTGAGTTATCCTTGCCAATATTTGTTTTTCTGCTGCCTCGTAATTTTTTCTCTTCGTTTGAAACCTCCTTTTCCTCTTTCTACTATTGTTTTAATTTTTTCTTCCTTTTCTTTATTCTGTTCTCTTTGGCTTTAATGTCAGCTTCCCATTTTTTCTATTTTTTCTTTTTGTTTTTACATTCATTCGTGTTGTTCTTCTTCCTCTTCTTCCACTTCTTTTTCTTCTTCTTCTTCTTCTTCTTCTTCTTCTTCTTCTTCTTCTTCTTCTTCTTCGTTTTCTTCTTCTTCTTCATTTTCTTCTTCGTTTTCTTCTTCTTCTTCTTCTTCTTCTTCTTCTTCTTCTTCGTTTTCTTCTTCGTTTAATTCTCCTTTTTCTTATTCTTCTTTTACTACTACTTTATCATCATCATCTTCATCATTATCATCAATTTATTCTTGTTCTTCTTTCTCTTCTTTCCTTTTATTATTTTTGTGCCCTTCTCTTCTTATTTTTCTTCTTCTTCTACAACTTCTTTTTCTTCTTTTTTTTCTTCTTCTTCTTCCTCCTCCTCTTCTTCTTCTTCTTCTTCTTCTTCTTCTTCTTCTTCTTCTTCTTCTTCTTCTTCTTCTTCTTCTTCTTCTTCTTCTTCTTCATATTTTTCTTCCTCTTCTTCTTCCTCTTCTTCTTCTCCTTCCACTTCTTCCACTTCTTCTTCTTCTTCTTCTTCACCAGCAGCATTATCATCACCATTTTGTTCTTGTTCTTCTTCCTCTTCTTTCTTTCTTTCTTTCTTTGTACTCCTGTGTCTTTTTCTTCTTCTGTGCTTCTAGTAATTCTGTTCTTTAACATCTCATCTCACCACACTCTTCTATCTTTCTCATGATATAATTGTCTATATATTCACTATTTTTTCTTTTTTCTTAGAATCCCTTTCTTACCAAGCCAAGAGCTTCTCATGTGTAGCCCATAGACACATCCATTGTTGTTGTTGTTGTTATTATTATTGTTGTTCTTGTTGTTGATGTTATTGTTGTTGTTGTCATTTTCATTATTATCACTGTTATTTTTTTGTTATTGTTGCTTTCATTTTCGTCGTTGCTATCGTTATTGTCGTAGTTGCCGTAGCTGTCGTTGTTGTTGTTGTTGTTGTTGTTGTCGTTCCCTAGACTGTCTGTCCGAGCAGTCCCGTCTCCCCAAGGAATGCCATAGCCGAAACTGGGTTTTCCCACAAATCCTTTATAGAGCGTATGTTGTGTTGTTTGCGTGCATGATTGTGTATAATGCAGTCTTCCATTATGTGTTGTATGGTATGGGGTGAAGTGTTACATCCTGGGCAGCTGTTCACAATGCGGTCATCCAGCCTCTTCTGGTAGCTTATAAGTGCTGGGTGGTGACCGCACCGCAGTCTGGCCAAGTGGACTCTGTCCTTTCGTGGGAGAGTGGATTCAGAAGGGTGGATATCAGGGGGTCTGGCATGCAGCAGTGTGTTGTCTTTCAGTGTGTTAATGGAGCGGTGAGTGATATGATTATGAATATGTTTCTGGAGGCTGGTATTTGGTGGTTGTGGAGGAAGAGAAGAGAGTATCTGTGCGTGATAAAGGTCTTTGGGTGTTGTTTTAATGTTTCTTGGTGTGTGTGGGTGTTCTGCTATGTAGTGTAGCGGGTGTAATGTGTTTGTGGTGGCTGCGGCAAGTGTTTGTGTGCCTCTCATGTCGAGGTGGTCCTTGACTTTGAGGACTTTTGTTTCATGGTGTAAATGGTCTGTAGGTGTTGTATTTGTGCAGCCTGTAATTGTTTTTAGGGCTTTGTTTTGTATGATTTGAAGGGTGTTATGGTGTGTCTCACTGAGATTAGGAGCCCGTGCAGGACTCGCATAATTCAACACTGAGCGTATGCATTGTTTGTATATTGTTATATTAGTTTCTTTGTTTTGTCCAAATGTTGTTCCAGTGATTGACTTAAGTGCGTTAAGTCTGGGTGTGCATTTGTTTTTTATGTTTGTGATGTGTTGTTTGAAAGACATGGATGTATCGTATGTTACACCAAGAATTTTCGGTGTGTTTGTGTGTGGTATTAGAGTGTTGTTGATGTAGAGATGAGGTATGTATTTGTGTTCTTTTGTCCAGTTGGTGAGAAGTGTTGCTGTAGATTTGGTTGGAGCTATTTTGAGTCTGTTTGTGATGAACCATGTGTTGAGTGTGTCAAGGTATGGCTGGATTATTTCTGCAGCTTTGTCTGTGTTACGATGTGTGCATGTGATTGTTATGTCGTCTGCGTAGGAAGAGATTTGTATTTCTGAGGTGTCTGGCGTGGGTAAGTCATGCATGTATAGATTAAATAGTGTGGGGGATAGAACTGAGCCCTGTGGTACTCCGTTCTTAATGTTTCTGATATGCGATGATTGGCCATTATATGACACGTAAGCATTCCTACCTGCCAGATAATTGGCCAGCCATCTTTTGGTGTTATTGTGCATGTCTGTGTTATATATTTTATTTGTTAGGTTGTGGCGGGGGATAGCATCAAAAGCTTTACTAATGTCTAATGTTATAAGAAGTGTTGTTTGGTGGGGCCTATCTGAATTGATGCCATCTAAAATTCTTTGTGTTAGGTTTGTCAGAAGAGTGTTTGTGGAGTGTAGTGGCCTAAAACCGTGTTGTGAGTCAGCATGGGGAATATGTGGTGTGACAAGTTTAAGTATTAGGCGTTCAATGACTTTAGAGGGGGTGCAGAGAAGTGTGATTGGACGGTGCGATGTTGGGATTGTTGGGTCTTTGTTCGGTTTTGGAATGGTGATTATTTTACCATGCTTCCAGATGTCGGGTATAGTGTTGTGTGAATAGCTGTAGTTTGCAATGTTTGTGAGTGCGTGTATACCTTGTGGTCCAATGTGTTTTAGGTGGATGTTGCTTATGTTATCAGGGCCACAGGCAGATGAGTGCTTGAGACTATGTATTATGAGTTTTGTCTGACTATCTATGTCAGTGTGTCAGTCGGCCACAGACACACTTACACCAATTACAAGAGAGCTAACTGGGAAGCTTTTACTGAAGAGACAGAACAACATTTTGAAACACTTAACAGTACACCAATCACAAACATAAACAATGCTGTGCACACTTTTAATACAATCATACAAAATACAGACAAGAGATACATCCCTAGAGGCAACAGAAAATCACACAACCCCAACTTCACACCAGAAATCCAAAGCCTCATCAGACAACGTGACACACTTAAACACGGTACCCCCACACCTATCCCTCAAAACATAGCAGACCAAATACAAACACTAAACACTGTGATTGCCAATAAAATACATGAACAAAAAACACAAAATTGGCAAAACTTTATCAATACACTTGATCACAAAACAAACACCAGCAAATTGTACAAAACACTCAACAGCATTACACTATCCAACAGTAACACTACACGCTCTCACGCAGCAATAATCACAACAACAGATAATCTACCCTCAAACAGACAACAAGCAAACGCACTCATACGTCATTTTGCACAGACAAGCCATCTCACTTCTCACCCTGACGACCGACGCACCATTCGACGTAAGAAAGACTTTCCCACAGACTCAAACTATATACCCTTCATAGACAGTCAGACAAAACTCATAATACATAGTCTCAAGCACTCATCTGCCTGTGGCCCTGTCGTTGTTGTCGCTATAGCTGTTGTCGTTGTTGTCGTTTTTGTCGTTTTTGTCACATATGTCGTTTTTTATTTTTATCGTTTTAATCGTTATTGTTGTTGTTCTTGTTTTTGTCCTCCATGTTATACATCGACCTGTTTCTAGCCTGTTTCTGTCTACAGACCAACATGTTTTATTTTCTCATGCCTGTCTTCTTAGTTGATTCCCTTCTTGGACGTTATACATCTGAGGAAAGAACAAAAGTATCACAGGTAATTGTAATTGAAGAATATATGGTATGATGAATAATTTGAAGAAAAAAATCATGAGAACACATGGATATTGTTGACGTCTTAGAAGTTGACAAAAATGTACGTAGGATAAAAAATACCAAAAAATCTAATAGATGATATAGGAACGCCTAGAAAACTAAATGGATTAATTTAGTTATTGTATTTAATAAATGGATTTTATGCTTATAGTTACAAACTGAAATTACAAAATAATGAGAAATAAAATTAGTAATAAAAAATTGCAAAAATAGTTAATTATAACTCTTATGAAATATCTTATCACTTTTATAGTTAATTAAAAACAAAATTTTACAATGAAATTTGATGATCACAATTATATCATTAAATCAAATTAAATCCAAGAACTTGCAGGACTGTGGACATATTAGAAAACTACTAGTGTAAGAAATACTAGGAGGTAAATGCAACCGAAGTCGTCAACTTTGCTGTATTATTTCCTTTGGGGGACTGTTGGTGGGTAGGTAACAGTCATTGCTGGGAATCGAAGAGAAGTGCGGGATTCGAACACACAACTAAGTGAATGCGAGACCAGGACGTTTACGATGACGCCACTAACGCACCATCTTGAAAGATGGGAAAAAACGAATCCATTTGACTAAAAAACAGGTGGAAACTACACCATCTGAAGGACATGAAGAAGTGGCTGACTTTTATGGCACATAGAGACAGATGGTGGACAGATGGCAGATGGACAGAAACTGGAGTTCAGTGGCGCGAGAATATTAATATGGATGAAAAGAATCTGAAAAACAGCCAAAGATACCCAAAGACATCTGGGAGAGAATGAAGAGGATGACATTCAAATAGGATATGACAGGATAAATAATGTGTAGAAGTGGAATGAGAATATAAGAAATATTAAAGAATTGCTGTATAGGCAGGTAAACTGCAGAGTGCGTTCAGTGAGAGAGAAAAAGAGAGAGAGAGAGAAAGAGAGAGAGAGGGGGGAGGGAGGGAGGGTGAGAGAGAGAAATATGGACAAACATCCCCCTACTATATATTTGTCTTGTGTCTCCTATATATTAATTGTTATAACTTCCATTTATTTTGTCCCTACGCACACATACACACACACACACACACACACACACACACACACACACACACACACACACACACACACACACACACACACACACACACACACATGATATATACATAGACATAGACATATACATATACATATACATACACATATACGGCATTCTAAATGTGAAGGAGGATACGGATGGAAAGGTAGTTGCAGTAGGAACCGCTAAGAAAATTACAGTAACGAATGGGGAAAATGAAGGAGAAATAAGGAAAGATGAGGTGAGAGCAGATATCAAAATGATGAGAGCAGGTAAGGCGGGGTGTCTAAAAAAGGGAGGTTCAGTAATTGTGGACTGGCTGGTGAGGTTATTTAATATTTGTTTTAAAGAGGATAGAGTGCCGGAGGACTGGAGGAATGCCTGTATAGTTCCGCTCTACAAAGGAAAAGGGGACAAGTGTGATTGTAGTAAATTCGTAGGGATCAGCTTGTGTGTAGTTGGAAAGGCTTATGGGATGGTTTTGAAAGAGATTATTAGGGGAGGAACAGAGGGAGTAATTGGTGGGGAACAGAATGGATTTAGAACGGGTAGGAGTTGCGTGGATCAGAATTTTGTGGTAAGGTATGTGAAAAAGCTTTAGGAAAAGGTAAGGATGTTTTGAGACTTTTATGAAAATTGGAAAAGGCAGGGTAGACAGGGAGGAACTGTGGGAGGTATTGCAGATATATGGGATAGGTAGTCAAGAGTTTTTACGAGAGTAGTTGAGCCTTTGTTAGAATTAGAAATGGAAAGAGTGAGTGGTCTGAGGTAAAGTTGGGACTTCGTCAGGGATGCGTTATGTCGCCTTGGCTGTTCAACTTATATATGGGTGGGGTGGTGCGAGGGGTAAACGAAAGGGTAATGGGCAGGAAATTGAATATGGTTAAAGAACATGAAGTAAAATGGGAGATAAGCCAGTTGTTGTTTGCTGACGATATTGCGCTTGTAGCAGGATCAAAGAAGGGATTAATAAAGTTAGTGACAGAGTTTGGGAAGGTATGCGAAAGAAGGAAGTTGAAGATATGTGTGGGTAAAAGGTGATAAGATGTACAAGGGGAAAGGATGGCAGCAAATTGGAAGTTAGTGCTAAGGGTGAGACACTGGAGGAAGTGGATAGATTTAGATACTTGGGTGCGAATGTGGCGGGAAAGGAAGGAGTGTAGGTGGAGGTAGAATGTAGAATGAGAAAAGCAAGTAAATGCTTTGGGGGATTAAAACATGTAATGAGAAATAGACATTTGGGAATGGATGCTAAGAGAAGATTGTATGAAGGAGTGATTGTGCCGGCAGCACTGTATGGGTCAGAAATATGGAACATAAGGGAGGAAGAAAGGAAGAGTTTAAATGTGTTTGAGATTAAATGACTGAGAAGTATAGTAGGAGTTACTAGGCTGGATAGAGTAAGAAACAAGGAGGTGAGGAGGAGAGTGGGGTGGAAAGGGAATTGGGAGATAGGGTTGATGAAAGAGTATTGGGATGGTTTGAAGACATGGAAAGAATGAGTAAAGAAAGATTAGTAAAAGAGGTGTGGAAGGCAGAGGTGGAGGGAGTGAATATGAGAGGATGAAGAAGGATGAGATAGATATATGGGATAAAGGGGGCATTGGGAAAGAGGGGAGTGTTTGTTGAGGAAGGAAGAGAGAAGACAAAGGAAAGGGGTGAGAGGAGAATGGTTGTGTATGGATGATGCTGTGATGCATGGAGAGAGTGGGTGTGGGATGAGAGGATTGAGGGAGTATGTGTGAATGATATTTTGACCCAGCCCGAAGGGATTTCTCTCCATCTTTTCTGCATGACGGGCCGGAGAGGTTGGGTCGTCGATTAAAAGAAGCAGGCTTGCAAAGGGATGTGCGATGTCTTACTACATTGTTTCTGTCCCAGAGCAGTGGGCGAGATGCAGGGATGACCCGTCATCCAGTAGGACCCAAGAAAATAGGGAGGGAGGGAAGGGGGTAATTGGGGATGAAATGAGCGGTAGTGGATTCTCCTATGTCTTTGACTTAGGCTAACTCCCTTGTAAGTGGGAAAAGCCGTTGATTATGCATATATATATATATATATATATATATATATATATTTATATATATATTTATATATAAATATATATATATATATATATATATATATACATACATATATATATATATATATATATATATATATATATATATATATATATATATATATATGTGTGTGTGTGTGTGTGTGTGTGTGTGTGTGTGTGTGTGTGTGTGTGTGTGTGTGTGTGTGATTCACCTTGGTCTTTGGATCACGTGTTGGACCAGGTGATCGACAGATATTTCCCTCCCGGAAGAGAGCTCAGAGCTCGTATGACCGATCTATGGGTAATGCTTTTGACCTTACACGCACACACACACACCCAACTCCCCGCCCATGAGAGATGGAGTAACGACTCGAAGCGCAGCGATACTGAAATTATTTTCAGCCCTGGGCAGGATTCGAACCCGGACCGCCGTAGTGACAGTCTGGGACTCTACCAACCGCGCCACCGAGTCGTGTGTGTGTGTGTGTGTGTGTGTGTGTGTGTGTGTGTGTGTGTGTGTGTGTGTGTGTATCACCATCTACGGTGTGCTATGATTTGATAATTTCTTCTCAATCTCGCAGACTATATCCTATGGACATATTTTAAAAAAATTTCGACATATAACCATTCACATCACAGCCTATCTATTAATTAAATTCTGTTTGTACAACTGCTATCACAAACATTGTTTCATTACCATATAAGGTTATCTTTCTTACATTATAATTCGCTCCATCCACAATAGTTTAATCATATTCACAAAGGTAATTAAGTTTTCAGCTTTCCCCATCCAAGTTATCTATTTTCCTGTTTTCCAATCTCACAGCCACGTATTCGCTATTTCATCAACCTCTTCATTATTTCCATATTCTCTTCTTCTTCCTCAGTTTCCTCATTTCCATGACTTTCTTCTTTCTTCTTTGCTGTTATTCCATTCTCTTTCCACACTTGTTCGCTAACATTGTCAAAGCGGACATGTTTGGCAACATAAGCAGATTTGATCCTACTCCTTTTCCTCCTCTTCCTTCTCCTTCTCCTTCTTCTCCACCTCCTCTTTCTCATCTTCGTCCTCTTCCTACTCGTCCTCCTCCTCCTCCTCCCCTTCCTCCTCCTCCTCCTCCCCTTCCTCCTCCTCCTCTTCCTCTTTCTCTTCCTCCTCCTCCTCCCCTTCCTCCTCCTCCTCCTCCCCTTCCTCCTCCTCCTCCTCCTCCCCTTCCTCCTCCTCCTCCCCTTCCTCCTCCTCCTCTTCCTCTTTCTCTTCCTCCTTCTCCTCCTTCCCTTCCTCCTCCTCCTCCTCGCCTTCCTCCTCCTCCTCCTCCCCTTCCTCCTCCTCCTCCTTCTTCCTCCTCCTCTTCCTCTTTCTCTTCCTCCTCCTCCTCCTCCCCTTCCTCCTCCTCCTCCTCCCTCCTCCTCCTCCTCCTCCTCCTCCTCCTCCCCTTCCTCCTCCTCCTCTTCCTCTTTCTCTTCCTCCTTCTCCTCCTCTTTCTCCTTCTCCCTTCCAGTCTCTTTCCTGAAACTCCTGTTTGGCAATTTGTGTATACTTGACCCTCCTTCTCCACCTCTTTCTCCACCTTTTCCTTCTCCTCCTCCCATCCAATCTGTTCCACAACCTTTCTATCAATCTTCGCTGTCTTCCACTCAATCCTTCTCTTTCCTTCTTGCATCTTCTCTCCTCCCTCGTTCTCTTCGCGAGTTCCTCATTCCCTATTCTTTGGTAAGCAATAACTTATCTTTCTCTTTCTTCCTTCACTCCGTCACCCCTTTATCCCTCTTCTCTTGTTCCCTCTCTTCGTTATTCCCTCCTTTTCGTGTCTTTCTTTCTTCTCCTTCGATATTGCTTTCCAAACGCCCTCTAATTCTACAGTTTCCCTTCTATTTCTACCCATATTCTTCATTTCCCAATTCATCTACCCCAGTTTTCATATTCCTGTTATAACTTCTCGATCTTCTCATTATTACTCTTTCTCATAATCTTTTTTTCTTCCTTCTCATCCGTCATTTTCTCCTCCTCCTTTCCCTCCTCTTCCTCCTCCCCCTCCTGCTCCTATTCCCCTTTCTTTTCTCCCTGTTTCTCCTCATTTTTACACCTCCTCTTCTTAATCCTCCATCTGCTTCCCCTTACCCTCCTCCTCCTCCTCCTTCTCCTCCTCCTCCTCCTCCCCCTCCTCCCCCTCCTGCTCCTATTCCCCTTTCTTTTCCCCTGTTTCTCCTCATTTTTACACCTCCTCTTCTTAATCCTCTATCTTCTTCCCCTTACCCTCCTCCTCCTCCTCCTCCTCTTCTCTCCATCTCCCTCTCCTCTTCCAGCTCCTCCACTACTACTCCATCCTCTCTTTATGCTTTCTGTTCTCTTTGTTCTTCTCTTACTTCATGTTTTCATTTTACTTCTCCTTGTTTCTTTCTCATGGTCCTCCTCTCTTTCTTTCACAGTGTCGCATTCCTTCCTCTCTCTCTTTTTTTTTTATATTTGTCTCCTCTTCCTTTTCCTCATTTCCCCTCCTTCTTCCTAACCCTGTTCCTCTTCCTCCTCTTCCTCCTTTTTTTCCCCTCCTTCTTTCTAACGCTCCTCGTCCTCCTCCTCCTCCTCCTCCTCCTCCTCCTCCTCCTCCTCCTCCTCCTCCTCCTCCTCCTCCTCCTCCTCCTCCTCCTCCTCCTCCTCCTCGTTCTTCTACTTCCTTTCGACTACCTGATGTCTTCGATTTTTTGTTCTCTCCTGTTTTCCTCTTCTTGAACAAGTCCACCTCACTTTCTCTCTTGCCTCTGTTCTTCCTCTTCTTCTCCTCATAAGATATTGGCTGCATACGCTTTATGAAGTCAATATTCTAGGGAGTTTACTGACAACTCTACGGAACAGAGTCACGCAGCATTCTTTTGTGACTGGAGACTACTTAAAAAAAAAAAAAAAAAAAAAAAAAAAAAAAATCTCCATTCTGTTACCCTCCGTTATCATCTAAATGACTCCACCTTTTCTTGCGATATATCCTCCAAGGAAAGAAGCGCTGGTTACTCCCGACAAAATAATCTCCTCTTCCTCTTCTTCCTTTTGCTTTTCTTCCTCCTCTTCCTCTTCCTCTTCTTCCTCCGCCTCCTCCTCTTTAATCCCTTCACTTTATCTCTTCCTATAGCCATCATACCCTCGTTTTCGATTTCTTCACGCCATTTCTTTCTGAAATTTAATTCCTTTCTGTCTCTTTTTCACCCTCCTGCTCCTCCTCCTCTTCACCCCCCTTTCCTCCTCCTCCTCCTCCTCCTCCTCCTCCTCCTCCTCCTCCTCCTCCTCCTCCTCCTCCTCCTCCTCCTCCTCCTCCATTTTCTTCTCATCGCCCTCCTTTCATTCCTTCACCTCGTCCCCATCCTCCTCCTCGTCTGCTTCCTTTCTATCCTCTTTCTTCTTAACACACACTTTTCCTCCACTTGCTTCTCGTTTTCTTCCTACTCTTCCTTCACCCTCGTCTTCCTCCTCCTCCTCTTCCTCCTCCTCTTCACCGTACTCTTTCTTCTCACTCTTCTCCTCGCTCTCTTCCTCCATTTCCTTCTCCTCCCCTTCTTCCTATTCTTCCATCACCTCGTCTTTATCTTCCTCTTTCTTCTCCTCCTTGCCCTCCTCCTCCATTTCCTTCTCCTCGATTTCATCCTACTCTTCCTTCACATCGTATTCACCTTCCTCTTTCCCCCTCCCTCCCCTGCTCCATTTCTTTCTCCTCCTCCTCCTCCTCCTCCTCCTCCTCCTCCTCCTCTTCCTCCTCCTCTTCTTTCTCCTCTCCCTCCTCATCCATTTCCTTTTCTTCAACCTCCACTTCTTCCTTCACCTCGTCTTCCTCCTCCTCTTCCTCTTCCATCCTATCCTCTTCCTTTTCGCCCTTCTCCTACCCGCCCTCCTCTTCCATTTCTTTCTCCTCGTTTCCTTCCTCTTCCTTTGCCTCGTCTTCCTCATTCTCCTTTTCTTCCTCCTCCTCTTCATTTTTCCCATTCCTCCTCTTCCTCCTCCTCTTCCTCCTCCTCTTCCTCCTCCT
>NC_134797.1:37899334-37904334 GCF_046742065.1 Oratosquilla oratoria | reverse complement strand
TAGACTGTAGTTTATCAGCGCCTCTATCGTTGTGAGCAGTCTTGCGCCGTGGGTCGATGATATCTGGATTAGGAATTTTGATGATGATATTGTTGCAACTATTGTGAGGATTGTTTTTATAGAATAGTAGATTGTCGCCATAGATATTGGAAGTGATAATATGGTTAAAAGCGTGATGTGGTGATAGTGATAATGGAACAATGGTGATAGTTGTTCTTATGTTCTTATGTTCTTATGTTATTTCTAAGCAGAAATGTAGTAGCACATTTGTAAATTACACACAGGAACCCACAGTCGGAGAAAGAATAAACTTCGAATAAAGAAAAATCCTATATTTCGGCTGTCAACTGTAGCCCTCTACAGTTGATAGCCGAAATATAGGATTTTTCTTTATTCGAAGTTTATTCTTTCTCCGACTGTGGGTTCCTGTGTGTTCTTATGTTATGTTCTTATGTAAGAGAACAATGATGAAGTAGAGTGATGATTCGAAGGTTCAATGATGGGACTGAATTCCAGTAACTACCAATTCATTGATGACAACGTGATGTCTTTCTTTTCAGAATTAGTGGTAAAAGTGATGAGATGTTAGATTGATGAGGATGCCAGCATTAACAAAGTCGGTAAGTAGAAGATCTACGTTTATCATAACGATACATGGGAATGGATATATTTTACAATATTCTGTGACGTTTTGTGATGTATTTTTTATATATTATTTTGGGTTTATGCAAGAGGCTTTTAGTCAGGTAAAGGGTGTGCTTTGACCATACGCACACACACACCACTGTCAACTGAATAAAATGACTACTGTCATAATAACTCAAATATAAATTCTATTACACAAAGTTGAGAAAGTATAAGATAGACAAAGGAATAGGATCAGAATACATTAATTTAAGAATAAAGGAATTAAATGATCTTTCAGGATGAAAGATAGTATTAAAATTTAGTGTTAAGATACTATATTTCTTTAGGAATACATGAGAGGAAAATACAATATCATCCATACAATTCTTAGGTAATAGGTAATACACAGGGCAAGGAATTATTGTGTATTGTGTAAGGTGTATTGTGTGTGCATTACCAATAGAACGGGCTATATACAAACTCTGAAGGGTAATAGGTGTCAATCATACGTGGTTCAAAGATCGTGTTGATTCACACATTGATAGAGATACAGAGAAGAAACAATGGAAGAACTTAGCAGTAGATAACGAGTTTGTCGATGAAGAGGAGGCTAAGAGAGGAAGAGAGAGAAAAATAAAACAAATTCATGGAGCCATTTAGGTGTTGCAGAGATCTATTCTAAAAGCTTTGATATACGGATCAACATGAAAGAACAGATGTTTCTGTTGCTGAAACATACAAGATAGCCTTTTTCTTCACACTTTATGAAAAATATTACAAACTTTTATCTCTTGTTCGGTTTTGCCAGAGACATTGGAAATGCTATGTTGTATGTGTATTTTGTAATGGTTCTTGTGTATAACGACAACAGGTAATGAATATTATACATATACTAGGGACGGATTTCGGATTTATGTATAGAAAAATAATCATACTATCTATAGATATTTGCTATTCTTTTTTCGCTTTCAAAAGAAGACCATTTACGTTGCTGGGATTATTTCGACAAGGTTTGTATTATGGATACATTTCCAAAGAGGTATTGAACTCGTACTAATCAAAAACATACATTAAAAACTTCATCAAGTTTGCATTCATTTATAAACTTGCTGTGTTAGTACAAGCTACTTAGAATAAAATTTTTGTGATAATGAGTATGGATGATATAATGGAAAAAGTATCTAAGAGAAACGATACAGAAAACCATAACGTAATGTCTGGATATAATACAGAAAAAGAAAGAACATTCGAAGGTATGAGTACATTTTAATGCACTGAAGTGGAAGACGAGAAAAGACTGCATTAAACGTCGGGAATAAGACTACTTGTCAGAACCATGGAGATAATAGCAGAAACATAATTTGTGAGAAAATTTCTGGAAGGTAACTGTGTAGAGAAACGAGAATAATCATCCTGTGAGGATAACAGGCAAAGTAAAGTGACTTAAAAAAAAAAAAAAAAAAAAAAAAAAAAAAAAATAATAATAATAATAATAATAATGATAACAATAATAAATAAATAAATAAATAAATAAATAAATAAATAAATAAATAAATAAATAAATGGTAAAAGACAGAGGAGAAAGAGAACGATAGCTAGAAAAGGAACCCAAGAGAAGGGGAAGTAGGAATAAAGAGAATGGGGATGGGGAAGAGGGAGTTAAGGGAGCAAGAGAGTATGGGAATATGGGATATGGGGGATATGGGAAGTGTATGAGCATCATACTGTTAGGATTGATTGATGGGCGGTGTGAAATGCAAACCATGATGAGGAGGAAAGGGAGGAGGAAGAGGAGGAGGAAAGGGGGGTGGAGGAGGAGGAGGAGGAGGAAGAATAGGAGGAGGAAAGGGGGGTGGAGGAGGAGGAGTAGGAGGAGGAAGTGGAGGGTCGTAGTCCGTTAGCTTGAACATAAGAACATAACATAAGAACATAGGAAAGGAGACTGAAAGAGACCATAAGGCCTACACTAGACAGTTCAATGTCGATTACCACCCATCATTTCCATCCAATAGTCTCAGTGCTCACTGCATGGTTAGCCCCTCTATTGGTAAACCAGTTCTTGCCTATATCCTTACATCTAAATTTGTCCAGTTTAAGTCAATTACTACGTGTCCCCTGTTGTAGATCATGGGATGACAGAATACAGATAGTGGGGGTATAAATGTAAGAGGTTGGATCGTATGTATGTGACAATGGGATGTTGTGCAGTTCATGTAATTGAATTGTGTGAGGTGTGTGTGTGTGTGTGTGTGTGTGTGTGTGTGTGTGTGTGTGTGTGTGTGTGTGTGTGTGTGATCCACCACGGTTTTAGATCAAGTGATGGGACTGTGATCGACAATTATTACCCTCCCGGATGAGAGTTCAAAGCTTATATATATGGCCCGTTTTTTGTAATGCTATGACATTACACACAAACACGTACACACACACTCACACACACACACGTACCCAAACACACACACCACACACACACACACACACACACACACACACACACACACACACACACACACACACACACACACACACACACACACACACACACACACACACACACACACACACCCACACACACACACACACACACACACACACACACACACACACACACACACACACAAAACTTGGCTATTAGAGTTGGAGTGCTGACTCTACGTTCAGCAACGGTAAATTTTTCAGCTCTGGACGACACAAACTCAGATTGCTGAATTAGTGGTCGAGCGCGGTACCACCACACCATCAAGCCGTGCATATCTGTTTGTGTGTGTGTGTGTGTGTGTGTGTGTGTGTGTGTGTGTGTGTGTGTGATTCACCATGGTCTTGGATCACGTGTTGGACTCGTGATCGACAGTTATTAACCTCTCGGATGAGAGCTCAGAACTCGTATGACCAATCTATGGGTAATACTGTGTGTGTGTGTGTGTGTGTGTGTGTGTGTGTGTGTGTGTGTGTGTGTGTGTGTACGTGTGTGTATTGTTATCTGAGGCGTGGAAGGAAGCCGTGCATGTAACTTGTGGTTGAGAAAAAAAAAAAGTTAAAAAAGGACAAGGAATAATAATAAGGTTTTTCTTACAATTATTTGCTAAATACTTGGAAGACTGATTATTTATTATACACTGCTCTTAGAAAATTAGGTAGAACGAGTTTAGGATAAAGAGCGTAATGTACAGCTGCACAGAAATCTATCGTTAGTAAATCACGCTAATCATTTTGACACAAAACAACGAAACTATTTGAGACAAGTTGAAGTCTCCATCGGAAATAAGATTATCATGTCATAGTGAATCCATATGAACTCCGGAACTATTATTCGATTCATATTCATTCAGAAGGAATTCGAACAATTCGAACCCCAGAAATACCAACCCTTCGGTATTATAAGGTTATGTTCATTAGCGAATGTTTCGACACCCCTACTAACGATAGTTTTCTGTGTAGCTGTACAGCGAAAAACGTGTAAGGTACTCTACGTTGCTACACTTGACTACAATCATAAGCTTTTCTAAATAAGGCTGAAGTATTATTCAAAGTTTCCCATATCACACTATAGCATATCTATTTAATTATGTTTCATATGTGTCTCTAAATTTTTACCTAAATGATTGTTTTTACTTGGAATGCTTCCTCCATTATTTATTTCTTAGATGAATAATTAAATGAACAAATAAACAATTAAATAACTAGACAGAAACATATAAGAAATAACAGAATACATAAGAATAAATATATAGATATATAGGTGATTAAATTAATAGATAAATGAATAAAAAATTAAATAAATGACTAAATAAATAAAAAACATTATCTAATAGAAACTGTTTTGTTAAGGACCACGCTGGTGCACAAGCAAAGAATTCGCCTCAAAGATTCTTATATTATTTAACCCTTTTGTCTCTGTGGCTCCCGTTAAACTAAATAGAATAATATATTTTTTAGCAAGTGGTACATAAATGAATGAATGAATATATAGATAGGTGAATAAACGAAATGAGTAGATACTCGTATTTTATTATATCGATTTGAAAAAGTAAGCTGAACTATATATACATACATATGTTCTCCTACTGGGATTCGAACCCTCGCCTGAGCGGCTTGCTTCTTACAGGCGAGGGTTCGAATCCCAGTAGTAGAGTTATTTCCAAATGTCATACTTATACAAAATACATACATATGTATATACGTGAATGGAGAATGGTTGTATATGGAAAATGTTGTGATGCATGAGGTGGATTGGACGGGGGAATGGGGGTGAGGTAGTGTGTGTGAGCAAAATCTTTTGACGCAGCCCGAAGGGATTTCTCCCCGTCCTCTCCTTTATATGGGGGGACGGAGAGGGGGGGTCGCCGATTTAATGAAGCGGCCTTGCTGTGGAT
>NC_134797.1:37881834-37891834 GCF_046742065.1 Oratosquilla oratoria | reverse complement strand
CAGAATTCTGATGGAATTAAGATTCCATGAATCTCTAGTGCGTCCTGTATGGTCGTGGTGAGTTTTGTTCTTGTAAGTTTTTAGATTGTATTGTTATGGTGTGCTGTTACCATCATTCTTTGATATGTCATGAGTGGAGATGTGAATGAAAGAAATAAAAGGACAAAGAATGTTTAGATGATTTTCATAGAAAGAGAGGAAAAGTAAAACCTGAGATACTTTATGTTTGTAAATGACAGTATTCATACGAGAGACAGAGAGAGAGGTACAGGAATAACGAAAAATAATGAATTATGAATGAATAGATAAATAGATAAACAAACAAATAATACATAAATGAATAGGTAAATAAAAACAAGTTAATAAATATATCAATAAGTAGATAAAAGTAAATGTAAAGGTAAAGTAGATAAATAGATAAACAAACAAATAATATATAAATGAATAGGTAAATAAAAACAAGTTAATAAATATATCAATAAATAGATAAATGAATAAACAGATAAATAAATAAACAAGTTTGAAAACAAAACACACTGTCTACAGGCTGGTGGATTGGTTGCAGCGCCAAATGAAGAACAGACAAAAGAAAGCCATAGTTATGAATGCTGGTTAGTTAGTCAACGGGAAAGGCGAGAGGGAGGAGCTTTTCTGCGATCGAAGACGTCACGTTTGCATTTTACGCTGAGAAATGGAAAGTAGTGCGGGACTCGAACCCGCGACTAGGAAGATGCGAAATATGCAGGCTGCCAATTGCGCCATCATCGCACAGTAAAGGAATTGTAGAATATGTAATACATACTGTGAAGGATGTTAGATACTGTATCTTGCTTCACGTCCCCAATTCATAGGAACGTACATAGTTTTTATATACAATAAACTATCAATATATCAAAGTTATTTGCGGGAAAGCTTGGTCGTTATAGGTGATAATACGTATTATACGTAGAAGTGTTCGAATTTTCCATGCGTCCGCCGTCCATACCGAACCTTGCACCGCATATACCGACCTTATTCGTTATATCAGATGACTGATCGGTAGGTCTCACTAGGTTCGATATAGTTGAAATTTTATGTATTGGGGTTTGATATAGCTAGGGGTTACTGTATGTATACCAGAGCACTCTCGTCTTTCTTGTGGTTCTGCTTAGGTTGAAAATGTTTGAACCCTGGAATATCAATTATGGTTTCAGATTTTTTTTCGATAAACCATTTCTTTAATTTATTTCTACCACTTTTGCTTTTGGTGTGCACCTGAACTTCACGAAATATGTTCTTGATACTGCAGATACTGAAATACGTATGTTTTAGATTATACGCAACGTTTCCGTTCATCCTTACTTACTATATATCTTTTATATCTCCTGTATGGCCATTTTTAGTCTTATTTGAGTATGTACCTTAAAACACTTGTTCAATAGGAACATTTATAAAGAGGTGTGTAACGTCCTCCTTGCTGATGTGTGCAAGATAGATCCCATCAGAAAGATAAAAACTATGACAACTGGAAAGTAGATATGAAGATTAGATAATGAAATTCATGCTGTGTTTTCCAATCTACAGATCTCTTGCTCAAGCAAGATCCAATAGACACTTTCGGAAGGCTTCCAAAGACTACATGCTGTCCACCACCTTTTTTAAGCTTCCGAACCTCATTCCAGACAAGATCGTCTGACTTCACCCTTGTCGATTTCATTGAAAAGAGCGATAGCCGTGTTCACTTGAATGTAAGAATAGGAGACACTTTAAGACCATAAGGACTACACTAGGCAGTTGGCTTCTGTTCCTTGATGACTCGAGTACCGCAAGTGTTTCCGCGCTCCGGTTGGTATACGAGCTTGCAAAAATAATTTAGCTTCACGTCGAAGAATGCAGCCGTAACCATCGACTGTCGAGTCTCCTACCACCAAGGACTCCAAATACTCAATCGCGCTAGTGGCGTAATTGGAAGCGTGCTGTTCTCGTACTCTCTTAGTTGTAGGTTCGATGATATCAGAATCATTTCCTCGCCTTTATATTATTACTTGGATACCTTCTTATCTATTGTAAGCTGACATTTTCTTTGTATTACCTTTCCTTAACTTTGTTTTCATTTGACATAGTGTCTTTTTTTTTTTTTTTTTTTTTTTTGTGGTGCGCTGTTGGCGTAATCGGAAGCGCCTTGGTCTTGCATTACCTTAGTGGTGAATTCGAATCCCGCACTTCTCTCCGATTCCCTGTAGTGACTATTACCTGCCCCAACTGTCCAAACACATCGGGCAAAAGTGACGGCTTCGGCCGCAGCTACTCAGCGTCTTCTGGCGTAAGACTCCTCACCTTCCATTCTTCATTGGAGGAGCCCCGTATGCATAAGCTTTGTATCGTCAATATTCCAAGGACTATAGTGACATCCCTTAGGATTCTTTTATGATAAAGCACTATCCTCTACTCAAACAAGAACGTTGATCACTTTTAACTTTTACTCTCCCTCCATTTTACTGTCTTCTCCCCTTTCCCAACTCTGTAACTCAACATTTCCAACGCTATAGTGTCCCCAAAGATAGAGGCGCTGGTAAAATGGGTCAAAATACTACTGCAGTGGAGGATGACAGTTGACAAGGGATAGCTGATGTTAGTAGGAGAGCTCTTTGTTGAGTGCTGGTTAGATGAGGAACACCCTACGAGTACAGTGCGTCTCTTGTTCATGGTAGGAGCCTAAGAAGAATCCCTCCAGTTTCGAAGACGTGAAGAAGTTACGATTTTCTTAAAGAAAACACTTAAAAAGTCGATATATTTTTCCTCATAACATATCGTGAGCCTGTTTTCCAATTTGATCAATACATGCCGTTTTACTCTGTTTTCCTAATGACGTAAACAAAAAAGAAAGTAAGATTAATTTTAAGTTTGAGCAGATAGGTTTAACCTTCCTTGTAATACTACATGTCGCCTTTACATTCTCCTTAACCAAACTATTTATTTCTTTGCTTAGGACAGACACGGTTACAAGTATATCACACTCCAAAACTTGTATATTATACAATTGATTGGAAATAGGTATGTTATAACACATTTGTAAATGTTCACTATAAACCACAATCGGAAAAATTATTTCGAAAAATACAGGAAAACTGTATATTTCGACTACTATCTGTAGTCCTCTTCATTCTGCTGAAGAGGACTACAGATAGTAGTCGAAATATACAGTTTTCTTGTACTTTCCGAAATTATTTCTCCGATAGTGGGTTTATAGTGAACATATACAATTGACTGTTATAAGTGGCTTTAACACCGATATGTAACATATATCCCAGGTGCTCCTTAATAAAACAAACAACATATCCACAACTTCAACACACTCGGTGTAATCAAGACCACTGCTGGCGCTCTTTGAAAGAACACAGGACAATGCATTCATGCATGTATTCATATACACGCGGCCGTAATTCTCTCTTCAGACAAGTATATTCTAAGATGCTTATCATATAGTATGTGGGCACACATGTAAGCATTTAATGGTGATGCGTCTGTAATCTTGTGTGTATAGAGGATTTTAAAGAATATGGATGAATGTGTAAAGTTCATCAATGAAGATCTCTTGTGAGAGATGACAGTTGATGGGGGGCAAGACGAGGTTTTTAAAGAAATTAAAAACAGGAGCCCAAAAAAAGTTATGATATTTTATTGAAATGATGAATAAAGAGAATGATCTACGAGGAAAGAGAGTATGTGGAAGGCAAAATAAAAAACAAACAAACAAAGAGGAAAGCAGATACAGATACATAAACATAATGAAGCAGAGGCAATAGAAATGGGGAGATAGAAAAAGAGAAAGGATAGACAGATAGATAGATGGATAGATGGATAGATAGATAGATAGATAAATATATAGATAGATAGATAGACACATAGATAGATAGATGGACATATACATACATACATACATACATACATACATACATACATAGATGGAGAGATAGATGGGTAGATAGATAGATAGATAGATAGATAGATAGAAAGATAGAGAGATGGAGAAATATATATATATATATACATATATATATATATATATATATATATATATATATATATATATATATATATATATATATATATAGAGAGAGAGAGAGAGAGAGAGAGAGAGAAGCAAAAAAAAAAAGAGAAATGGTGTGTAGGACGTGAAGACAGAAGGACAAATGAGATGAAAGATTGGGATTCTACCTCGGGTGAAAATGAATGTAAAGAAATGAAAACAAATGCACAATGCAAGAGAAGAGGAGGGAGTAAGACTCGTGAAAATAAATAAGATACATTACCTTATCAAAAGAAAGAGAGATAGATCAGGGAGACCTCGTGAAAGAGAGGGAGTAACACACACACACACACACACACACACACACACACACACACACACACACACACACACACACACACACACACACACGCATACACACACACACACACGCGCGCGCATACATACACATACAAACACACACACACACACACACACACACACACACACACACACACACACACACACACACACACACACACACATAAAAATAGGATGATAGGGAGGGAAAGTATGAAGAAAGGAGAAGAGAGAGAGAGAGAGAGAGAGAGAGAGAGAGAGAGAGAGAGAGAGAGAGAGAGAGAAAGAAAGAGAAAGAGTTGAGAGAGAGAGAGAAGAAGAGAAAGTATGAAGAAAGAAAAAAAAAAGAGGGAGAGAGAGAGACTGCTAGACAGGGAAATAAACGCAAACCGAAATAAAGGCGTATATAGAGTCAGTCACAAACACTACACGGTCATTCTGTCAGACAGAGCTTACTTTAATATAATAGTTTCTATTTATGCACGTATGGGGAAGATACATTACGAAATACATCCGAAATACGATATAATTAGGCCACGGATTGTTCGAATTTTGGGAAGTGTTCGGATACGTAAAATAAAAATAACACATTTCCCTCTCTATCTCTACGCCAGTTGTAATTGTTCAATTTTGAAGAAATAAAAGTGGTATACAATGCACATTAATCATATTTGGATAATGGCGAAGATTAGATTATGGCTGTTCGGATATGGGAAGGATTACTGTACACACACATCTTCGACAAAGGGGCTACTATTTGATTCAGGTTCTCCTCATTAGCCTCTTTTTAAACACAGAAAATAGGATAGATTCATTCACTGCAATAGGTGTAATGTTGTAGCACAGTTTTAACCCATGAAAGAAAGAGTATTCATACTAAGCTAGACAACGTAAATTATCAACCCATATATAGTTTATATATATGATTGGAAATGTTCCTACAACTCAAATTCATGTTCTGCTGTTTATAAAGAACATTTGCTTCCGTTATACTTGCTTTTTATTGTTTATATAAATAGATAAGTAAGCAAATAAGTAAAATAAAGCAATAGAAGAGCATTTGGGAGAATCTGTAAATATAGTTTGTTGTAGAGAAGAAATAGACCTGCAGTCAGAGTTACGTAGAAAAATAGATAAGATAAAATGATATGTGAGCATTTTGGAGTGTCTGTGAATATCGGTTGTTGTCGAGAAGAAAGAGACATATCGAGTCTAAGTTAAGTTTTGTTTATCAGAGGTTGATCCTCTCTCCATTTCATTTCGTTTGAAGAAAGCTCACTATTTATGTATAATTTGCTGCGCTATCAGAATACTGAATCAGGGGAGTGAAGAGTTTACGAGTGTGTGAGTAGGCGCTTTGCTAGAAAAGGTTCTTCATCATAGTGTCGGAAGAGTCTGAGCTAATGGTAATCATCAGTAGCCCTTGGCGAATTGAACCCAGGATTGTTTTATTGCGAGGCGCGGGCAAAGCGTAGAAAGGATAACATTGCACAAAAGTAAACTGAATGTTCCTGAAATAATTTTTGTTCAGATCTGCTTCCCTGGTCATAGGCTGCTTTTATTAGGAGATTTTTTTTTATATATAATTTTCATACCTCTCCTCTTTACCGTTCTCGTAACAAAATCATGTTGGTTTTATGCAAAAACAAAGCTGTTGTCTGCATTTATTTTCTTTTTCACGTCGAGTAAAGTTAGATTTTTTTTTTTTAGCGTTTATACAGTTTTTAACTTTGGAAAGACTAATAAACTTACAGTAGTATTGTAAAGTATACTTGAACCCCTTTTATATCTGTTATTTGGTTTATAGATCTTATTTTGCTAGGCACTACAGTAGACAATTTTGTGTAGATAGGTTGGTACCATAGTGAAAGGTTAGAAATATATTCATTAATCCCTTAAACTTGGTTTCATAATGTGTATGTTTTATTCGTTCAGACACTATTCTATTCATTTTAGTCATGGATTCGAAGTTGAATGAGTTCGTACTAGAAAATAAAAAAGAATACGAAGGTATAGGAAAGATTCTACAGGTTATAATAGGAAAGACAAAGAAAGACTGATGTCATGGGAAAGGAAAACCAGAATGGATGTAGAAGACTGAAAGAGACATGTGGTTTGGGAAAATGGGGTTGGGGGTTGGGGAGTGGGGGAGGTGGGGAGGTTGGAGGAAGGAAACGGAAATGAGCAGGTTGTGAGGTTAGGTTGGCTAGCGTGAGAGAATGGTCGTAGAAGGAGTGTGGCAAGGAGGCTGAGGGCAAGCGAGACGACTTAAATAGCATAATACGCTGATTGTTATGCAGCGCAATGAGGCTGCTAATTACGCTAATGTGCACCTTGTATGAGGCGGCACGGAAGGTGTAGGGAAGAGATTAGGGGAGTGTCGACCACGGTGCAGGTGGGATAGACATCAGGGCAAATACTTGGCAACGATCGAAAGGGAAACATTTGGGGGAACGCTTTGGTTTAATCGGAGAACTCAATCAGGCCAATGTGCATTGGTAAGCTGAGTACAATAGGCATTCAGGGACCACTGAAACCAGAGGGTAGGATTAAGGTTCCAAAGAACCCCATATCAAATACCAAGTGTTAAAGTCTTCTATGAGGAACTTGGTGAAATTAGGAAGGAACGCAAGCCTCAAAAGTAATGGAGATAAAGAATAGCTCAGAGTTTTTGTGGTTGAAGTGGGGAAGGATAGCTTTGATCAATATTAACCAAGCTCCGCTAGACTAAGGAGATCAAAGAGTATTTTCACAGGAGAAGACAGAGATTAGGTGAACATGTTGAGCTTAAAGAAAAACACAGTAGTCCTTTCTTGTCTAGTTCACCAGCGTAGAGAGGCTGTAGAGATAATAATAATAATAATAAAAAAAAAATCCGGAAACTATTATGCCTTCATGCGAAAAAAAAAAAAAAATCTTTTAGCTCGGCACCAGACACAGCCTGTGTTGTACCCTAGGTCAGTACCATACTTCACAAGAACACGTATAGCGTTTCCTGGATCCAAAGCGCTTTGCTCTTCCCCAAACAGTGTGCAAGAATACTTGAGCCCACCCAAGACGCGGGACATTAATATTGGGGAGGCTTTGCGCCACAGAGTAGGTGAATACTGCATAGCCAAGTGAATATTGCAAAGTACCGTAAATGTTGCAAGGCTTGCCTTGCGATGTGAGGGTAGGGTGAGGCCTGCAAGACTGGGTTAGCAATAACTGCAATGGGCACATATGCTGTGGAAAGTGAACAGCTGTGTTTCAGGTGTACATTTGATTTTACAATAATGGAAAAGGTTTGCTGGAGAGGAAGATGGATTTTGCTAAAAAAAAAAAAGGTGTCGATGTCAGCATGCTAAGTTCTCAGCAAATATAAATAATGAACAACTGTAATTCCTTTGCAAATGTTTGTTTTGCATTTCACAGGGAGAAGATATAAAGATAAGTCATCTAGATCAGGCTGATAAAGAGAGTAAGATTTTGAATTAAAATGATCACGAGAATTTTATATATATACATCAGTGCTGAAGAGGGGAAACAAGAGCTAATATAAGATACATTAATCCTCGTGACTTGACAGCTTTAAATACGAATATATAAGATGCTTTTATTTAAAAAGCAGATTTGTATGTTCATTTAATGGATGTAAACACTTATAACGTTAGAACAATACAGATGAACACGTCGACGATTTGTTCAATGATGCTGAATACTCGAGAGATTAGAGTAATGAAGTTGAAGATTTTATGGATTAATTCATTCAATGCTGTGGTAAGGTTTGTAGTCTTTGTTAGAGGGAGATCAGGCGATATGAAGGGGACGATGGTCGGATTCCTAATTGAAGAGTTTTGTCCTGATGGATACTTTGAGAACGCATAGGACATGATTCCCTTTAGGGTGGTGTGTGTTTGCATCTTTATCGTAATTAGTTTATTTCTTTACTTTTTTTTTCATTTGTTCTATTTTATGTTGATTTAATGATATTTTATTCTATCTTATTATTTTTTATTCTATTTTAATTTGCTTTATCTAATTTCATATCTTATATTTTTTATTTTATTTCAGTTTATTTTGTTTTATTGTATCTTGTTTCATTTTAATTCATTCTATTCGTAATTAGTTTATGTCTTCACTTTTTTTATTTGTTCTATTTTATGTTTATGTAATGATATCCTATTTTATTTCATTTTCTATTTTAGTTTGCTTTATTTCATTTCATAATATTTATCTTATTTTCGTTTTATTTGAATCTATTTTCTTTTATTTCAATCATTTCTGTTCCATTTTATTTCTATTCTACTTTGCTGATAGCCATTAGAGCCATACAAGGCAACCGCGTAGTACGAGGTAATATCTAAGAATTTATTTGAGCGATATCTAGTGCTTCTATCCTTGGGAAAAATATCGCGCTGAAGAAGTGAATTCATAGAGGAGCTGAAGGAGATACTTAAGGAGGTTAGATGAACGGAAGGAGAATAAAAGTTAAAAGTGGTCTCCAGTACCTAAAATAAAGTACCTAAAATATTGAGTACATAAAATAAAGTACCTAAAATATTGAGTACATAAAACATGCAATCTATATCCCACACGGCGCGTGAGATGAAGGCGAAAATAAAAGATAACAAACTGAATGAAAGGGAGTGAAATCGAGTGAAAAAAGATCAAAACAAATGACTTGTAAAAGATAAAAAGAATAGAGAATACAAAGTGTGCAAAAGAGGAAGGTAATGCATATACTCGTATAAGATCATGTAAAGGTGGTATACATAAATGAAAAGGACAATGAATCTAATTTAATGTGTAGTGCATATAAGAAGAGGCAAAGAAGGAAGGAATAGAAATAGAAGAATAAGAAAATTAAATAAAAGGGAAGATGCAAGAAATAGAGATCAAAAGAGATTAGAGAGAAAAGAGTATGAGACAACGAGGAGAAAACCAAACGAAGAGGTAGATACATAGATAGATAGATAGAGATAGAGAGAGAGAGAGAGAGAGAGAGAGAGAGAGAGAGAGAGAGAGAGAGAGAGAAAGGGAAAGAGACAGAAAGAGAGAGAGAGAGAGAGAGAGAGAGAGAGAGAGAGAGAGAGAGAGAAGTGAAAACTTTAATGAGAAAATAGAGATGAATTAGGAAAGGATTTAAGAGAGAAAACGGAGGGGAGATAGTAGGAATAAAATATTAAACAGGACAAAAGAAGTAAGAGGAGTGAAAATGTGTAAAGAGGGTGGATAATGAGAAAACAGAAGCACGAGAAAGCAAAAATAAAGAGGAATGATGAACAAATGAAAATAAGGACTAAGGTAAGGAACCTACGTCAGGAGGCGCTTAGTAGCTGCAGCCATAGCCGTCACCTTTGCCCTATTATGCGCTTTGGGGACTGTTGGGGCAGGTCACAGGCATTGCTGGGAATCGGAGAGAAGTGTGAATGGGAGACCAGCACGCTACCGATTACGCCACTAGTGCACATGAATGATAAAACAAGAAACAAGAGTTTACAACCGACGACATAGGCTTGGAAAGTTGTGGTCATCTTGTCAGCAAAGTTCAAACAAAAAGACTACATCAAACAATAGTGTTTCTTAACCAAGGGGTCGTGGACCCCTAATAGACTTCAGACACCTAACAAGATGTCTGTAGAACAAGGAATTCAACAAGTGAATTGTACT
>NC_134797.1:37864334-37866834 GCF_046742065.1 Oratosquilla oratoria | reverse complement strand
ATTATATTTTGTTTCAAAATATAAAAACACTTTAAATTTGCTGGAAGAAACACGACAAGAACAGTTGCTCGTAAGGTCAATGACGTCGTGAGGGAAATTCTTTGGCTTCGTCATGATTGACAAGGCGGAGAGAATCGATTGACGAAAAAAGAAAAAAAAAGAAAAAGAAAAAAAAAATGAAAAACCTCACTGTCGTTGTCTTGCCACTAGTTGCATTTTGAGGGAAAACCCAACGAAAAGGTGTTCAGGGTTTAAGAAATTGTCTGACTAGGGAACTACGGAAATCGTGTGCTTTGTTTATAATGAAACATTATTACCCGATATTCACAATAAAAAGCATTAACTGAAGATTTTTTTTTCCTTTTTTTTTTTTTGACAAGAGAGTCTATGGCTTCACTTCGTACCGTTATTGGTGTTCGCTTGAACTTCATATTATCAATTTTTATTTTCCATAACTTCGACTAATGAAGGCTACCATTATGTGATGGAAATTTTAATTTGCTAGCAATTATGCATAATTGATGGTTGACTACCTCAAAGGTAGATAGGATAAAACATATTTGTTAACCGTGAGATCAAGCTATAATAACATAATCTATAAAGAGTTCAATATAATTCAACATGTATCTTTTTCGGTGCCCTTAGTACCCCTTGATTAAAAAAAAAAAAAAAAAAAAAAAAAAAAAAAAAAAAAAAAAAAAAAAAAAAAAAAAAAAAAAAAAAAAAAAAATAATAATAATAATAATAATAATAATAATAATAATAATAATAATGATAATAATAATTCTCGTACCCCCATCCAATACAAATACAATGGAAACATATGAAAAGGATTAGTGATACAAACCTTGCTTTTTTCTTTCATTGTAAATGTACAGTACTATGTACTGCTCATGATTAAGAGCATTAGCTTTCCCTACTCCAGGTATAATGGTGTACCGAAAGGGAATTGAAGATTGACGTCTTGAAAACTTGGTTTCCAGCACTTCTGCCCATGGAGACAATGCCACATTAAAATTTTTGAGTCATAGCGTTGATATAGGAGAGATTTGGCCTTAGCGCATAATGAGACGACACAGGCGGCGCAGGCGACACAGGCGAAGCAAGCGACGCAGCACAAAACAAAGTCTGACCTCCTCTTGCTGAATTGAAGTGCAGTTCGAACTTTTCTTTCTCTTGAAATGCTTCTAGATGTAGTATCTCAGTATTTTATTTAAGAGAGAAGTTCAAACTATACTTCAATTCAGCAACAGGAAGTCATCTTTTTCTCTGTGCTGCGTCGCCTATGTCTCAGTTTGCCCGTAGGCTTAAGGAGGGAACATAATGTAGAAATGGTAAAAGTTAAAAGAAATCTGTATTCATTTTTGAGGGGAGACTAGTTTTCATTCATATAAGAATGCTGAGAGACAAGTCACTTAAGTTCTTATAATATCTGGAACAGAAAAAATTAAATCAATAAAACATACGTGGTTAAGTCTTGGAACATAAGTAAATTTTTTCTTCATTTTCCCTCCGAAAGAAACAGAATTTGTTTTCATTCCACCAAGGTGACTTGTCCACTCCATCAAATTCGAAAAAGAAAATAAAAAATTATTGCGTGGGTGGCTCTATTCTTCTTAATAGTCTTCTTAACCCATTCAACTCCGATGACAATATGTCTTGTCATTTGGTCAAATAAAACAAAAAATCATAAAACACCAAAATGTTTGATCAAACACCAGAAAAATATGACGTCAATCCTCGCTTCGCTCTCAGCGAAGCGAGGATTGACGTCATATTTTTCTGGTGTTTGATCAAACATTTTGGTGTTTTATGATTTTTTGTTTTATTTGACCAAATGACAAGACATCTTGTCATCGGAGTTGAATGGGTTAAGATGACTCAGAAACCTTTTCTACAAATAAGAAATATATGCCGATCAGAAATAATAATGATAATGATAATTTTGTATCAAACGCTTTCAGGAGGTATGGTTGAAGCATTGAACATTACCTCTGGGGAACCCACAAGCACATTAGTCTCACATGCAGGAAAACTGACCATATTTCAGAGGCGATGGGTACGATGCTTGCACTCCCCTCCCTCTCCCACTCTCCCAAGTGTACCGTAACGACATTGCATTCCCGTCTCTGGGGCTAAGGTGAAGATAATTCATTCTCACCTTTAAGAGTAACGTGGTAATGCATTAGTTTCAGGTATCGGAACTTTAATCTTGCCTTTAGGGGTAATGTAAGGACGCTCCGTCCAACCCCGTAGAGGGATGAGCAACCCAAATGCCTCCGTAGTTGTTGATAGTTTACAATTTGGAATGACGTTAAGGCATGAAATGAATAGGAAGGCTCGCTTGACAATGGGTTGGAGATAGGAAGGTAGCCCGGGGCAGGTGCTAAAGGCGGCAAGAGTGTTATAAGGGTCGATGTTTTGCGGTTAGGATGTCAGGGCAAGGTGTGTGTGTGTGTGTGTGTGTGTGTGTGTGTGTGTGTGTCTGTGTGTGTATCTG
>NC_134797.1:37849334-37854334 GCF_046742065.1 Oratosquilla oratoria | reverse complement strand
AGAGGATAAAAGCTGGTCTTATCGATGTTCCCTATTTTACAAAAGCTGTTCTTTGGAGGAAGAGTGGAAGTTTTACGGATGCTATTATATGATGAAGGTGTTTTCGATATGTATAAGTGCAACCAAGGTGAAGGATTTGAAGCCTTCCCTTATTATGTGATGTCGGTAACCCGTATAATGCAAGGGTCCAACCCTAACTCCCTAACCCACTCAACCTCCCTCCCCTCTCTCCCCTCCCTCTCCCTTTCTCACCCCCCCCCCGCCAAAAAAAGAAGAAAAATAAAAAGTGAAGTTAGTAGCTTGTCAAAAGGAAGAGCACAATTCCAAACCCGTTACTCCTATTGAAAAAAATAAATAAACAAATAAATGAATGAATAAATAAATAGATAAATGAATAAATAAGTAAGTAAATAAATGAATAAATAAATGAATAAATAAATAGATAAATAAAAAAAAACGTATGAAGATGACAAAAAGTGTAACTTCCCAAAGAGAACTCAGGAACTATAGATGAATGAAGTAGCCTTCCTGAAGTAACCATATATCCAAACATTTTAAATCTGTCATTTATACCTACTTTAAAGGATTATATACAAAAAGTTTGAACTTTTCTAAATCAAGATAACTTCATTACAGTATGAAACATTGTAAAAACGGTCAATCAATTTAGTGCTTACCTGTTTCAGATATTTCAATTACAAATTTATTAGTTTACTAGTTTTTTGTACATATTCATTCTAAGCTTCATGTATTACAGAATGAAACATCGTACAAACTGTCGATTAACCCTTAAAGTACTGATTTACTTTAGAATTTAGATATATTGATAATTCTATTTAGTTTAGGAAAATACTCACTTCTTTCGTGGGTTCCAAGAAAAATTATGCTAAAAACAGGAGCCTGGAAATATACATCAGCAAACACGAAACCCCATTCAGTCCACGCATGCACACATACACACGTGTAAACAGCCACATTAAAGCGGTTCCAGACGATATCACATAAACATGAAACATCTGAAGATTTCCAGAGTGTACAAACTTACTTAAACTTTGAATTAAAGAAACCAAAACTGACGATAGAGAAAATAGATTTTGTGTCAGTCTTGTAAAACAACACAAAAGCAATCACTAAAACCCTATTCTGCGCGCGCGCGCGTGTGTGTGTATGTGTGTGTGTGTGTGTGTGTGTGTGTGTGTGTATGTGTGTGTGTGTGTGTGTGTGTGTGTGTGTGTGTGTATGTGTGTGTGTGTATGTGTGTGTGTGTATGTATATGTGTGCGTGCGCGCGCGCGCGTGTGTATGTGTGTGTGTGTGTGTATGTGTGTGTGTGTGTATGTGTGTGTGTGTGTGTATGTATATGTGTGTGTGTGTGTGTGTGTGTGTGTGTGTGTGTGTGTGTGTTTACCTAACTCTGTTTCCCTAATCATAGCATAAAGGAAAGAAGCAACGTTCGTGTGATCCCGTTGAGTGTGTGTGTGTGTGTGTGTGTGCGTGTGTGTGTGTGTGTGTGTGTATGTGTGTGTGTGTGTATGTGTGTTATATGCAAAATACATGCAAATTTCCCTGTGCAATGTATATTTGACCCTCCGACTACCTAAGATCTCTCTTAGCTTAATAAAACTACTTGACCTCAACTTGAATAAAACATACAAGTCTTCTCACGAATTTGGAATTTTTTGGGAAACATAAACTAAGAGGAAATACCAAGAAATTTATTTTATTGGCCGTTGTGTTACTGAGCATTCTTGGTTTGATTTGGTCGTCTCACAAAAAAAAAAAAAAAAAAATACTCATATGTGTTTTAATCATAGACGATACGTCAAAGAGAGAGAGAGAGAGAGAGAGAGAGAGAGAGAGAGAGAGAGAGAGAGAGATTTTTCACACTTGTGTCCGAAGTATTAAGGTCTTTGTGTCGTCTCGTGCACGTTCAATGTTTCATGCAGGAAGCTTCAAAGCCCGGGCCAACATTGCAGTTCAAAAGTATATCCCCTTTTTCGTGTACCGGGCGATCAATTACTTCTGAAAAGAATGGGGAGACGGCTAAAAATAGAAACGAAAAAAAAAAAAAAAGTGCAGCTAGATGGGGGTGGGAGGGAAAGTTCGACCCCTGGGCGCAGATCGCTTGTGAGGGAATGGACTTGGGAGGGGAGGGAGGGAGAGAGAGTAGAGGGACTAGGGGGAGGGGGAATTAAGGATTAGGGTGACGGTGGGGATCAGGTATGCTGCCTACAGTGTCTCTGACCTTGTTTCTGACTTTGTTTATTACAAGGCGGTTACCTCCTAGTCATTTATTATCGTACGTTCTTACTTATCACATTTGTTCGTGGTGGGCGTTCATTTCTCATAAAGGTTATTCAGTATGTTATGTCCTTCTCCCCAAACACGGGAATCATGACGCTTTATCCCCCCTTGATAAGCCATTCATACCAAAGGAAATAGTTTTATTAGAGGACGTGTAGGTGTTATGATTAGAGGACTTAGATGAAATGGATCTAGAAATTGTAGGGAAGTGAGTGCGGATGAAGAGGGGATATGTGGTGGGAATCTATACAATAGGGTGTGATACTAGGGCAGTAGCTGTGAAGACTAAGGTAGAGACTACAGATGAAGTGAAAAGAAGAGAAAGGGAGGAGAAGGAAGAAGAGGAAGAAGGAAAGAAGAAGAAGGAGGAGGAGGAGGAGTAGCAAAAAGAGGAGGAGTAGAAGTAGGAAGATCAGGGGTAGATGAAGTGGAAAGAAAAGAAAGGGAGGAGAAGGAAGAAGAAGAAGATGAAGGAAAGAAGAAGAAGGAGGAGGAGAAGGAGGAGGAGGAGGAGTAGAAGTAGGAAGATCAGGGGATATAGATGAAGTGGAAAGAAGAGAAAGAGAGGAGAAGGAAGAAGAGGAGGAAGGAAAGAAGAAGAAGGAGGAGGAGGAGGAGGAGTAGAAGTAGGAAAATCATGGGTAGATGAAGTGGAAGCAAGAGAAAGGGAGGAGAAGGAAGAAGAAGAGGAGGAAGAAAATAAGAAGGAGGAGTAGAAGTAGGAAGATCAGGGGTTATAGATGAAGTGAAAAGAAGAGAAAGGGAGGCGAAGGAAGAAGAAGAGGAGGAAGGAAAGAAGAAGGAGGAGGAGTAGGAGGAGCAGAAAGAGGAGGAGTAGAAGTAGGAAGATCAGGGGTAGATGAAGTGGAAAGAAGAGAAAGGGAGGAGAAGGAAGAAGAAGAAGAGGAAGGAAAGAAGAAGAAAGAGGAGGAGGAGGAGGAGGAGGAGCAGGAGGAGCAGGAAGAGGAGGAGTAGAAGTAGGAAGATCAGGGATTATAGATGAAGTAAAAAGAAGAGAAAGGGAGGAGAAGAAAGAAGAAGAGGAGGAAGGAAAGAAGAAGAAGAAGAAGGAGGAGGAGGAGAAGGAGGAGGAGCAGGTAGAGGAGGAGTAGAAGTAGGAAGATCAGGGGTTATAGATGAAATGAAAAGAAAAGAAAGGGAAGAGAAGGAAGAAGAAGAGGAGGAAGAAAAGAAGAAGAAGAAGGAGGAGGAGGAGTAGAAGTAGGAAGATCAGGGATTATAGATGAAGTAAAAAGAAGAGAAAGGAAGGAGAAGGAAGAAAAAGAGGAAGAAAAAAAGAAGAAGGAGGAGGAGCAGCAGGAACAGGAGGAGGAGGAGCAGGAAGAGGAGGAGTAGAAGTAGGAAGATCAGGGATTATAAATGAAGTAAAAAGAAGAGAAAGGGAGGAGAAGGAAGAAGAAGAGGAAGAAAAAAGAAGAAGGAGGAGGAGCAGGAAGAGGAGAAGAATAATTATGAAGATAAGGGAATATAGATGAGGTGGAAAGAAGAGAAAGGGAGGAGAAGGAAGAAGATGGAGAGGAGGAAAAGAGGGAGGAAGACGAGGGAGAAGAAGATCGGAAATGATCAAGGGTTACCAACCTGGGGTACATAAACCTCCAATGGTATATTTGGACTTTTCACGGGGTACGTAAGGTATGAGAGAATAACCGCTACTGCGCTATACGTGATATTGTAATCTGCATTCTGAGTGCACAACGTGTTTACTCCTTATTTAAGTAAGCAAAGATTTTACTTAAGTTATATCGCGAGTAGGGTTAATACCATTTGCTTTGGTTACATTGCTTTGATTAGTTTTGTGTACTTTTACTTAGTAATGATCATTACATGTAATAGTTAAAAAGATATGTAGTTATTGAATAATAGTATTTTATGAATTACCCGAGATTAGTTTATTGATATTATTACACATATTTTTCATAATAAGATAATGTCAAAATACCAATTTAATCGCTTTTACCACCTTATTTTCTAGGGGTTGTCACATAACGACAAACTTAGAAAGTTAATGGGAATTTTTCCTAGTAATCCCCAAACCCCTATCCCGGTCGTATCCAGGTTCTTTAAAAGAGGGGTAAATTTTACATATTTATTTACACAAAAACAATAACAAACAACCCCAAAATTTTTACACATATCACTAAAGAAATCACGTAACACTTTGGAATACATGACAGGGTACACGGAAATCTATAAAAAAACGCCCAAGGGTTACAAAGAGACGAAAAGATTAGGAACCCTTGGTATAGGTGAAGTGATAGAAACGAAAAGGGAAGAGGAGTAAAAAAATGGGAGGGAAGAAAAGAGAAAGGAGGAGGAGGAGGAGAAGGAGGAAGAAGATCGGAGGGTATAGATGAAATGGAAGGAAGAGAGGGGGAGGGCAAGGAAGGAAATGGAGAGGGAGAAAAAAGGGAGGAGGACGAGGAGGAGGAGGAGGATCAGGGGATATAGATTAGGTGGAATGAAAAAAAAAGGGAGAAGGAAAAAATGGGATAGCACAAAACAGGGAAGAGAAATATGAAAAGAATGATGATGATGATGATGATGATGATGATGATGATGATGATGATGATGATGATGATGATGATGATGATGATGATGATGATGATGATGATGACGACGACGATGATGATGATGATGAAGACGACGACGACGACAACAACGATGATGACAACAACG
>NC_134797.1:37829334-37831834 GCF_046742065.1 Oratosquilla oratoria | reverse complement strand
TTAATTGATTTTGATACTTAAAGTGTGATATTAAGTTAAGACAATCAAGGGAAATGTTAGTTGTCTAATTAAGTTAAACTAGGAAGGGTTAGTTGAAGGAAAAAGTATATAAATGGTTGTAATAGAGCAATTCAAGAGGACGCATATTAGGAACTTTAAGAAAAAGAAGAGGAGGAGGAGGAGGAGGGGTACAAGGAATATGATAAATAGTGTCCGTGTGTATGTGTATGTGTGTGTGTGTGTGTGTGTGTGTGTGTGTGTGTGTGTGTGTGTGTGTGTGTGTGTGTGTGTGTGTGTGTACTTATGTGTGTGTATGTGTGCGTGTGTGTGTGATGGGGGAGGGTAGTGGCAGCAGGTAAGGTTCAGTCATCCTTGACAGGATGATGTAGAAGTGGGGGTGATCGCAGGTACTGCTCGTATTGTCCTCCTGAGGGTCCAACAGCTGGGCATCCTCAGGACAAGATGGGGAGAAAGGAAAAGGTATACTAGGGTCACGCAAACATATAATAGATAAAATAGAATTAAATTAGAAAAATATAATGTAAAATAAAATGAAATAAAACAAATTGGAATAAAATAAAACAAAATTGTATAAAACAGAATACAATAGAATAAAATCAAATGAAAAAAGAAATAGCATAAAAATGATATATAATAAAATAAATTATATGAAATAAAAGTAGAATGTAGTTAGATAAAATAGAATAGAATAAAATAAAATATAATAAAATTAAACTGATTTTAATAAAATAGAATAATATAGACTGAATGAATATAGAACAGAATTAAATGAAATAATATTACAAAATGATCAGATAAAAAATATAAGTAAAAAAGAAAATGTACAGAATACAATACATAAGATAAACTGAATCAAATTATTTATAGATAAATAATATATAAGTACATAAGAATAATAGATAGAAATATTGATCATCATAATAGAAAAGAAGAGAAGATTAAATGGAATGAAAACGAAAAATACACAAGTATTGATCTGATAAGTTCCTACTTATATATCGCGCTAACACACACACACACACACACACATACACGCACACACACACACACACACACACACACACACACACACACACACACACACACACACACACACGCGCGCGCGCGCGCACATAAAGGAAGGGTGAGAGAGTGTGTGTGTGTGTGTGTGTGTGTGTGAAAGAGAGAGAGAGAGAGAAAACCTTTCACGTACACGTCAGTTCTCATACCCCTAAAAGAAAGAAATCTTGAAAAAAAAAAAAAAGACAGCAAGCAGGATGTTGAAAAGAAAATGTGATTTTGTCTGGATCTTCATAATGCAAACAATTATTCGCGGAGATACAGATTACGCGTCATCAACAAGCAAACGTTTCTTTCAAGCAATTTATATTATAAACGTTCGTGTGAAATCGAGAAGAGAATCAAACATGGAAAATACGGAGGCGGGAGAGTAACGAAAATTAAATTGACTAAGAGAAAAAGAAAAAAAATGAAAGACTTAGGTACAGTTGTACGGTTACAATGTCGTACCGATTTGTAAGCCAATGCAAGATAAATGATAGCACAAAAGAGATCCTTAAGGGTGCAAGCAGTAGAGTAAAATGCAGTTGATAAGATATTGTGTGTATATATACATATATATATATATATATATATATATACATACATATATACATACATATATATATATTTATATATATGTATATATATATACATACATATATATATATATACATATATATATATATATTTATATACATATATATATATATATATATATATATATATATATATATATATATATATATATATATGTATATATATACATGCATACATATACAACACTAAATGGAATGGGTCCCAGTGAACGGATTTGCATTTATCAACCACAGTTCATTTTAATGCTAAGCCATCAACATCGAGAACCTCGAGCAGAAACTGATACGTGGTACAGCTAAGGACTCGAACCTCCTCTAGCATGTACCAAGTGGTAATGACTTAACCGACTGCGCTATCAAGACAGATATAAATTGAGCGCAAAACTTTCTTATACATTTGTATGCTCAAGTTATGTACACGTACGCGAAATTTTGCGTTCCACACATCTCCGCTATGATAGTACAAATGGTAAGTATACAACGCGGAGAAAGTATTTGTACAACACTGAATGGGTCCCAGTGAATAGATTTACATTTATCAACCGCAATTCGCTTTAATTTAAACCCATCAATATCGAGAACCTCGAAGACATACATGCAGAAATTTATACAATGTATATATATATATATATATATATATATATATATATATATATGTATGTATGTGTGTGTGTGTGTGTGTGTGTGTGTGTGTGTGTGTGTATTCAATGGCACATTCATGTTTATAGGTGTATGCATGTATGTAAGAATGTGGGTATTCATGTATATAAGTGTGTATGTATGTTTGTTTGTATATATATATACATATATATGTATATATATATGTATATATATATATATAT
>NC_134797.1:37786834-37816834 GCF_046742065.1 Oratosquilla oratoria | reverse complement strand
GCTTGTCCATCCGAACATCGTTCGGTTATTGGACGTTGTCAATGACGAAGAAAGAGGAATAATCATCATCACCGAGTTCTGCCCCGCTGGAACCCTGTTAGACATGGTGCAGAAGTACGCCAGCTCGCAGTCGAGGGCATGGGGCAATCGGATCGTCGCGTTCTTGAAGCAGCTGGTGGCAGCCGTGGCCTTCATCCACGAGAGCCACTACGTCCATCTCGATCTCAAGTCCAGCAACGTCGTCCTGGACGTCGGCAGCAAGGTCGTGAAACTTATCGACTTCGGCCTCGCCGTCAAGAGATCGGACGTCTACAAGGGAAACATTAGTGTCGTCCAGGGTATCTTATGGTACATGGCCCTGGAGGTGCTGGACCTCAGCCAGCACCCATACGCCGGAGGCAAAGCCGATGTCTGGTCCCTCGGCTGCCTCCTGTACGAGATGATTGAGGGTTTCTTGTCTTACTCAGTTCCCGAGATCAAATACCTCGAGGTTAAGCAACGGATAAGGAGAGACGTTTGGAACCGTTTAAGAAGACAAGCAGGAGCTTTAGAGACCTGCCTCTTGGGAGAAGAGACCTTCGAAGAGTCTCGAAAGCAGATTTTTGCCCGAATTCTTTGGATCATGTTGGACCCTGAAGCTAAGACCAGGGCCAGCATCTGGTAGGTGCAAGACACTATTTGAAATCCTCCGAAGGACCAGAACGGGGAAAGATCAAAGACATCCCTGGAAGAAGCTTCATCATCCACCGAAGAGTGGAACTCCAAAAATGGTGCTGTATCATTCGTCAAGGAACAAAACTCCAAAAGGGTACAGTCCAACTGGCCATGAATTAGAGAAAGAGAGAGAAATATATCTATATATATATATATATATATATATATATATATATATATATATATATTTATATATATACATTCATATGTATATATATCTATCTATATATACATATATATGTATATATATATATATATATATATATATATATATATATTTATATACATACATTCATATGTATATATATCTATCTATATATACATACATATATGTATATATACGTATATATATATATATATATATATATATATATATATATATATATATATATTGTTGTTGTTGGAACCGAAAGTTCTTCGTCAACAGAATTAGCAGAATGAGATGAATCTGATTGACATTTACCCTTCGTCGTGCAGGGAGAGTGTTTCCCTCAGCTGAATAAAGTTGCCTTAGAAAGGTGAGGAACCTACGCCAGGAGGCGCTTAGTAGCTTCGGCTGAAACTGTCACCTTTTCCCTAGGCACTTGGACTGTTTGGGGCTGGTAACATATAGTCACTGGTAGGAATAGGAGAGGAGTGCGGGACTCGAACACATAACTAGAATAACTAACCGAATGCGAGACCACTAAGCTTCCGATTAGGCCAACAGCGCCTGCGGAGCAACTATAATAAAGACACAAGCCGTAAAATGTTGCCACAGGTAATGTTATGACAATATAGACCCTTATGTGATACCACCATCGCTTTTTTCTTGTGATTTGTCTTCATAAAATCTGAGGGACGTATAAAGACGTATATTATATATCTTTTTCTATTCTAAATCCAAACTCTGGTGTTTTTTTTTCTAAGATCTTCTGTCATGTTTTGCTCGTTATGTTAACTATCTCAGGATGAAAATGAAACTTAGAGCTGCTCATTGAGTTTTGTGAATTATTGTGATAAGCTAGATCAATTATCCAGACCATTCATATCCGCTGCATGGATATTCGCTGGCCGAGCTGATTAGGGCTTCGATACATGCGGCGGAGGTCGAGGTGACGACGGCTCGAACGCTGCCACCGGCGAGTTGGACCAAGGGCATAGCTTATTAAATTGCATTCTACAATTTCCTTTATAGGGATACCGTCTTAGACTACTGATATGGGGAGTTTCTTGCCGTGAAACAGAATCAATAAGTATCTGGTTCACATTCTATATTTTGTTTTGCCTCATTACTACATTCTTTTCTAACAATTTGTTTGTTTAGCCACCTTTTCGAATGGTATAAAGTCCTATTTTATTAATTTTTCTTATCATTATTGTTATCTTTTTTTTCTTTCATCTCATTTTGTATTTATCTATTTCACCTCTGGTTGGTGTAACCATCTATGTTAATTTCTAATTCAGCTGAATTATTTATTACTTCTTTATTATTTGCTTTGACTCCTCCCTTCTTATTTTTCTTTATTTTTTCTTTGGAAATTTCATATGCTTGATCACTATTATCTATATGTCTCCCTATCTTATTTTTCATTCTCCTTTTATTCAAACTCTTTTGTTGATAAGTAGGTCTCGAGGGAAATTGAATTCAAATGAGTCATGACATCTTATGAATGTTTATGAAGTATCACAGCCATAGTGCACCAGCAAGCCGAGTTTGTGTGCGTGTGTGTGTGTGTACGCGAGCGTGTGTGTGTGTGTGTGTGTACGTGAGCGCGTGTGTGTGTGTGTGTGATCTAAGATCATATTAGACTTCACGTTCTAGTGACCTGAGACTAAAGATAAAGTATCAAGAATAATATGAAGAGCTTAATGGAGTTGTCACTCTTTGCCAGTTCTATTAAACCTATTAGGAAACAATGAGAGGGATAATGATCCCAATACGAGGGCCTATTGTCCACCGCGTATTGGTCAGTTCGGGGCTTTTATCCGTAGCGCGGTCATCACACCCTTGGGCGGATCAACACACATGGGTGGGAAATGGCATCCCACAGTACAATAGTCTTCAATCCAATCTTTCCTCAACAAGTTAAGTGTGTTCAGACGATATAGGAAAAAGGGAGCCTTGTGTTTGTAGGAAAAATGATGGAAACTATCATCAGAGATGCTATCGAACATCATTTAGAAAGTAACTGATAAATGTTAGCCAGCATGGATTCAGACGAAAACGTTCTTGCGTGATTTACTCGAATTATACAACACAGTCATCTCGAATTATGACAAAAGAAGCAATATAGATTTAATGTATCTACTCGTAGACTTTGCAAAAGTTTTTGATACCGTCCCCCACGAAAGGCTACTTACTAAATTAGCTTAACACGGAGTAAGTGATAACCTATTAAGTTGGACTAGAAATTGGTTAAATGATCGAAAACAGAGAGTTGTTTTAAATGGAAAATTTCTAGATGGAAAAATGGTACGAGTGGAGTTCCTCAGGGTCCCGTTCTAGGGCCACATCTATTCATAGTACTCATATATATATATATATATATATATATATAAATGATGTAGACCTCGGACTAAAATATATGGTCTCCATATTTGCTGATGATATAAAACTGTGCGGAATGGCAAATGATCATTTAAATCAATTAGATATTCAAGAAGATTGAGGTAAATTACAGCAATGGTCTGAAAAGTGGGTAATGAAATTTAACGAGTAAATGTAAGGTTATGAACAGAGGTAAAAATAACAGTAAGTACGATTACAAGTTATTTGAAAATTCGTTAACAGAAGTGGATAATGAAAAGGATCTCGGCGTAAGCAGTGTTTTCAGCCTCTGAGAAAGCAAACAAGATTCTAGGACTAATTGCGCGATCTTTTAATTTCAAAAGCCCATCTCTCATTAACAAGCTATATTAATCGTTAGTTTGTCCACATAAATCATATGAAAATCGACTAAAACATATGAATCTGTTTTCCTTACAAAAAACGTAGACCTCGAGGTGACTTGATACAGGTCTTTAAGATTCTAATCGGAATTGACACCATAAAAAGTGACAAAGTTTTCACGCTATATGAGAATCCGACAAGAAATAATGGTCTCAAACTGTCAGGAAATATATTTAATTTGGAAGTGGGTAGAAAGAACTTCGCCAGCCGTGTGGTTAATGAATGGAATAGACTTCCTGCAGAGGCATTGCAATGTAGTTCAGTTTGAAGTTTTAAGATTCGTTTAGATAAACATCTATGCAAGATGCTGTAATGACTGCCATTTATTTTATATTATTTGTTTATTTGTTTGCTATTATTTGTCTGTTTATCATTATTTACTTGATTTTCAAATTAATATTATCTACTATATACCTGTTTGTTTATTAGTTAGCGATACATATGCATTAATTTATTTCGTTTCGTATTATCTTTATTATCATAATTGTTATTTATTTGTTTGTCAAATTTTTTTTTCCGCATCCGATCTAGTTATGGGCCAAAAGGTCTCCTTTCGGCATGCTCCGCCTTTGTAGTTCCTACACATATACACTGCATATGTTGAGTATAACTATGAAGTATATCGACCACTCACACGACCTAAAATGCAGTTCAGGTTATGGCAGTTACTTAACGAATGAGTGAGTGGTCTATAAAAATAAAAGAAGAAGAAAAAAAAATCAGGCTGAAGTTGATGGTGCAAAGTTTATATGTAAAAGTTCAATCAAACTCGGCCATTGATTATCTCAGTGCTCTCGTAAAAGTCCAGCAACGCACCAACGTTCATTTGGGGACCTCGTAAAATATACCGTATGTTTACATTTTAACTAACACAAGAGTTAGTATCTCTCTATCGACCTTTTATCATTCACACACACGTTGTATGTGTTCAACTAATGTGGAGGTTATCGCAGAAAATATCGTATTTGCACGCTTATGTGCACGTATATTTACACAAACACGCACACACACACACACACACACACACACACACACACACACACACACACACACACACACACACACACACACACACACACACACACACACACACACACACACACACACACACACACACACACACACACACACACACACACACACACACACACACAATCTTTCTCTCTCTCTCTCTCTCTCTCTCTCTCTCTCTCTCTCTCTCTCTCTCTCTCTCTCTCTCTCTCCTCTCTCTCTCTCTCTCTCCCTCTCTCTCTCTCTCTCTCTCTCTCTCTCTCTCTCTCTCTCTCTCTCTCTCTCTCTCTCTCTCTCTCTCTCTCTCTCACTCTATCTCTCTCTCTGTCTCTCTCTGGTGGACAAGGAATTGGAAATTTGTGATCGGGCCATATAAGAGCTCTGAGTTCTCATCCGGGAGGGTGATAGCTGTCGATTACTAACCCAGTATGTGATCAAAGACTGTGATGGATTACACAAACACACCCACACCCACACCCACACACACACACACACACACACACACACACACACACACACACACACACACACACACACACACACACACACACACACACACACACACACACACACACACACACACACACACACACACACACACACACACACACACACACTTCTAGGCAGGTTTTGAATTTTTTTTTTTTTAGAATTTCCTTTTATGCTCTATTGGTATACCTCGTTGACCCAGAGCAGGCACCCTACCAGGCGAAGCCCTGCTTATATAACCCTTATGCACAAGTCTATCAGCTTTTAGTAACAAACTGTCCTTATGCTTATCATTCTAATCCTTAGCTTCTCACGTGAACAGTTTCTTTACATCTGGGCATATGAACATTTTACCAGATACGTAATCCCATGATATTTGAAAAACATGAGATTGTCAACGTCCTACCATATTGTCAAATTTCTTGACTTCTCCTAATGAGCCTTGACAGACGTAAAGTGTTAGTGAACTTCGGTTTCGAAGATTATCAACAGAATTGCTGTTCGACTTTTAAAATATCACATTCAAAGAGCGCATGTTTGTTTCTTCAACAGAATCATTGCTGAACTGGTAAAATCGTAGAGCTAGTGTCTGTTTGTTTGTTTAATAAAGTCACTGTTAAAACGTTAATATCACACAGCCAAAGAGCTAATGTTAATCTGTTTGTTCACCAGAGTTACTCTACATCGCACAGAGCTAATGTCATTTAAACAAAGATTTTGATAAAGTTACCATTGAACTGTTAATATCCCACATTGAAAGAGCTTATGTCTGTTTGTTTGTTCAACAGAGTTCCTGTTCAATGTC
Organism: Oratosquilla oratoria; assembly: GCF_046742065.1. NCBI lineage: Eukaryota > Metazoa > Arthropoda > Malacostraca > Stomatopoda > Squillidae > Oratosquilla > Oratosquilla oratoria. The sequence continues at coordinate 37,810,883 of NC_134797.1, read as the reverse complement.
AGTGAATGTTTGTTCGTTTCTTTGATAAAGTTACTGTTGAACCTTTAACACCTCACAGCTAAAGAGCTAAAGTCTGTCTGTTTGTTCAACAGAGTGAATGTTGAACTGTTAACATCTCGCTGTCAGTTAATGTCTGTTGTCTGTTTGTTTCCTTGATAAAGTTACTGTTGAATTGTTAACATCTCACACTTAAAGAAATGATGTCTGTCTGTACAACAGAATCACTACAGATCCTTTAACATATCACAGTAATTCTGTTGGTTCAAAATAGATACTATTGAACTATCAACATCTCCCAGTCGTTAATGTATGTTTGATTAAGTTAACATCTCGCAGTCAAAGAGTGTCTGTTTGATTGGTCAGTAATCTTACTGTTGAATTGTAAACATTTCACAGTCAAAGAGCTATCTCTCCGTTGTTTCAACAGAATTATTGTTGAGCTGTTAACATCTCACATTCAAAGAGCCAATGCCGGTCTGTTTGATTAAGTTACTGTTCAACTGTTAACATTTCACAATTAAAGAGCTAATGTCTTTTTGTTTGCTTAATAAGTTGCTGTTGAACTGTTAACATTTCATAATGAAAGAGCTAATGTCTGTCTATTTGTTCAACAAAGTTACTGTTGAACTGTTAACATCTATTAGTAAAAAAATTAGTGCCTGTCGGTTAAACATAATTATTTTTTAACTATTAGCATCTCAAAGTCAAATAGTTAATGATTTTTTGTTTGTTTGTTTAATAAAATTACCATTAAACAAATAACATTTCATAGCCAAAAAGCTAATATCTGCCTGTTTATTCAACAGAGTTACTGTTGAACTGTTGAACATTTCGATATCAGTTAATCTGTTTGCTTGTTTATAAAGGTACTGTTGAAGTGCTAATATATCACATTCAAAGAGCTAATGCCTCGCTGTCTATTCAACAGAATCACTGTTGAACTACTTCGCTTTTACAATCAAAGAACTAATGTCTTTTGGTTCAACAGAATTACCGTTGACCTGTTAACATCTCACAGTCAAAGAGCTAATGTCTGTTTGTTTGTTCAACAGAGTTACTGTTGAACCGTCGACTACATCAACAACCTTCCTAAAGTCACAATTTTTTATGATTCATTAACTTCTTAACTTGATTTTTCGAACAAAAGATAGGTCACATGTTACTTTATATTATGGAGACTATAAACTTCGGCTTTGAGGCATAAACACTCTATCATGCACACATCGACGCCCCGTCGTGTAGTCATAAACGTAAGCCCCCCTCCTCCCCCCTTCCCCCTCCCCTCTTCCCCCTCGCCCTCCTCCTCCCCCCTAAAAAAAAAAAAAAAAAAGTATTTGTAGTCTCAGGCACGAAGACAGTCAATAGCCTTTTCTTTGGGATATTAATCACTTATTATCATTTAGTTGGATTCTTCTAATCCATCAACATCATATATCTTATACGTGTGTGTGTGTTTGTGTTTACCTAGTTGTAGCATACGGAGTCGGAGCTGTGTTCGTGAGGTCCCGTCTCTTTACCTCCACTCATCAAATTTTGCCTTAAATTCGTTTATGGTGTTGGGCTGCATTATATTTTCGTCCAGCTTGTTCCATAAAACTTTGCATCTATATGAAAAGCTATACTTCCTAATATTTTTCATTTACTATATTTACTCTATTTATTTATTCAGTCATTTATTCATTAATTTATCTATTTCACAATGAATTCATGTTGAGTTTTAATTTAGTTACAACACATAATGGTGTGTGTGTGTGTGTGTGTGTGTGTGTGTGTGTGTGTGTGTGTGTGTGTGTGTGTGTGTGCGCGCGTGTTTGTGTGTGTGTGTGTGTGTGTGTGTGTGTGTGTGTGTGTGTGTGTGTGTGTGTGTGTGTGTGTGTGTGTGTGTGTGTGTGTGTGTGTGTAATTCATCATGGCCTTGGATCACATGAATGACCGATCTATAGGTAATGCTGTGACCTGACACACGCACACACACACGCGCACACACGTACACACGCACATACACACACACACACACACACAGATTTTTTCTAATTATCTAAGAGCAACTGGCAACTGTAGACAAAGAATTGCAAACGAAGTTACTTTTACACAAAATACGAGTATAACGTAATAGAAGACAAAGAGCATGGTTGAAGAAATAAGAAATAATTTCTCTTGCCTGTGCATACAAGAATTTGAATTATCGAGCAGATAGGCTGGAGGAGGCTAAGTCTTGTATTAATCAATCAGAATAGTGGTTGAGAAATAATCATAAAAAGATGGTTATAAGTAAGTTTAGCACACAGACTGGTTACATTTGTATCTACAGATGTTAATTGATTACGTGTCAAAATGCTGTGACATTGCACACAAACACACACACACACACACACACACACACACACACACACACACACACACACACACACACACACACACACACACACACACACACACACACACAGACAAACACATGCAGGAGTGGGGGAGGAGTAGCAGTTTTCGTTAAAAGTACAATAAACTTTATTATCAACAATTCGATTAAGGAAGAGGACTATACGGAATCTATTTGGGTAGAGGTCATAGGCAAGAATAAGAAAGTTATTATTGGCATCTTGTATAGACCTACTAACCTCAGTATTGAGCAGACTGATCCCCTGATTCATGAAATTCGCAGAGCGTCCCAGTAGAAAAACGTTGTGATCGTGGGCGATTTTAATTATAAAAACATTGCCTGGGAAACTTTAGTAGGAGATCAGGAAGCGAAACAATTCTTAGATGTGGTACAGGATAATTTCTTAAAACAAATTATTACCGATCCTATGAGGGGAGAAATATTCTGGACTTACTTTTAACAAATAATGAACACCTAATGGGCAACATAAAAGTGGGAGATAGTCTAGGCTCTAGCGATCATCAAGAAATAAGATTTAATATTATTTGGGAAGAATTAAAAGGTACGAATGACGTCCAAGTACCAGACTTCAGGAGAGCAAACTTTGACAATATAAAACATATTTGAAATTGAATATGAAATGTCATGCGGACGTTACGGACGCTTCGGACGTTTCGGGCATTATCGGCGCGGTCAGGTCTCGGTATATGACCAGGGGTCGGGTCACGGAGGGTAATATGCATACCATGGGTCAGGTCACTTGGGGGCGGGGCTCAACAAACAGGCCAGCGATTTGGATGAAATGTATAGTAATCTAACTGATTTGATTATTAATGCACAAAATACATTTTCCCCCCTGAAGTCAATACGGAAAATTAGTAATACTCCCAAATGTGGATGACGGACAGATTGAAAAACGGGGGAACACACCTTAGATGAAGATATAACGAAATGGCAAAGCTGGTTAAAAAGAGTACACGTACAGCGAAACGTAATTATGAAATTAAGGTTGCCAGTCAATCAAGATCCAACCCAAAGGGTTTCTTTCATCTCTATACAACAAAAAATAAAGAAAGAATAAGACCAATTAAAAACGATGAAAATGTCATGATAGAATCGGAGGAAAAAATGAGTAAGAAGTTTAACAAATATTTTCTCTCGGTATTTACTAATGAGAGGTTAGATAAAGTACCTGACTGCGATCCGATTTTCAGTGGGGATGAAGAAAGTAATCTATCTAATATCAGCATTAGTAAAGTAGAAGTAGTCAAGCAGATTGAAAGACTTAAAGCTAAAAATCCCCGGGTCCAGACGAAATTTTTCCAAGATTGCTTAAGGAGTGTAAATTTGAAATCGACGACCAATTAACTGAAATATTTAATAAATCGGTAGACACTGGTTTTGTGCCTACTGCTTGGAGGCAGGCAAACGTTGTTCCTGTTTTTAAGAAGGGAGATAGGTCGTCTATATGCAAAAACAGGTCAGTCAGTTTGACATCTGTTATAGGAAAAATGCTTGAATCAATAATAGTAAATAGACTGAGAGAACACATCGAGATACAAAATTTAATTCGTGATACACAGCATGGTTTCTCCAAGGGTAAGTCATGTGTGACTAATCTTCTATCTTTTTACACTTAAGTATATAATGCGTCAGATAACAATGATAATTGCAGTGTTATTTACCTTGACTTTAGCAAAGCGTTCGACAAGGTGCCATACCTGAAACTACTAAATAAAATCAAAGCCCATGACATAGGAGGAAAAGTGTTAGAATGGGTTAGAGCTTGTATTAGTAACAGAAAACAGCGGGTTACCATAAATGGAATAAAATCTAGGTGGGGCAATGTTACCAGTGGGGTCCCCCAGGGCTCGGTTTTGGGTCCCTTGTTGTTCATTATGTACATAAACGACTTAGACGATGGGATAAATAGTGATGTTAATAAGGACGCCAAATTAGGTCAGGAAACGACGCAGAGATTCTGCAGGATGATCTTAACAAATTGTTCACATGGTCGGTGAAATGTCAAATGAACTTCAATATCTCTATGTGTAGCGTGTTAAACGTAGGGCTACACAACCCCGAAAATAGATACAGCTTAGAACACGCTTTTAGAGAAAACTGAGTGCGAGAGAGACTTGGAAGTTCTAGTGAGTCCGAACCTTAAAACCAGAAAACAGTGCATTAGCGCCAGGAATAAAGCTAACAGAGCATTAGGTTTCATTGATAGGACGGTAACGAATAGAAGTGCAGAGGTAATTATCAAACTCTATCTAGCGATAGTTAGACCCATCCTTGACTATGCGGTACAGTTTTGGTCTCCGTCCTACAGAATGAACATCAATTCACTAGAATCAGCACAGAGAAGAATGACCAAAATAATACATGGACTCAGAAATTTGCCTTACGAAGAGAGGCTTAGGCATCTTAACTTACACTCTCTGGAAAGACACAGAGTGCGGGGTGATCTAATAGAGGTGTTCAAGTGGGTCAAAGGCTTTAACAAGGGTGATGCAAACAAGGTCATCATATCAAAACAACAGGCAAGGACTCACATTAATGGATTTAAATTGGACAAATTTAGATTTAATAGGGTGGTCGACGAATCGAATAGACTTAGTAATTATGTAGTAAGCGCTGAAACTATCAGTTGTTTGAAGAAACGATTAGACAACTTTATGGATGGGGATGACAGGTGGGGATGGATACGGAGTTGCCTAGTGTAGGCCTTATGGTCTCTTACAGTCTCCTTCATTCTTATGTTCTTACACCCTTCCTCAAGGGGAGTAGTAATGTCTGGCAGTACTAATGAGCGGGATTCGAACTAGGAACTCCTGAATGAAAGCTTAAGACGATATCCATTACACCAAGACCTATGAGAAACGGTGATGGAATTTTCTTTTTTCATTTGTCTATTTATCTTTATGTTACTTTACCTATTAATTTGTTTATTTATTTATTTGTTATTTATAGTTTTGGTTAATCATTTTTTTATTAATTCATTTCTCTGTGATTCAATTTTTCCCTTAGACTGTTTTTTTTTTTAAGTTTTGAGCCTCTCATTAAAATACTTTTTTATGATTGAAGAAATCTTTGTACATACTGTAACTGCAAATTTATACCTAGATAAGAAACATTTCATTATTTTAGTGTTGGCACAATTCATATGCAAGAGCTTTCAAATGTCGCAAATGAAAATAATTGCAAAATGAGGAAGCTATTACAGTGAATGAAAATCAAGGAGTAATTAAGGTTGTTGGAACAAATGATCTCAGAAAGCCGCGTAGTCCAGACATCTTTTATTTTATCTTTATTTGCTTTTTTACGAGATATTTCAGTTTAATACATGAAATATACGTTATAAGGACATGTGTACTTTGTTTTTATCACTGCAAGGGTGCGATATTGATGTTTACCGCTCGTAAAATGCAAGATCCAGTGCCGCAGAATGATTAGAAAAAGCCCAATTTGCTAAACTGGTGATGGCGCGTCGACTGCGGACAACACTGAGCAATTTTTCTTTCTCTTTTTCTTTCTTTCTTTTTTCTGCCTTTCTTTCTTTCTTTCTTTCTTTCTCTTTCTGTCTATCTTTCTTTCTTTCTTTTTCTTTCTGTCTTTCTTTTTTTCCTTTCTTTTTTCTTTCTTTCCTCCTATCTTTCTTTCTTTCTTCCTTTTTCTTTTTTCTTTCTTTCTTTCTTTTTCTTTCTTTCTTTCTCACTTTCTTTTTCTTTTTCTTTTTCTTTCTTTCTTCCTTTCTTCTTTCTTCCTTTTTTCTTTCTTTTCTTTCTTCCTCTCTCTTTCTTTCTTTCTTTCTTACGTTCTTCCTTTCTTTCTTTTTCTTTCTTTCTTTCTTTCTTTTACTTTCTTTCGTTTTTATTTTACATCTGTATAAAATAAAACAAAAAACTTGAGACTACGTTGATCAAAATAGAATATTGTTTGATAGATTTTTGTCAATATCATTTGATCGAAAATAATTTGGTATTTAGCCTGTTCTGCATACACACCCATGCGCCCAGCGTTATAGTAGCTTCCTTTCCTTGTGCTGTTAGAAAATTTAATGTTATTATTATTACTGTATCTGTTTAAATTTAGATTACTTACAGGGTTACTTGATGATAAAGAACTGGTCATTAAGATTGGTACGCCATGATGATAATTATCCACTTGAATTTGTACATAATTAATTAACTAACAGATATTTGGTCCAATTTTGATAAGTGGAAAGCCCGCAGCCTTACAGTGGTTGGCAACAGTCCTTATACCTTCCTACAGATCTCTATAGAAGATCCTTTGGAATATTATACATGTTGTAATTGTGTGGGACTATATCTATGTGGAACACATGACAAAACCCCAACGGACAAAACCCCAATCTGCATAGCAGACAAAACCCCAATAGGAAAATTGGGGGAAGGACATAACCTAACCTAACCTAACCTAACCTAACCTAACCTAACCTAACCTAACCTAACCTAACCTACCGATTGGGTTTTTGTCCGTTGGGTTATTGTCCGTTCCTCCTCTATGTCACCGTCTCAACAGTTGTAGGAAGGTAATAGGAAAGCAGTCGCCAATTATATGCTCTTCATGTTATATGAAAAGGTATGAAAAATACAGCTGAAGTTGACAGAGACCGAGTGTCAGCCCCTCAGGGTTGCACCTTCTGATGTAGGTGAATGGATTGACGGGAGGTGAATGGATTGACGGGAGGTGAATGGATTGACGGGTTTTGAAAGTGGGCACCCCACACCCAGAGATATATTTTTTTCATAACGTAATGTATACTGATGTTATTAATTTAATGAATAATATGAATAAATATGGAGCGTTTGGGAGAAAACAGACTCAGTAAATTTGGCTTAACGATATCAAGTAAAGATAATAATATTCACTCATAAGCCAACCAATAGTGATAGCTGGTTATGATATTTTCCAGAGTTAGTGTTATAAACGTAAGCATAGTACCAGTTTGATGTAATTGTGGTAACAAATAAAAAATATAAAAAATAATGATAAAATGCTGCCATGGGGTAGAATACCATAACAATAGCCAATATGAAGAAGTTCATCCAGATAGATTTAATCTCTTCACTGCTAACGGGAAACCACGGAGATGAATAGAATAGCTTAGCGTCATGATTCAGGAGAAGAAAGTAAAGAAAAAGTATTTAGTTCCGTTTTGTTCGGTCCCATTATGAACCTACCACAACAGCCAATGGCTGGTGATGAATGCACATCATACCTGGCATTACATATGCGTAAACGGATTGGTAGGTTTGGTTAAAATCATCAGCCTCGTGCTCTACAGCTCAAAGCAAAACAACCCCATTCAAGAACAAGGAATTAGTGCTCTAAACAATCGATTGACGATCATCGTGGAACGATAATCGCACCGAGCAAAGCGTAGCTTTATTGCGAATGATGGGAGGAGGGAAAGCGAGAGAGAAGCAGAGAGTACAGTAGTACAAAGAACCTACGATGAAAGACTGCCTAAAGGGAACAGAAAACGTGTTGAAGATGCCGGAAGGAGCTAGAGTGAGAGAAGAGTGGCGTTCCAGTTATATCAAAGTCCAGTTGAAAACATCACTTATGTAATGTGTTCCTGAGGAACAAGTGTTTCATATCAAGTTACCAACCGCTGAATACATAAAATCACTCCAACCGTTAGAATAAGTCTTGTAAAGAATAGAAATTCTGCATTCAACAAAAGTGTTTGTGCGAGTACGTATAGGAGTAAATCTATATAAAACCTTTTAGAATGTAGGTCTTTTATGAAAGGAGAACATTCATTCACCATCATGAAATAGCCCTTCCATTGCTAGACTTCCTTTTATCTATTTTTAAGAAAATCGAGTAAAAGTACTATAAAAAACTACCTCAGCCCAAAGAATGAACACAACATCCTCTCCATTGCTAGAAATTTGTTCAGCCTAAAGACTCCATTGCTAGACTTCCGTTCATTCCTCTTCAAGAAAACGAGTAAAAGTACTTTAAAAGTGACCTTAGCCCAGAATTGGATACAACAACAGCCTTTCCATTGCTAGAGTGATCTCAGCCCAAAAACTCTATTGCTAGACTTCCATTCGTTTCTCTTCAAGAAAACGAGTAAAAGTACTTTAAAAGTGACCTTAGCCCAGAACTGGATACAACAACAGCCTCTCCATAGGTAGATTTTGGTTCATTTATTATATGCCAATAATAATAGTAAATAATGATAATGATAATGAAAATAGAAGTAACCTCAGCCAATAAACGAAACACAAAACAAGAAGATCAAACCAGATCTAGCGTGAAACAAAGATTCCCCGGAGGAATCCAGTACTTAACCAGATTGTAAGAATACAAAACGTCCCTTTTCCATTGCGTTGTTACATAAACACCACCACTGATCCAAACTGCTGACACTGCCAAGTAGAGACGCATTTGCATCTTTGCCTGGTGACTAGAGAATAAAACACTAACGAATAAAGACCAGGCCTGATATCTTTTAAGGGAAGAATATTGGGCTACCAAAAGCATATGACATAATCCTTTGACGAAGCAGAGGGGGGGACTCTAATAGTAGTCACCTCGATTGCACACGTCCCATGATCCACGAGGGAGCGACGAATAGAACAGAAATGACTTGGATGACTAAGAAAGAAAAGCGAACAGGAAAAGAACCTTTAAACCCTGATAAGGACATGGAAGTGAAGCGGCAGAATTACAAGAGTCCTTTGGCGAACACGAAGGGAATAGGACTGACAATAGAGTAATAGACAAGGTTTAAGGAGGACTGATAGGAAGGAGGGGTAGGGATGAAGGGAGAGACAGAGAAGGAAACGACAACCGCTTGGACAAGCACGATGGGGGACCGATTAGGAGACTGTGGTCAGTGGACAAGAGACGATGTGGAGGAGGGTTGAGAGTAGGGAAAGTAGTAGTTGGAGGTGGGTGAGCTCTTTGAGTCAGAGGATTCAGGAGGATAAATAAAATGGATAGATTACGATGGGAAGGTTAGAAAGAAATGTAACTTAGGCTTCATGCTGTTTCTTCCCGTCTTCTAGAGGCGTAATTGGAAGCGAGCTGGCCTCACATTTGTTTAGTTGTGGGTTCGCATCCCCCACTTCTCTATGATGAGGATCGGAGTGACTGTTATCTGATCTAACAGTACCCAATCACATAGGGCAAAGGTGACGGCGTCGGTAACAGCTACGTGCCTCCTGGCATAGGGTCCTCACCAAGATTCCCATCTAATCCACTTCCTTCCATCTATAACAACTATCTAATCACATTGAATTTACATACAGCAATCTGTTGGCTAGCAAAGGAAAATTGTGTGCACAACAGAAATAGTTTGATAGAGAACTATTGAAATAATTCTCCCACTATCCTTTGTATGCACATAATGATACACACAAATTAACACGCACACACACAAATATATATATATATATATATATATATATATATATATGTGTGTGTGTGTGTGTGTGTGTGTGTGTGTGTGTGTGTGTGTATGCTCGAGTTACATGCACATACACGAAATTTTGCGTTCAACCCATCTCCACCATAATAGTACAAATGGTAAGTATACGAATGCGGGAAAGTATTTGTACAAATACTTTCCCGCGTTCGTATACTTACCAATTGTACTATCGTAGTGGAGATGGGTTGAACGCAAAATTTCGTGTATGTAACTCGAGCATACAAATATATAAGAAAAGTTGCGCTCAACTTAAATCTATCTTGATGGAGCAATCGGTTAAGTCACTATAGCACTTGTCACGTGCTAGTCGGGTTCAAGTCCTGGGCCGTACCACGTTTCAATTTCTGCATGTTGGCCTCCACGGATCTCACGATGTTGATAGATTAGAATTAAAGTGCATTGTGGTTAATAAAAATGTATCTCTATTCACTGGGACCCATTCAGTGTTGTACAAATACTTTCCCGTGTTCGTATACTTACTAATTTTACTATTATAGTGGAGATGGGTAGAACGTAGAATGTCGTATATATATATATATATATATATATATATAAATATATATATATATATATATATATATATATATGTGTGTGTGTGTGTGTGTGTGTGTGTGTGTGTTTGTTTGTGTGTGTGTGTTTGTGTGTGTGTGTGTGTATTTGCGTGTATGTATGCGTGTGTGTTTGTGTAAGTATATATATATATATATATACATACATACATACATATACCAAGGCTTTTTCCCCCCTCCAAGGGAGGTAGCCACAAAAGGAAAGGCATAAAAACACTCCCACCCATTTCATCCCTAAATACACTCCACACCCCTCCCACCCTTCCTCTCATCTGAGCACCTCCCGGATGACGGGCCACCCCCGAACCCTGCCCACCGCCCTGGGTCAGAAGCAGTGTCGCAAGACACAGTACATCCACAGCAAGGCCGCTTCATTTAATCGGCGACCCCCCCTCTCCGTCCCCCTTTGCATATAAGGAGAGGACGGGGAGAAATCCCTTCGGGCTGCGTCAAAATTTACTCACACATACTACCCCACCCCCCACCCCCCCGCCTATTCCTCCTCATGTCGTCACAACATCATCCATATACAACCATTCTCCACTCACCTCTGTCTTCCGTCCTCTCCCTTCCTTCCTCAACAGACATTCCCCTCTTCCCCAAAGCCCCCTTCACCCCATCCATCCACCTCATCCTAGGACGTCCCCTCATGTTCACTCCCTCCACATCTGCCTTCCATACCTCTTTTACTAGTCTTTCGTCACTCATTCTTTCCATGTGTCCAAACCATCCTAATATTCTTTCATCAACCCTCTCTCCCAAATCCTTTTTCACCCCTGTTCTCCTCCTCACCTCCTCATTTCTCACTCTATCTAGCCTAGTAACCCCCACCATACTTCTCAGACACCTCATCTCAAACACATTCAAACTCCTTCTCTCTTCTTCTCTTATGTTCCACGTTTCTGCCCCATACAGTGCTGTTGGCACAATCACTCCTTCATACAGTCTCCTCTTCGCATCCATTCCCAAATGTCTATTTCTCATTACACTCTTTAAACCACCAAGGCATTTACTCGCTTCTCTCAATCTACATTCTACCTCCACCTTCACTCCACCTTTTCCTGCTACACTTGCACCCAAGTATCTAAAACTATCCACTTCCTCCAGTCGCTCTCCCTTAATGTTCACTTCCAGTCTACTGCCACTTTCACCCCTTGTACATCTCATCACCTTACTTTTACCCACATTTATACATGGATGGGGTGGTGCGAGAGGTGAATGCTAGGGTAGTGAGTCAGGGATTGGAGATGGTTAAAGAAAATGGAGAAAAGTGGGAGGTGAGCCAGCTGTTGTTTGCGGACGACACTGCGCTTGTGGCAGGGTCAGAGGAGGGATTGAGGAAGCTGGTGGCAGAGTTTGGGAGAGTATGTGATAGAAGAAAGCTAAAGATAAATACATATATATATACATATATATATATATATATATATATATATGTTTTTACATACATGCATACAATAATGGCTGTTTCCCTTTTACGAAGGAGGTAGCCAAAATACAAAGGCAAAAAATCCACTTCCACTCATTCCATCCTCACATACTCCACTCCCATTCACCACCCTCCCCCCCTCTTATTTTGGCTCTCCCTGGGTGATGGGTCACCCCTGCATCTCGCCCACTGCCCTAGGTCAGAAGCAGTGTAGCAAGACACAGTGCATCCGCAATAAGGCCGCTTCATTTAATCTGCTATCCCCCCTCTCCGTCCCCTCATGAAAGAGAGAGAGAGAGAGAGAGAGAGAGAGAGAGAGAGAGAGAGAGAGAGAGAGAAGACCGGGAGAAATTCCTCAGGGATGCGTCAAAATATCATCCACACATACTCCTCTATCACCCCTCCTTCACCCACTCCCTTCCATGCATCACAGTATCATCCATACACAACCATTCTCCATTCACCGCTATCCTTTGTCTTCTCCCTTCCTTCCTTAACAGACATTCCCCTCTTTCCCAATGCCTCTTTTACCCCATCAATCCATCTCATCCTCATGTTCACTCCCCGCACCTCTGCCTTCCACACCTCTTTTATTAATCTTTTTCACTAATTCTTTCCATGTGTTCAAACCATCCTAATACTCTTTCATCAACCTTATCTCCCAACTCCCTTTTTACCCCCACCCTCCTCCTCACCTCCTCGTTCCTCACTCTACTTAGCCTATTAACCCCTATCACACTTTCAGGCACTTCATCTCAAACACATTCAAAATCCTCCTCTCTTATGTTCCATGTTTCTGTCTTATACAGTGCTGTCGGCACAATCACCCCTTCATCCAATCTCCTCTTAGCTTCCATTCCGAAATATCCATTTCGCATTACACTTTTGAATACTCTAAAGCATTTACTTGTTTCCCTCAATCTATATTCTACTTCCACCTCCACTCCTCCCTTTCCCGCCACATTCGTACCCAAGTATCTAAAACTATCCACTTCCTCCATTCTCTTTTAATATTCACTTCCAATTTGCTGCCATATTCTCCCTTTGTGCATCTAATCATCTAATTTTTACCCAGATTTATTTTCAACTTCCTTGTTTTGCACATCTTCCCAAATCCTGTTACTAACTTCCTTAATCCCTCCTTTGATCCTGACACAAGCGCAGTGTCATCAGCAAACAACAGCTGGCTTATTTCCCATTTTACTTTATTTTCTTTAGTCATCTCCAATCCCCGACCCACTACCCTTGCGTTTACCTCTCGCACCACCCCATCCATGCATAAATTGAACAACCAAGGCGACATAACACATCCCTGGCTAAGTCCCACCTTTACCTCATACCACTCACTCTCTCCATTTCTGATTCTAACACAGGCTCTACTACTCTAGTAAAAACTCTTGACTACTCTTAACAGCTTTCCTCCTACCCCACATATCTGCAATAGCTCCCACAGTGCCTTCCTGTCTACCTTGTCATAAGCCTTTTCCAAATCCATAAAGGCCCCAAACATTATCCTTACCTTTTCCTAAAGCTTTCTCCCATATCCACATTAACACAAAAACCTGATCCACACAACCCCTACCTGTCCTAAACCCACACTGTTCCTCACCAATTACTCCCTCTGTTCCTCTCCTAATCCTCTCAATCAAGACCCTCCCAAAAGCCTTACCAACTATACTCAATAAACTGATCCCTCTAAAGCTACTACACTCACACTTGTTCCCTTTTCCCTTGTAAAGTGCAACTATACAGGCACTCCTCTAGACCTCTGGCACTTTACTCTATTTTATACAAACGTTAAACCTCATATATATATATATATATATATATATATATATATATATATATATATATATATATATTGTCACGATATTACCCCTAGACAGATGACACGATACCCCATCCGGGTGTTAAGGTATCCATTCACCTAAATGACACCCTACCACCACTATCATCCTACTTCGAAGAGACAAGCAGTCAGCCTTCACCACCACTCCCACTTCGGTCGCTCCGCTGCCAAGCGATAGTTCGGCAGTTGGCCCTGAACAACCGTCCTCATCCAATCACTTGCCAAGACGTCAGCTTAGTTCCCCTATATAAGCTATGTATTCCCAAGACTCGACAGACTCACCTCTAGCTAGCTGCCAGCTTCGCCCCCCTATGGATTGTAATAATCATTGCTTGGACAACCGACGACTTGACGTGCCAGGTTTCAGCCTTACCCGTTCTATATTTTTTGCATATCTCATTCCCCATTTATTTCTATTGTGTATTAGGATTAATATTATTAATATTGTTTTGTTAGTTTATGTTGTCTCTGATTATATTTCATACTGAAATATTAAATGGTTAACACTGTCCTCTGTCTTTCGGCATACCAATTGTCTGATGCGTTTCTATACCTCCATTCTAACTTTGTTGTGGCTTGGGCACTCGATATGCCCCTTATGGTTGACAAGTATCTTTCTAGCCTGAGTCATAACAATATATATATATATATATATATATATATACTGTATATATATATAATTTTTTTTTACTCTTTATTCATCTCGATTTAACCATATGTCTATCTACTTATAGTACTTTTATCTAGCTATCTGCCTATCTTTTCACTTATCTATTTGTCTATCTATCTATGCATCTACTTATATATCATACTTTTATATCTCTGTAAGCCCATAACTTTATTTCTTATCCTTCCTCTTTCTTTTTTCACATTCGCTTGAATTACCACGCCTATCGGGCCAAACCAGCCCTAGTATAAACAGGCACATAACACGCATGCACGTGTAAACTAAAGCCCAGGTTTTCCGTGTGCCTTTCTTATCATCTCCATGTTTGTTCTACAGTTCCGGTTTGAGTGTGATATCCGGTTACAACCTCCTGGTGACCATTTTCTTAAACCCTTATCTTTTGGCCCACCTCCTCCTCCTGTTCCTCCTCCTCCTCCTCCTCCTCCTCCAGTCCTTACGTAGGCGCTATTCTTCCTTGGTCCTTCTTGTATATTGGCTACTTTCTAACTGAATATGTCTTTCCTTTTCCTCCATTTCTTGTCCCTGTTATTCCATATATAGGTGTTAACTCCCCTTAGTTCTCCTTTGACAGTGTTCTTGTAGGTATTGGGTGCTTTCTCACTGGATTGTTTTTTCCTCTTCCTCCTCTTCCTCCTCTTCCTCTTCCACCTCTTTCTCCTATTCCTCCTCATCCTCTTCTTTCTCACTGTTCAGTTCTTTTATTGGTGTTAATCGTCCATAAGTCATCCTATGATAATGTTCTTGTACGTATTGAGTACTTTCATATTGAATAGGTCTTCCTGCACGTTCTTTGTGTCTTTAACTATTCCCTCACATATGGTTCTTCTTGCTGAGCTCTTCGCTACGTAGGCAAGAGGTCAGGAGTGGAGACTGTTCCAGGCCACATGGCTACTTGGCGAGCTCATTAAAGACAAACTACATTAAAATTATTTTCTAAGGACATCTCATGACGTTGTACTAATTTTTTTTTTCTTCCACATGTTTCCCTTGCCTCTTCGTTGTCTTTTGTGTTTATTTTACTTCATCTGTTAATCTCCTTGACGTAATCTCCCATTTGATCTTTTCTCTGCGCCTTGTTTTAGCAAGTCTTATTTCTTTCGCTCTTCTTTTACCTACGTTTTCTTCTTCTCCATCTCTTCCTCCTCCTCCTCCTCCTCCTCCTCCTCCTCCTCCTGCTTCCTCTACTTCCTCTTCTTTCTCTCGTTCTTTTCCTCCCAAATATTAAGTTTGTGATACTCTTCTCTTAAAAACGTTGCTGATTACCTATGCTCTTACTGGTCCTCTTTCTTAAATATCCTTGACCACCTTTATGACTTCAACATTTGAGCGTGATTTTTCGTCTCCAAGGAGAGCAGCGCTGGAATTGCCAACGAATTTCTTCTACTCATTCTCCTCCTCCTCCTCTTCCTCCTTCTCTTATTCCTCATTATTTGCCACTTCCTCATCCTTCCCTTTCACTTTTCCTCCTCTTCCCCCTCCTTCCTTCCAACTTTATCTCTTCCTCCTTCTCCTCCTCCTCCTCCTCCTCCTCCTCCTCCTCCTCTTCCTCCTCTTTCTCCTCCTCCTCCTCTTCCTCCTCTTTCTCCTCCTCCTCCTCCTCTTTCTCCTCCTCCTCCTCTTTCTCCTCCTCCTCCTCTTTCTCCTCCTCCTCCTCTTTCTCCTCCTCCTCCTCCTCCTCCTCTTCCCTCTCCTCCCCCTCTTCCTCCTCTTTTCTTCTTCTCCCTCCCTTTTTCTCTTCTTCCACCTCCTCTTCCTACTCCTCCTCATCTACTTTTTTTCCTTTGTTCTGTTTTCCTCCTCCTCCTGCTCAGCCTCATCTTCCACTTCTTCCTTTTCCCGCTCCACCCTCTGTTTAATCTTCTTTTTTAATTTTCGTTTTAAATGTAGTTAATATTTCTATTTCTATTTTCATCCATAACTATTATTATTTTTATACAATGCTAGACATTTTTATCTACATGAGCGATACGTTCGAAAAGTTGTGAAATAGATCGAGATTGAGCGTTGTCCGAGGTCTGTAGATCCTCGAAGTACAACACTATGTTGAGGAGGTTCCCGAGGACTACAATGACTTGTCTTAGCCACGAGTGGTAACCGGGGACAGTTTCTTGGATTCTGTGATATTCATTTTCAAGCCTCCGGTGACAATGTTTACATTTGAGTTGAGTAGTAGTAAAAAAAAAAAAAAAAAAACACGTCACAGCACGGATCCTGACGCGAGCGGACACGCGTCGCATTTTCCAGTATCCAATACTTCTGCTTATTACAAATGCACATTTCCTTTTATTTTGTCTCCTATTCGTCCCTTCCGCCTCGTTGATGTATTTTCTTAATTGCATTTCGTTGTTACTCGTTGTGATCTCTGTTATTCAATATCCGGTTTATTAATCTACGTTGGTGCCACATCTGATGATGTTATTGGATTTCTCTTGGTTCTTCGGTCGGCAGGTCATGCAAATATATGCAAGTTTTGCATGAAAGGAATGATCTTGTGTATTGCATGATTTTTTTTCACTTTTGACTGCAGGCAAAGCATTTCCCTTTCAGATTCTGTAAAATGGTGGAGTCCAATAATGTATCAACATTCAGTAAAAAAAGAAAAAAAAATCTTAATGAAAAAAGGTAAACGATAAAAAGTACAATTATTTAATTTCCATGACTAAAGGATTCAAGCAAAATGGACTCTCTCTCTCTCTCTCTCTCTCTCTCTCTCTCTCTCTCTCTCTCTCTCTCTCTCTCTCTCTCTCTCTCTCTCTCTCTCGTGGTTGTGGATTTATAAGCGAATTAAACATTAGATCTGGAATGATTAAAAGCAAATATGATTAAAGTTTCAGCAGATTCCTATGCCTTTCCCTCGGTCTCTACTTGCGGTGTTTGGCAAGAGTTTTGAGTGTTTGTGCGATGTGATTCCTGTGTTTGATAAGCACATACACCCGTGTTTTCCCGTGCCTGGACCCGGAGGCCCACCCCCCACCCCCACCCCCTCTAAAGACCAACCCTCGTCGACCCAAAGATCCCTTCTTCTTCCTTTTCTTCGTCTATCTCTTCTTGTTCTTGTTCTTGATCTTGTTCTTCTTCTTGATCTTAATTTCTTCTTCCTCTTCTTCTTCCTCTTCTTCTTCTTCACCTTCTCTTTCACCTTCTTCTCCTTCATCTCCCTCTTCTTCTTCTTCTCCCTCTTTGTTTTTTTCTCCTTCTTCTTCTTATTCTTTATCCTCTTCGCCGCCATCTTGTTCATCTCCATCTTCTTGTTTATCATCTTCATCTTATTCTCCCTCCTCCTCCTCCTCCTCCTCTTCTTCTTCTTCTTCTTCTTCTCCTCTCTCGTCTTCTTCTTCTTCTTCTTCTTCTCTCTCGTCTTCTTCGTCCTTTCAACTTTTCTCCTCTTTCCTTCATTCATTTCCCATTTTCTTTTTGTCACCTCCATAAAAGAACACCAAACTTCTCAACTAGTTTGTCATTTGATTTCTGTTGGATTTTATCTTCTTCACATCTTTCCTTCTTCTTTTCTTTTATGGCATTCATTCTTTTTCGTTCTTGAAAGCGCTCTTGTTGTTCCTGCGATCATGGTCTTCTATTCTTTCTGTATTTTCGAGTTTTATGTATGCATTCCTATTTTCATTTTTCGCCTTGCAAGACTATGGACGCTTGTCTTGCACTCTCCTTTAAACTTATTTTTCGCTTTCAGAGTTGATGTCATGTCTTGTTCTCCGTTCTTTGCAAACAACCATCTTCCTCTTCTTCTGTTTTTGCTTTTTCTTATTCTCCTCCACCTTCTTTTTGCTATTTGTTGTTCTTCTTATAATAAGATGAAGATAATAAGAATCTTATTATCTTCATCTTCGTGCTCTTCTTCATAATCTTCTCCCCCTCCTATTTTTCTTCTGTAGCATACGAGTATATTACTTAGGCTAGGCAACGTAGGGAGATCACGAAGGTCTGGTTCGTTTGTGTTCTTCATTCTAGTGAAGGTAAGGCGTCGGCCTAGGAACGGTCGTGGCGTGGTTCCCGAAGTCGGGGACCCAACGCTGAGTTGACCTTGAGCCAGAGAGTAAAAGTACAGAGAGGCACTGAGCCCGGCTAACTCGGGGCAGGCAGTATATATAAGCGGTAACTGACCCGACGCTATGACCAGACCAGACCTAATTGCGGTCCCTTTCCTGGCAGGGCGGGGGATGGGGGAGGGACCTTTCTGACCGCCAGCGTCACGTTCTAGTACCATCCACACTTCTTACTTTTGTTCTTATTACGCTTCTTCCTCTTCCTCTTCTTTCTTCCTTCTCGTTCTTTTTCTACCGTTTCATCCTTTTCCTCCTTCCCCCTCCTTCTCTTTCTTCCATTTTCCTCTTTTCCTTCTTTCTTTCTCCTTAATTTTCATCTCTTCCTATCTGTATTAGTTTCTCCTTTCACCAAGACATTTTCTACTTTCTCTCCCGCCGTTACTATATTTCAAACTGACACAGATTTTCCTCCTTATCTTCCTTCATTCCTTAGCTCACACATCCTAATACCACTTCCTTTCTCTTTCTCCCTGCCCAACTTCCCCTCCCTAGGGCCCCCACACCCATGCTTGAGCTGATTCTTGTTTCCATTGTGATTTCCACGACGTTTTGTATGCCTGGTTTGTTTACACTCTTGCGCGCGCGTTTGTGTTACGTTTTCTATGAGCGATGCGGGACGTGTCGATACCCAGCATCCGATGGAAAAGCTTTTGAAGCAACCGACAGAGATGTCTCTTCATCATGATAGTATTTCCATTTCTATTTTCTTTGCTACTGTAGTTGTTATTTCATTATTAAATATGTTTGTCTTTTTTTGCATATATTTTATTTTTGGTTCTATTTCTATTTGCGACTACGATGAGTCAGTTGAACATAAAACGAGGAAAAGTATGCTGTTTCAGTATTGCTTCGGTGAGGGAAGCCAAATAGAGAGAGAGATAGAGAGAGAGAGAGAGAGAGAGAGAAGATCTTAGTGTCATTATGACCCTCGTTTCAGATACTGTAGGACCAAATCTGTAAGAATGGAGGCAGCCACTGTAGAATATTAGCTGTCTTTCTCCAAGTGCATAAGCGTCAGCCAGGCCACGTGGCTTCAGGTTCAGTCTAAAATTCAGTACTTTTGTCTAATGTAGAGTATCTAAACATTTTGTCTATTCGTCATGAAGAAATAAAAAAAAAAGTGGAATACAAGGAAATTCATATTGTATGTATTGGTGTGCGTGCTTATGTGCGTGCGCAGTCCCTCGTGTATACATTGGGTATGCATGTGTGCGTACGTTTATTTACATTTGCATTAACCCAGTTATAGTATACAGGAAAAAAGGAACGATCGTAGGATCTTATCACTTACTTTCCAGTTACTATACCTAGCTAAATGTGTGTGTGTGTGTGTGTGTGTGTGTGTGTGTGTGTGTGTGTGTGTGTGTGTGTGTGTGTGTGTGTGTGTGTGTGTGTGTGTGTGTGTGTGTGTGTGTGTGCATATAAGTATGTGTGTGTGTATGTGTATGCGTGTGTATATGTGTGTGTGCGTGTGTGCATATGTGTGAACATGTATATTTGCAATCATGTGCTCAAAGTAAGGTAGGCACACGTGAATAGAACGAGTGTCACAGGTACCCCAGGTATATATTCTATTCAGAGCTTGAACGCAGAATCATACCTGTTTATTTACGAGTATATTTGTTTCTAGGCACGAACCTCTGCATGTCAATTTGGTCTGGAGTAAGGTTGTATCGCCTCAGTCCTTCTGTGTGTACATAAGAGATTAAAAGAAGTGGACTAGTCACTTTAGTACAGGGTGTTGTGCTTATCTCAATCATTTAGAGTTGTCATTGTAGAAAAAAATATACTCATAGTTCCTCTGACGAGGTGTCATTCTCGATGATTGCATAAGATAATAAAAAGACAAATATATACGAAATAAGTATAAAGATACATACATATACTAAAGGCTTTTTACCCCTTATAAGGGAGGTAACCAAAAAGACAAAGGCATAGAAACCCCTCCCACCTAATCCATCCCTATCACACTCCACTCCCCTCCACCCTCTTCCCTCCCTCTTATCTTGGCACCTCCTGGATGACGGGTCATCCCTGCATCTTGCCCACTACCCTGAGTCAAAAGCAGTGTCGCAAGACACAGAACATCTACAGCAAAGGCGCTTCATTAAATCGGCGACCCCCCTCCTCTCCGTCCCCTCATGCAGAAAAGGAGAAGACGGGGAGAAATCCGTTGGGGCTGTGTCAAATTTTTCTCACACATACTCCCTCAGCCCCCATCCCCCACCCATTCCACCTCATGCATCACAACATCATCCATATACAACCATTATCCATTCACCCCTGTCTTCTGTCCTCTCCCGTCCTTCCTCAACAGACATTCATCTCTTCCCCAAAGCCTTTTTTACCCCATCCATCCATCTCATCTTAGGTCGCCCCCTCATGTTCACTTCTTCCACATCTGCCTTCCATACCTCTTTTACTAGTCTTTCTTCACGCATTCTTTCTATGTGTCCAAACCATCCCAGTACTCTTTCATCCACCCTATCTCCCAACTCCGTATTCACCCCCGTTCTCCTCCTCACCTCCTCATTTCTCACTGTATCCAGCCTAGTAATCCGTATCATACTTTTCAGACACCTCATCTCAAACACATTCAAATTCCTTCTCTCTTCCTCTCTTATGTTCTATGTTTCTGCCCCATACAGTGCTGTCGGCACAATCACTCCTTCATCCAATCTCCTCTTAGTATCCATTCCCAAATGTCTATTTCTCATTACACTTTTTATAAAGTATAAAGATAAGTATAAAGATGAAAATTGATAAACATTTAAGGTGAATAAATAAAATCATTAATCAAGCACAGATAAATAAACAAATATAAACAAATGAATAAGTAAATAAATGACTAGATAAATAGGTAAATAGATGAATATACAAACCGATAACTAACAATGAATAAACGAATAATCCTGAGCTAGACATATACTAAAGGCTCTTTTCCTCCTCACAAGGGAGGTAGCCAAAAAACAGACATAAAATCCACCCCCACCCATTCCATACCCACATACTCTACTCTCATTCACCCTCTCCCTCTCTCTTATCTTGGCTTCTTCTAGATGACGGGTCATCCTTGCATCTCGCCTACTGCCCTGGGTCAGAAGCAATGCAACAAGACACAGCACAGCCACAAAAAGGCCGCTTCATTTAATCGGCGACCTCCCCTCTCCATCCCATCATGCAGAAAAAGAGAAGACGGAGAGAAATCCCTTCGGGCTGTGTCAATTTAATAACCACACATACTGCCTCACCTCCCCATCATTCATACACAACTATTCTTCATTCACTCCTGTCTTCTGTCTTCTCCCGTCCTCCTTCAACAGACATTCCCCTCTTTCCCAATGCACCAAATACACCCTCCATCCATCTCATCCTTAGTCGCTCCCTCATGTTCACTCCTTCCATTTCTTTTACTAATCTTTCTTCACTCATTCTTTCTATGTGTCCAAACCATCCTAATACTCTTTCATCAACCCTATCTCTCACCTCCCTTAATACCCTCGCTCTCCTCCTCACCTCCTCATTTCTCACTCTACCTAGCCTAGTAACCCCAATCATACTTCTCAGGCACCTCATCTCAAACACATTCAAATTCCTCATCTCTTCCTTTCTTATGTTCCATGTTTCTGCCCCATACAGTGCTGTCGGTACAATCACTCCTTCATACAACCTCCTCATAGCATCCGTTCCTAAATGTCTATTTCTCATTACACTTTTTAATCCCCCCAAGGCATTTACATGCTTCTCTCATTCTACATTCTACTTCCACTCCTCCCTTTCCCGTCACATTTGCACCCAAGTATCTAAAACTATCCACTTCCTCCAATCTCTCTCCTTTAATACTCACTTCCAGTTTGCTGCCACATTCTCCCCTTGTACATCTCATCACTTTACTTTTACCCACATTTATCTTCAACTTCCTCCTTTCGCACACCTTCCCAAACTCTGTCACTAACATCTTTGATCCCTCCTCTGATCTTGCCACAAGTGCAGTGTCGTCAAAGTGTCGTCAGCAAACAACAACTGGCTTATCTCTCACTTTTCTCCATTTTCTTTAACCATCTCCAATCCTTGACCTATTAACAGAGGGACAGCCACAGTATAATAAAGTATTATAAAATCTCTATAAATAGATATTTCCTCTACCACAGACAAAATGATGTGTCGATCTGGTCCGTAGGGGCGGCCCATATAAACCCTAAAGCATCAGCTGCATGCTACTGAGCAGCTTTTAACCCCACAATGATATGCAGCCAATACCCCAGACGGAGGCTAGGCATAATAAAGTATGTAAAGTGCCTTATCGCATTAAGAGAAAACTGTGACTAAGATAATAAGTACATTTGATAAAAATTATGAATACATACAGGGTAAATGATAAATGCATTTTGGTATAGAAAGAGTACCACACAACTGATGAAGTACCGATATAAAAAAAAAAAAAAGTCAGTAAGTAGACCATGAACCTGTTATGGAAGACAAATCCAAAAATCTCTCAGGATTTACTTTAGTCCTTCCTTCTCTATCACTTGCTCATTTATATTCTTCCTTTTTTCCTCAACATCTTCCTTGCCCTGTCCCTCACCCCCGCCTCCCGGCCCCCACCTGCCTCGAACAAACGTATCCAAAACTGACCAAACTACCTAATTACGTCTCTGACGAAGCTGCCGATTGACTCCCTGTCTAAACACAAAGACACCTTCACCCGCCCGACACCCGCCGTGCCGAAGCTGGTCTCACCCGCACGAAACATGTATATTTACATATTCGCAGCACGGCGGGGCGTCCCCTTGCCCGCCCTCGCCGCGCGGTTTATCTCTGCGCCTAAGTAAAAGATTGACGAATCTACCTTACGCGAGGTATTACCGTATCATAATCGTTCTGGATGAAAGTTTATTGAGTATTAAATCTGAGAACCACAAAAGATCTTCATCCTGGGAGCTTCCTGGGGAGAAAGGTACACTTTGCGTCCCTCCTCTGGTGACCAGTCGCTTGCCCAGCTCCAGTCTGGTAATAAACTTGGGTACAACGCAGACCCACCGTCGTCACAGTGGAAACTCACTCCAGAGGAATTGAGTCGTCCTTGCCTTCTTCAGGATCCTTACTTACGCTTGACATAAGAAACAGAGGAAGAGAAACATAACTTTGAGGGGTAAGAAGCGGGAAACCAGACATGGAAGGTCTTAATGGTATTAAGTGAAAGCAATCGGAAGACAAGTGTGACGTAAGCACTTCCAAATAGATTACAAAGGATCACAAAGGCGGAGCATGCCGACAGGAGACCTTGTGGCCCATAACTAGGTCGGATACGAAAAAAAATATTATAATGATAAATAAAGAAATAAATGAATGAATAGATAGATAGAAATGAATAAATGAATAAATAAACAAATAGATAGATAAATAGATAAATAAATACAAATATAACAATATGAATAAAGTAAATAAATGCATTGGTATGGAGATGCAGTTTGTAGTAAGAGGAAGACACAGACAAAAATAAATAAGTGATGATTCGTTTTAACGAATTCCTCCATCATGAGGCCAATTCACCGGCGGCAGAGTTCGAACTGCCGTCACCTCGACCTCCGCTGCAAGTAGCGAC
>NC_134797.1:37771834-37779334 GCF_046742065.1 Oratosquilla oratoria | reverse complement strand
GGGTCTGATACCAAAATTCGTCATACGGTGTAGATTCACTATTTTCCTAAAAATACTGTTAGGAAAGTAGTGAATGGCTAGTGACGTTGTTTAATGTGTGTCTAAGGGAGGGTAGAGTACTGGAACGTTAGAGAAATACCTATATAATTCCACTTTACAAGGGGAAAGGGGACGAATGTAGGTGTAATAGTTTTAGATGGATCAGCTTGTTGATTGTAATTGGGAAGGCAAATGGCAGAGTTTTAATTAAAAGGATTAAGAGAGTTGAGCCCAAATCTAAATATACAAGCAGATGACCTTAGGGCCCTCCCAAGCATGAGACAAATCGCCATAAATCCAAGCATGAGACATAACCCCACAAATAAAAGCCGAGACAAAACGCCACAATCCCAAGCACAGGACATTTCGTCACAACACGAAGCCTGAGGCTTCCCCTAGTGCGTGACATATCACCACTGTCTGAGTTACCAGGTAACCTCTTCCAGGTAACCGGTGACCTCCTACATTGAGGAATAAGTACAAAATTTTGGTATATATATAGTAAAACAATTAAACATAACACAGGAATAATTTTTATCCTGACCTGATAGAATATTCCTAAGAGCTACTGAAGAAGGTTCTTGAACCCGAAATCGCGATATAGCAAACATAAGTCATAAACCTCCTTTCAAAGGAACATAAATTCATAATAAAACTTGGAAAATACATTAAAAAAATTATATATATATATATATATATATACATATATATATTTATATACATATATATATACATATATATACAGTATATATATATAAATATATATATATATATATATATATATATATATATACAGGTATATATATATATATATATATATATATTATGTATATTTATATATATATACATATATATATACATATATATATACATATATTTATATATAAATATATATTCACACACACACACACATATATATATATATATATATATATATATATATATACATATATGACAGTAGCGCACGGGATTCGAACCCGCTGCATCTGGAAGTAAACTCCCAAGACACACTCGCCTTAGACCGCTCGACCACTTAGCATAGTGGTCAAGTGGTCGAGCGGTCTAAGCCGAGTGTGTCTTGGGAGTTTACTTCCAGATGCAACGGTTTCGAATCCCGTGCGCTACTGTCAAGGAGATTGTCTGATTGATGTCGCTGTTCACTAGCGAATTTCTCAAATATATATATATATATATATGTATATATATATATATGTATATATATATATATTAGATGTATACTATCACCAATTACTTCCCTGGTTGCATGAAAAGAATATTGAAGAGTGCTTCCGTAGTATTCTGGTATTCATTGTCTATGATGGGAGCAATCATCCTCTTCCATAACCATGACGATGATTCCTCTTCGTTTCAATATCAGATCTGAAATGTTATGTAAATCTAATCCTAAGTCCCCACACTTGCCATAGCTGCCATGCGGCTGAAGTCATAAATATTCATTACTCGGTGAGCGCCGGTGGTGTTTGGTCATTTGATGTGGATGAGGAGAAGAGAGGGAGCGAGAGAGGGAACGAGAGAAGGAGTGAGAGAGAGGGCAAAAGAGGGAGGGAGAGAAAAAGGGTGCGATAGAGGGAGCGAGAGAGGTAATAAGAGAAAGAGAGTGAGAGAGTGAAGGAGAGAGGGAGCGAGAGAGGGAGCGATAGAAGGAGCGATAGAAGGAGCCAGAGAGGGAGCGAGAGAAGGAGCGAGAAAGAGCAAGAGAAGGAGCGAGAGAGGGAGCGAGAGAGCAAGAGTGAGGGTGCGATAGAGGGAGCGAGAGAGGTAATAAGAGAAAGAGCGAGAGAGTGAAAAAGAGAGGGAGCGAGAGAGGAGCCAGAGATGGAGCGAGAGGGAGCGAGAGAAAGAGCGAGGGAAGGAGCGAGAGTGAGAAAGGTATAGACAGGGTGGGAGAGAGAGTGAGAGAAAGCAAGAGAACGTGAGAGGGGGAACGAGAGAGGGAGCGAGAAAGGAATGGAGAGGGGAGAGGAGAGAGACGGAAGGCAGGTGAGTTGAGGTAAGGAGTCTACACCAGGAGGCGCTGAGTAGCTGTGTAAGAAATTATTCAAGCGAGTGAGGCAGAATGAAGAATGAGACTTTGTAAAGATATTTGAAAGTGTGTCTTTGTTTATATAGTAAGTTATGACATAAAATCTTATTAGAATCATGGTGGGGATTATGGTAATGGAAGACAACATGACGGGACGAAAGAGCCAAGAGAAAGGAGAGAAAAAACGTGATGTAATACAAATATATATATACATATATATAAACTCATCTGCTGGGAATCGAACCCCCGCCAGAGCGGAATGCTTCATATAAAGCGAGGACTGTACTACCTGTACTACACTGACCCTTCAAAACAGAACGAATTAGTTCACGGACTAATCATTCTGCCGAGGGCACTCGTGTAGAACGTGGTATGTACTATATTTCATCAAATCCTTTATGCAGGCTAGTCTTCCGACAAATGTTTGTGTCATTTTGACAATTGGAAATTCCGCTCAGGCGGGGGTTCGAATCCCAGCAGATGAGTTTATTTCCAATTGTCAAAATGACACAAATACATATATATTTATATATATATATATATATATATATATATATATATATATATAATTATATATATATAACTAGAAATAAATGAATGAATACAAATATAACACAAATAAGCAAACATATAATAGATAAAAGAATAAAATAAATAAATGAATAAATGAAATAGATAAATAAACAAATGAATTAATAAATAGACAGTGAATATAGAGTAGATAGATATAAAATACAATAAAAAGGATGCTAAAAAAAAGAAAAAATAAGAAAAAACGGGAATTAAATCACAGAAAACAGAGGAAGTACAAAAAAAAAAAAAAAACGAAAAAGAATGAACCTTCTTAGAAAGTTGAAAATAAGAGCTACTAAAAAAGGAAATATATATTGTTAGGGTAACGTGAATGTAAAACCAAAATATTCTGTAAGCAAAATGAATAAATAAATAAAAATAGAAATAAATAAGAAATAAAAACCTTGGGAATATGTTCGTTAAGGAAGGAGCAAATATAAATGTAAAAGAACAAAGTCATTTGATAAAAAAAAAAAATGAGAAAATAAAAAAAAACAATGAGAGAGAGGGACAGGAATATCGAGAGAGAGAGAGAGAGAGAGAGAGAAAGAGAAAGAGAGGAGAGAGAGAGAGAGAGGGGGGAGGGAGGTCAAAGGAAGAAGAAACATAAATAGACTAACAAATGACAGACAAACGAATTACAGACAAATGACCACAAAGATAGGCAAACAGACAAAAAGAAAACACACACAGACAAACAAAGAGTTATGAAGAAAATACACTGAAAAAGAGACAGGTAACGAAACGGACAAACAGAATTACTGTCTACATACAGATAAACAGACAGATAGACAAAAGACGAGACGGACAGATGAGACTCTACCCACAGACAGACAGACATGCAGATATGCAGACAGATAGATTGACAGACAGCAGACAGACAGACAGACACACAGAGAGACAGGCAGACATACAGACAGACAGACAGACAGACAGACACACAGAGAGACAGGCAGACATACAGACAGACAGACAGACAGGCAGACAGACAGAGAAAGATGATTGGAATGTGAGGAGGTAAACTTGTTCCTGGACGGACGTGAACGAAGAGAATTGAAGAGCCATGAAAGAAAATGAAAAGCTTTGGTTTTGTTTGTGTAATGAAGAGAGAAAGGGAGGTTACACCACTTGCGGCCCAAAGAGAAAACGGAGCTGGCATGAGGAAGAGGAAGAGGAGGAAGAGGAAGCGGAGGAGAAAGAAGAGGAGGAGGAGGAGGATGAGAAAGAAGAGGAGGAGGAGGAGGAGGAGGAGTAGATTAGAAAGGAAAGAAAGGAGGAAAAAGGAAGGGGAGGGAGGGAGGAGGTGGAGAAGGAAGAAGAGGGAGTGGGGGAGTAGTAGTAGGAGGAGTGGAGGAACAAGAATTGGGGGAAGAGATGAGGAAGTAAAGGAGGAAAAAGGAAGGAGGAGGAGGAGGAGAAGGAAGCGGATGGATTGGAGAGTTAGGAGGAGGAGGAGAAATAAGGGGAGGAGATTAAGAAGGAAAGAAAAGGATGAAAAAGAAAGGAGGAGGGGGAGGAGGAAGAAGAGAAAATAGGGGATTAGGAGGAGGAAGAGAGGAGGAGAAATAGGGGTAGGAAAAGGAGGGATAGGAGAGGAAGTGAGTAAGGCAGTAAAGGAGGAAAAAGCAAGAAGGATGAGGAAGAGGAAAGGGAGGAGGAGGAGTAGGAGGAGGAGGTGGTTAAGGAGGGGGAGGAAGAGGAGGAGGTTAAGCAGGGGAAGGAAGAAGAGGAAAAATAAGGGTAGGAGATGAGAATTGAGGGAAGGGAGGAAATTGAAAGGAGGGAAGGAGGAAATGAAGGGAGAGGAGGAGTAGGAGAAGGAATAGGGGAGAAGGAGGAGGAATCGGGGGAGAAAAGGAGGATAAAGAAAGGAGGAGGGGATGGAGGAATAGGAGGGAGTAGAGGAGGAGGAGGAGGAGAAGGAAGAATAGAAGGAGGAGATGAGGTTGGAAGAAAATGGGGAAAGGAGATAGTAAGGAAAAAAGGAGAAGGACGAGAGGATGAAGGAGAAGGAGGAGAGGAAAATGAGGAAAAGGAGGAGAGGAAGATGAGGAAAAAGAGGAGGAATAGAAGGAAGAGGTGGTGAAGAAGGAAGTGAAGGAGAAGAATTAGGGGAAGAGGTGGAGAAGGAAGGCAAAAGAGGAAAAAGAAATGAGAAGGGGAAAGAGGAGAAGGAGGAGAAAGTGGAGAAGAAAGAAGAATAGGAGGGGGAGTGTGGAAGAAGAGGAAAATGAAGAGAGTTTTGGAGAAGGAAGAGAAGTAACTTCACCAGAAGACGGGAAAAAAGGGAGAAGATTTAAGAAGAGGAGGAAAAGGAGGAGGAAGAGAAAGAAGAGGAGGAGAATAATGAAGAAGAGGAGGAGGATTTGAAGGAGGAAGAGAATTTGGAGTACGAGGTATTGAGAAAGGAGGAGGAGGACGAGTAGTTGAAAGAGGAGGAGGAGAAGGAATAATAGGATAATGAGAAATCAGAAAAAAGGGAGGAGATTTGGGAAGAGGAGGAGAAAGAAGAAGAAGAAGAGGAGGAGGAGGAGGAGGAGGAGGAGGAGGAGGATAAAACACAAAGACCATCATTACCAGAGATGAGCATGTTCGTTGCAGTTCACTGAAGGAAGAAGCAGAGGTGTGGAAGGAAATGAAAGAAATGAATGAAGCAATTAAAACGAAAGGGATCTGGAAATGGGTCTTCCAGAGGCCATGAAGAGAGGCTAGGAAGGCGAGACACAGAAAGTGAGTTTGGAAAAAGAAGAATAGGAGAATGGGGGTTCGAAACTCAAAAAGTGAGGCGTGGGACATGAAAAATAGGAAAGTGAGGATTATGGAGTGAGATTTAGGATTCAAAATGTGAGGCTTTGGAAAAGGAAAATAGGAAAGTGAGGATCATGGATTGAGGTTTGGAGCTCAAAATGTGAGGCTTGGGAAAAGGAAAATAGGAAAGTGAGGATTATGGAGTGATATTTAGAATTCAAAATGTGAGGCTTTGGAAAAGGAAAATAGGAAAGTGAGGATCATGGAGTGAGGTTTGGAGCTCAAAATGTGAGGCTTGGGAGAAGGAAAAGAGGAGAGTGAAGATCATGAAGTGAGTTTTAGAACTCAAAATGTGAGGTTTTGGAAAAGGAAAAGAGGAGAGTGAAGATCATGAAGTGAGTTTTAGAACTCAAAATGTGTGGTTTGAGATAAGGAAAGTAAGAAAAAGAGGATCATGGAGACGTTTGGAATTCAAAAAGAGAGGACTGGGAAAAGAAAAAGAGGAGAGTGAGGATCATGGAGTGAGCTTTAGAACTCAAAATTTGAGGCTTAGGAAAAGGAAAAGAGGAGAGTGAGGTTCATGGGGTGAGTTTTGGAACTCAAAATGCAAGGCTTTGGAAACGAAACTTTGGAGAATGAGGATCAAGTGTAAGGTCTTTGAAATGAAATTTTTGGGAAAGGAAAAAAGATAAATGGAAGGAAAATGAGATATATATGAATGAACGGGAGAAAAACAGAGAGGACGAGATAACCTAACCTAACTTAACCTAACCTAACCAAACCTAACCTAACCTAACCAATCCTAACCTAACCTAACTTAACCTAACCTGACCTAACCATCAAAACCTAACCTAACGTAACCTGACCTAACCTAACCTAACCTAACCTGTAGTGTGAGGTTTTGAAATGAACGTTTGGTTTGGAAAGTGGGAAGAGAATGGGAAAATGTAACGGAAGAAATAAAGAGAAAATTAATAATAACTGAATGAATAAGAGAAGAAAATATGTGATATGTAAAAAGAAAGGGGTGAAATTTACGAAGAAAGCTCAGGAAATAAATAATGTGAGGATCCTACGCCAGGAGGCGCTGAGTATCTGTGGCTGAAGCCGTCACCGTTGCCCTTTGTGCATGGACTATAAGGGCAGGCAACTACGGTCACTGCTGACAATTGGAGAGGAGCGAGCGACTCGAACCCACAACTAATTAAATGTGAGATGAACACGCTTCCAATTATGCCACCAGCGCATTAATTAAGGAGGAGATGTTGGGAATTAGAGGATGAATGGAGTGAAGAAAGTAGAAAAGGAGGACTAATAGATAAACAATAAACAAATTTATAGACAAATCAGAAAAAATGATAGATGGAAAGTGCTAGTGTCAGCATAGCTTTCGTCCTTACAGTGTCTTATTACAAGACTTAGAAGAATTTTTTAAAGAAGTGCGAGAGTTAATCAATGTCTTAAAGAAGAAAAAAAATAATCCAAAGGATCAAGACTCGATCCCAATCACCTTAGCACGAGAGGCGAGAGGTCCAATCACTAGGCCAATACATCGCCTTCATAGAGATGACAATGAAAGATCAACGATTTAGAAAAATTCTCATTATTATTATTGCTCCACCTCCTCTTTTATTTTCTATATACTTATTTATTTTATTTATTTATTTGTTTATTTATCTATATATTTTGTTCTATTTATTTATTTCATTTTATTTTATCTTATTTTATTATCTATTTATTTATTTATTTATTTTATCTTAGCAAAAAATAAAATAAGAGGGAGGGTGGAGGGGTGTGGAGTGTATTCAGGGATGGAATGGGTGGGAATGATTTTATGCCTTTTTCTTTTTGGCTACCCCCCTTGTAAGGGGGAAAAAGCCTTGGTATATGTATGTATGTATTTATTATTTATTTATTTATTTATTTATTTATTTATTTTTTGCGGGGATCGTGGTGTACTCAGTCCTTACGGGGAACATTTGTCATATCACTTAAATTTTTATCAATACTGTGACTTCTTCAGTTGGTCATCTGTCCATTGTTGTCGCCTTTATCGCAATCCAAGTCCTTTTAAAAACCATCATGACTCGTGATTT
>NC_134797.1:37749334-37756834 GCF_046742065.1 Oratosquilla oratoria | reverse complement strand
ATATATATATATATATATATATATATATGTATATATGTATGTATGTATGCATATCTAATAGTCCTTTCTATCTCCATCACAAAAATATGTTTACACTTTTCCCCCAGAAATTGGTTTAGATGAAGGCGAGGAAACAGGTCCCACTCCTCCGCCTTCTTGTTTTTGTTTTTGCGCTGCTTGGATCCGCCGGTGATGACTGGATCGCGTCTCCCCTTCATGAGGAAATCCACTTAATGGAATATACATACAAACACAGCATACAGTCAGGTGCACACACACTTACACAAGCCTGCGCCTCACACGCACACATGTATACATCACAGCAGTGATAGAAACTTTAAAAAAAGAGGCAAACCTCTATGTCAGACCTAACTTACTCTAGATATAATAAATAAAGCATAACTTAAGAACTAGAAGGATTCAATAAATGAATAAATAGACAAATATAGATAAATGAATGAATAAATAAACAAAATAATAAATAGATAAAAATGAATAAACAAGGAAGTGAAAGGTGTGAAATTTTATCATAATTATTTTTTGAGCTTTGAATCCTGATATTTATTTTCAAACATCCTCACCGATGGCGTCTTCAATGCTACGAGAAATGTGTTGGATTATATCGATGACAGTGACATACCTGTGACCAAAAAGGATTATCTAGAATTAATAGAATTGTATATTAGGTTTTAATCATTCGTTTTCAACAACCGGGAATATGACCATTATGAAGAACAACCTATGGGGATCCCATTAAGTGCAGTTGCACATTTGCTATTCATGGTCATACTAGAGACAAAGCTTTATTTTGATTGGTTACGTTGTTGATTATATTATAATTGCACTAAAGGACACAGATACATGTTCTCATTCTAAAAATGAACAAAGTACACCACATAATAGAGTTCACCATAGAAAACAGGATTGACACATTTTACCTTTTTTTGAGTGTCATCAGAAAAGTTGGTAAAATGAAATATTCAAGACCTACTTGGAAAAAAAGGGTAAATCTATCAAGTTTCTCGAATAGAGTAACAAATTCAGGAGTATTAGTAATATTTTATCTTAGACATCATGTAGTATACAACCATGACTACTTACAAAGGAATACAAAAAAGGAGCATCTCAACAGAAGACCATTTGATCCATAACTAAGCCAGATGCGAAAAAATAATAATTGTAGATAAATGAATAAAATAATAAAGAATAAAATAAATAAAAAGGTAAAGTTGAATAATAAACAAACAGGTGAATAATACATAATAATAAATGGGCAGAATGAATGATGAATAATAATTAAATAAATAATAAAAAACAAACAGACAACAACAAACAAATAATATTAAATAAATGGCAGACATTACAGCGTCTTGCTTAGGTGTTTATCTAAACGAATCTTAAAGCTTCGAACTGAACTACATTGCACTGCCTGTTCAGGAAGTTTATTTTATTCATTAACCATACTGTTGGCGAAGTTGTTTCTACCCACTTTCAAACGTAATCTGTTTTCTGACAGTTTGAGACCATTATTTCTTGTCTGATTCTCATTCAGTGTAAAAATGTTGTCATTTTTTATGTCAATTCCCTTTAGAATATTTAAGACCTGCATCGAGTCACCTCTGAGTCTACGCTTTTTTTAGGGAAAATAGATTCATATGTTTTAGTCGATTTTCGTATGATTTATTTTTGATATTTTGGAATCAGTTGTGTCTTTAATGAGATTCGTTGACCATACGGAAAAGCATTTTCCAATTGTGGACGAACTAACGACTTATATATCTGGTTAATGAGAGATGCTAATCACGGAATTGTTCATAAGATTAATTTGCCCTAGATAATTACTCGTGTCTATACTAATGAAAACAAAAATCATCAGGCAGAGAACAGAAAAGTTAAGTTTTCGACCTGCAAGACAAGCGACCATAGACAACATAGGAAGAAAGATTGGTGTTTGAGTTGAATCTAAGAAATTGAGAATAAATGTAACGGAACTCTGGTATAATGGTTTCTATGCAGGGTATTTAGCAGACTAGACAAGGAGGTGACATGTTTTTGATTGGATAAAAGATTCAAGAAATACAGAGCAGAAATTACCATAGTTTAACATATGTGAGAATCAACACCGTGTGAGATCGAAACCTTTATTGGTACGACGTTTCGCTTGTTACAGCTTTTTCAAGTACAGACATATGGCAAACACTCTGAGTACATATAGGCCGACGGGGAAGGAACTGGGAGAGGTTATCATGGAGGGGTGTGTGTGTGTGTGTCATAGTTTAGCATATGTTTTACTAGATCACATTAATGAAAAAGCATGATTATCAAAATGAGAACAAGCAATAGTATAAGAAAATGTCTGTAAATGAAAGAGTCCTAAATCTAGCGACAAACGAAAACATATACAACGTGTTTTAATCTGAATATTTATTTCTCCCAATATGCTAATTATATACAAAACTAGGAAAGAAATAACCTTAAATTCTAACATTTGCTTATCTTTCCAAAATTTTGAGACGTTTCAACAAGTAAATAACGTTATACATATTACACAAACATGCACATTGACACAAGCGCGCGCGCACACACACACATACATATTCGGTGGCGCGGTTGGTAGAGTCCCAGACTGTCGGTACGGCCGTGCCGGCGGTACCTGGTTCGAATCCTGCCTAGGGCTGAAATTATTTCAGTATCGCTGCGCTTCGAGTCGTTACTCCAACTCTTGTCGGCGGGGAGTTGGGTGTGTGTGTGCGTGTAAGGTCATAACAATACCCATAGATCGGTCATACGAGCTCTGAGCTCTCTTCCGGGAGGGAAATAGCTGTCGATCACGAGTCCATCACGAGATCCAAAGACCAAAGTAAATCACACGCACACACACACAAACACACACACACACACACACACACACACACACACACACACACACACACACACACATACACACGCGCGCACACACACACACACACACACACACACACACACACATACACACACACACACACACACACACACACACACACACACACACACACACACACACACACACACAAGCATAGTACCACAACATCACCAAGACTGTGTATTAATATGTATGTCAAGTAATCCTTTACCTAAACTTCATTAAATAAATCACGTGGTGAGGAAATTAGTGTTTTAATTGGGAATTAATAATCAGAATCGAGTAACCATCCTTATCTTTACTTTTTTTTTTTTCTTTTTAACTAATAATTCAGTCAAAAAGGTTTGGAATCAATATAGCCTATATTGAATATCAAACATCCTTGTACTGTTGGACAATATGATTTCCTTACCGACCGGCAAGCTTAGTGTGATTAAAGGTACAAAGACACTGCACAAGGTTTAAAGAGGTGATAGGATGATAGCAACATGTAAATAATGAGATGACGTATTTGTGATCAATGATGAGAGAGTTTTACAGCTGCTATGAGTAAACAACCTGGTATTTGCACATGTTATGTCTACATTGGCTTGCCGTTCACGTGCTATGACAGTGTCATTGGCATTTCAACTGCACACAAATATTCATGATGTCATGTAATGTCACTTGCACAACAAATAGCAATACAAATAAGTATATATATATATATATATATATATATATATATATATATATATGTATGTATATATATATATATGTATATATATAATATAATATATATATATATATATATATATATATATACATATATAAGATGGAAAGTGAAAGAAGTTGATGAGGAGATATGGGAGAATTTACGCCTTAACGTTTCGACCTGTAGGGTCTTGATCACAAAGCTAACAACTCAAACGTAACAGAATGTTTTATACACGGACGGGTCATCTTACGGGACGCTTCGGAGAGCTTGCTATTTTATTTGCGTATTCTTTTGTTACTAATAAGCTTGTGGCCTTTGCTAAACATATAAAGCCTTCTCTATGGTTAATGTTGTTATTAGTGTTGATATAAGCTGCCTCAATTGTCTTCCTTAGTTTCGTGGATGATCCTTTGTTTAATATGGTTGCGTTGTTCCAGTCTGGAAGGTGACCATGTATATACACATGCATTACTATATATATATATATATATATATATATATATATATATATATATATATATATATATATATATATATATATATATATATATATACCTGCATTACTATATATATATATATATATATATATATACGTATATATATATGTATATATATATAAATATATATATATATGAATATATATATATATATATATATATATATATATGAATATACATATATACATATATATATATACATATATAAGTATACATATATATGTATATATATATATAAGTATACATATTTATATATATATACATATATAATACATATATATATATATATATATATAAGTATACATATATATGTATATATATATATATATATATATATCTAAGTATACATATATATGTATATATATATATATATATATATATATAAGTATACATATATACGTATATGTATAATATATATATATATGTATATATATATATATATATATATATATATATATATATATATATATTTTCACGCACTCTGTATAATTTTCCATGTCATTGTCAAACCCATTGTTCCACGTCATCGTTTGTGTCTAGAAAATGTTAGTCATCAGTTCAAAATTAACGAAAAGTTGAGTCTTTTTAACCTAGTCTGATGTAATCTCCCCTGCGCATTCGCAAATATTTAATGTATATCTACACAACAACTGAAAGAAGCTGCATCTTTTTCTGTTTTCCCACATTGACTTGTGGTAGAAATTGGTACAGGACAGCTTCGAAATATCTGCGTGAATACAGAGAAGAAAACAATGTACTTTTAAAGAATAGGAAAATAAAATTGAGTGTTTTTGAAAGAGGTATCAGATGGAGATATTTGACAGAAACAACCAAAATTTGAATATAATATCGAAAAAAAAAGAATGAAAGAGTATGGGAAAATGTTGAAGATACAAGGACGGAAGTGAATGAAAGAGGCTGGAATCTTAATGTAACTTAAAAAACAGGCATGATTTGATGATATAGGAATACATTAAAAATAGTCGGACATAAACTGAATGAGACAGAACGAAAATAGTTATAACTGAAAGAAAAATGATTCACGTGAGGATTTTTTTGTGGTTAGTGGAGTGCCACAGGGGTCGGCGTAGACCACATGGGAGTGTGCACTCTTTATCCTTTTTGAGCCGATGACGCCCTATACCGATTTTGCCCTGAGCTATGCAAAATGTTTATATTCATGTGGGGTTAGGGCTCTGGGATAAAGAGCTTAGGGTTGTCCGGAGTAATCCTTTTCGATCTAGTGATGTCGTTTTCCAATTTTGCTTTTCCCCCAGTGCTTCATAATCATGTTAGTCTCAAGGTAGAAAAGAGTTGGTTAAATGTCTTGAAGAACGTCCTTGAACCCAATGGCTTACTTTACATACATACATACATACATACATTACATACATACATACATACATATATAGATACATACATACATTACATACATACATACTTATATATATACACATACGTACATACATACATACATTAAAATTTGCAACAGCTTCTGCGTTCACGAGTTTTTTTGCCGACATTCTCGACTTTTCTTATGCTGGCGCGCTGTGTCGTGCTAAGTGCTCTAATTACCTGTCCAAATAGCATTGGTGGTATAGGTAAGGGCATGGGAATTATCTTCTTAATTTTTATGCAGAGCTTTCGCCTAACAGTTAGGCATCTTCAGTGCTAATGAGTACAGTGTGTGGGGGATGATTATATATACACAATACGCAGATCACAAACACTTCAGTGCTGATCCGGTTAACCAATCAGGAAGCAGGACGCGTAGCGCCGCCCACGGGCCAAGCGGCCGGAACCTAAAGCGAAGCTCAACGTCTTTTGATGTGGGGATAGTGAATGGGTCCGGAGTCTGTCTGTTCATGGTAGGGTTTTTATATTTTATGTATAAGGCTTCTAGGATATGACGGCGTGTGTGGTTTGTTTCTGTCTGTAAAATAGTGATGCCCTCCTCCAAATTCTTTCTTGTCAGTGGGGTCTGATGCACGTCTTCGTGGTGTCGTTTGATAGCGCCGTTGGAGAGGTGAAGTGTAAGACGCCTCGTGAGCTTCGTCGTAGTCATCCCTATGTATGTTTCATTGAGGGCTTCACAGTTCCTTTTTCTGCAGGAGTATTCATACACAAGATGGCTACGTTGAAGTTCCGGTGTCCTCTGGCAGGGGCTGTTCTTAATAAGGAGTTGGGATGTCTTCATGTTTTTATAGAAAATAACCAGATCTATTTTGTCGTTGTCGTTGGTAGGTTTCACGTCTCTGTAGATGATTTTTCTAAGGGCTTCCTCGTCGGCTCTATAATGGGTGGACATGATGTTTCTGTAGAAGATTTTTATTCTGGCTTCTCCTACTGACTTTTCTGCTGGGGGTGAATACCATCTGTCAAGGTGCCTGTTGATGGCGATTTGCGCCTCTTTATTAGATAAGCCATTGTTTACCAGGACCTGTGTCGCTCTGTCGAGCTCTGCGTGGGTTCGGGCCCAGTCGCTACAGTGCGTCAGGGCCCTTCTGTCGAGAATATCAGCAAAAAACTCGTGAACGCAGAAGCTGCTGCAAATTTTAATGACATTTGCCTAAAAGAGGATCTGCTGCCCAACTATAGCAACATACATACATACATACATACATACATACATACATACATACATACATGCATACATACATACATACATACATACATACATGCATACATACATACAAATATACATACATACATACATACATACATGCATACATACATACAAACATACAAATATGCATACATACATACATACATACATACATACATACATACATACATTTATACATACATACTGTGGTAAGTGGAGTGGTTTTGCTATTTTCAAAAAATTCAGCTCAGCAGAGGTTCTATATTCTATTCATATACCAAAGGCCTCTTTCCCCTTATAAGATAGTTAGCCAGGCAAGGCACGCATCCACAACTTTAAGTAGAAAATGTTTTTAATTTGGGCTGATCCTGCTATTTTGAGACGATTCAGTTCAGTTGAGTTTAGAACCTCAAAAATATGGGATTGAATGTTTTTTGAATTTTTTTTTTCCTTGACAACGCCGCTCATGAATTCGATTCTGGCTTGGAAGCAGATTTGATTCTATTGAACTGAGGTTAGAATCCCAAAAAGACAGGGTTGAAGCGTTTTCGAATAAGTCTTTTGTCCCGAAAACGCCGCTTACAGATTTTATTCAGACTTGGATGCGAATTTGGTTCTGGTGAGGCCAGAAGTCCAATTGATCGGGTTCTGATTGTCTCAAATAAATCCCTTCGAATCGATAACGTTTTGTCATTAATCTTGTTGTGCTTTAAGCTAGAGTATATTACTCATCTGAGAGTTAACATCTCAGTGACCTAAACCCCGTTATGGTATGCAAGTGGAACCATATCGTAGGAAA
>NC_134797.1:37736834-37739334 GCF_046742065.1 Oratosquilla oratoria | reverse complement strand
AACCTTACTTAGTCTAACCTAACGTAACCTAACCTAAACTAACCTAACTTAACCTAATCTCACTTACCTGAACTTAACTTCACCTAACCTAACCTAACCTAACCCACCCTAACCTAACCTAACCTAACTTAACCTAATCTAACCTACCCTAACCTAACGGAACCTAACCTCACGTAACCTTATCTACCCTAACCTAACCTAACCTAACGTAACCTAACATAACCTATGCTAACCTAAGCTAAGCTAACCTAACCAAACCTAGCCTAACCTAACCTAAGCAAACCGAATCTAACTTAATCTAACTTAGTGGACCAATGCGGACACGAAGTGGTCCGCGAATCACATGTTGTGAACCATTGTTCTAACCTGATTAAGATCATCGGACGACAATCAGAATTAAATCCACACAGATGCTCACTTTGTTTCTTTGGACACTGAAGGAAGAAGAAGGTCGGGAGCTTACGACAGGAGAAGCCTAACGTCAGGCGAATCCGTCACTTTTGCCTCATTAAGTCCCTTGGACTGTTGGAGAAGATAACAGTAACCGCTGGCAATCGGAAGGAAGTGCGGGATTCGAACCCACAACTAAGCGAATGTGAGACCAGCACGCTTCCCATTACGCCCCAAGCACACTTTATTGAAAAGTTAGATTAGAATTTGTGATTCTAGATACAGCCTTGCTTGGGTCTGTCATCCCAGATGCTGGTTCACCTTCATTTATCATTTCATTCATTACATCAGCATATTTCATAATTCTGTTACTATAATCGTAGATTATCTATCGCTTTCTCATCCTTAGTATAACCCTTTTGGAATTAACCAAAGTTCTGTTTTGCTTATAATGTTTATATATATATATATATATATATATATATATATATATATATATATATATATGACTCTATTTATATATATAATACATATATATATATATATATATACATATATGTATATATCTATATGTATATATGTATATATATACATGTTTATATATATATATATATGTATATATATGTATATATATATACATATACATGTTTATGTGTATATATATATATATATATATATACATGTATATACATGTATATATATAAATATATATATATATATATATATATATATATATATATCACAAGACGAAAATGTAGTAGCACATTTAGTAAAATGTTTTAATTACCCACTGTCGGAGAAACAAAGCAAAAGAAACAGACAAAATGTATATTTCGACCACTACTGTGGTCCTCTTCATCTGCTATATATATATATATATATATATATATATATATATATATATATATATATGTATATATATATATATATATATATACATACGCACAAACACGTACACACGCACACTCACACACACACGCACACACACACGCACACACACACGCACACACACACACGCACGCACACACACACACACACACGGACACACGCACACACACACACACACACCCACACACCCACACACCCATAGAGATATATATATATATATATATATATATATATATATATATATATACGTACATACATACACATATTTATGCAACACTGAATGGGTCCCAGTGATTAGAGATACATTTTAACAGCCACAATGCACTTTAATTCTAAGCCATCAACATCGTGAGATCCGATGCAGGCTAACATGCAGAAATTAAAATGCGCTACTGCTAACGACTCGAACCCGGCTAGTGCATGACAAAGGCTGTAGTGACTTACCGATTACGCTATCAAGAGAGATAAAAGTGCATTGTGGTTGTTAAAGTGTGTATATGTATATATATATATATATATATATATATATATATATATATATATATATATGTGTGTGTGTGTGTGTGTGTGTGTGTGTGTGTGTGTGTGTGTATTTCGTCTTTAAGTATTCTGTTCTGGATAAAGTAAAAATATGCTATTTATCTGAAAGAAACCTCTTAGTAGGGAAAACGTCAGGAACTTATCTTCATTTAGATTTATTGTTTATCAACCCTTACTATATTTGTCACAATAACTTTCCACTAGTCATCAGTTTTCTTTATAGGGTTGCATAAATTTTAAGCTTCAATATTTTAGGAGCCTTAGTGATATCCCTATGTACCAGAGTCACGAAGCATTCTTTTATGGTTGGAGACTAATCTGCACTTAAAAAAAAAAATATATATATATATATATATATATATATTTATATATATATATAAATATATGTATATATATATATATATATAAATATAAAAATATATATATATATATATATCTATCTATATATCACTTTTGTCTTCTATTATCCCCCCGTTCTGCTGCCCCCCATTACATCTCTTTATAAACACCTCTATGACTCCACGTCTTTGGTACAATATTATCACCAAGTACAGAAGCACTGGTTATTTAAAAAGAAATATTATCATCCAACATTACTGACCACCAAGTTTTCACCTTACCGTTGTCCAACCTCACCCTCAACCCTCAACACCTTAAACCACTACGCCTCACCCTAGGAATG
>NC_134797.1:37711834-37721834 GCF_046742065.1 Oratosquilla oratoria | reverse complement strand
CCTCTATGAGACTTAGTCTTCGGTGTGATATTGTCCCCAAGGATAGAGGCGCTGGCTATTGATGACAAACTACTTGTCAACCTTCTTTTCTCTGTGTCTTCCAAATCCTGTGCTCTCCTCCTAAACAAGGACTTTGTTAAGTTGACGCAGTCTCAGATCTGTTCCACCAAGCCGTTCGAAGCAGTAACGCCTCTCATGATTCGTCAGTCACCCAATCAACCTCTCCACCTTGCTTGCTCCTAGTAGCACTACAAGTAGCACTACTCGTACATTTGACTCTAGAGTTCTCCTTGTGTTTACGCTTACTCAGCGTGACTTTTTTACTTTAGTATTTATATATTTCGTTTCAGGAAATAATTAATCGATCAAGATCTTTTTCAGTCAGAATCCATCCTTCACATACTCGAAATCACGTGTCCCTTGCCGGTACAAAATCTATGACGTATTCCACCGTGTTTAAAGGATTCTTTTAACTCCAAACACCTTCTTCATTTAACAATTTCGCTGCGATTAAGTTCATATTTTTTACATTTTTTTTGCAATTGAGAAAATCTTTTATGTCCAAGAATTCAACGTATATCGAACTTTCATTGATATTAAGGGTTACTATACCTATTTTTAAGTTGTCATAGGCTACTTAAGTACAATATTTAAGTAGTATATCTTCAGCTGAATTCAACAGCTTCAAGAACGAAGGAAGTTTTGAATGGATAGTAGTTTCAAAATAGATCCTTAGAAACAATGTAAGGTCGAAAAGGTATTTCAGTCTAGAGGACTTAGTTATGAATAAAAGGAATTACTTACTTTTTATTCAGCAGTAAGCGGACATCCTCAATCAGTCAATCCGTCATCTCAGTTCTCTCATGCAGAAGAACCAAGACCCCTTGGTAACCGGCCACAGCCACCAGCTGAACCTATAAGTCATTCAATGAGTTTTCTCTCTCTCTCTCTCTCTTTCTCTCTCTCTCTCTCTCTCTCTCTCTCTCTCTCTCTCTCTCTCTGGATATGGCAAGTGTAGGGCAGCGGAGAATAGCATATAAGCACGTTTGTATGTATATGTTTCATGTATGTACGTGTATACACAAGTACGCAAGCCACCATCGAGGGCGTATACAAATAGATATAACATGTAAGACACCCCCCCCCCAACTCCCCCATAGAAAATGAATCAAACCCATAAGGAAGAGTGACGTGGAGGGACGAAATCCCATTAATGAATACAAATGACCATCTCCTTATACACGTCGTATGTCGTCATGGCCCAGAGCATCATGTTCTTGTCAAATGAGGTGAGTGACCCACCTAGAACAGGGGTGGGCAACCTTCGGCACGCGTGCATTTTTTTTTCCGACATACGAAACCCACAGCTGACCTTAAAAATAGATAATAATAGCTATCCAACTTCTTTTGTATGACCCTTGGGCGGCGGATTGGGGCCTAAGGAGATGAAGGGAGGGGGCCCATACTAGTATGTAGGTCTTTGATTCTATTCCGTTGGCACGCTAGAACATTTGGTATGGTTTGGCACCCACACTTAAAAAGGTTCCCCACCCCAGATCTAGGTCTTAATATGGGTCGCAGCAAAGTTTTTTCCCACTGGGCGTGGCATGCGGGGAACACAAAACTACATGGTTCCCTGCCAATGTCTCTAAGTTAAATTTGAAAAATAGTAATCTTATCCCACTTAGAATTGGTCAAGGGGGATGCGATAACTAGTTTACCTAGATTCTTACGAGTAGAAGAAAATGAAATTATAGGTAGCTAACTTGCAATGAAAACAAATTATATTAATTATGGTAATTAACTAAACATCCTCTTTATCAAAGGGATACCTCGGAACTTGATTAAAAAGTATGGAGTCAGATTGAAATATTAAATTCCTTCCAGAATGGATGAGGTTAAAGCCGAAGAATACTCGTCCAAACGACAGTAGTTTGGAAATCCTTACAGTAGTTTCTAAACCTTTTCCGCCCTATCATCCTCTGTGGTTAGGTTTAGGCAATGAAGGACCCGAGCAAAGGGTTACAAGAACTATAACTTGCGGATTATATCAAGGAGTAGTCTTTTCCGGCACCTAATGATGCAAGTACAACATACTAAAAAAAAAAACAAAAACAAAAAAAACATACACAGGCTACGGAACTTACCCCAAGGGGCACGTAGTAGTTAAGGCCAAAGCCGTCATCTTTGTCCTATGCACTTGGATTGTTAGGGTAGGTAAAAGTCACTGGGAGAAGTGCAGGCTTCGAACCCACAACTGAGGAAATGCGAGACCAACACGCTCCTGTTACATACAGGAAGCAACTTGAGAACTGAAACGGAAAAAGATGTTGACCTCGCCTCTGAGGTTCCCAAGAGGACAACTTCAACTGTTGGTCAGCTGACGGGAATACCCCCGGAATGTGTGACGAGGATCTATCTATAAAGAAAAGCGACCCACCGTGTAGAGGAGGAGCCGCGTCGTGAGCACTTGAGGTTATTATAATTCATTTTTGTTCACCAATGCGTGAAGATCTTAAGATGTAGCTCTGTGGGGTCCTGATTATCGAAGCTCGGTCAGTTTTGTAGCAGGTGATCACACATGACATCAATGTCTCAAAATTTGCCCTGATTCATTACGAGGAATATACCTGATGATCAAGTAGATTCCACTCTCATCATTAACTGATTTGATAAAGGTCATTCAATTGCGGGCGTAGAGTTCCGTTTAAGTTTGCAAGACTGTAACGTATTGCGTAAATCTTTCTTCTAGATTATACAAGACGATTTTATGGAAAGTACATCGCCGTGTTAAGCAGGTTAACATATCAGTCTATTCTTATTGTTTTCCTGATTCATCTCATTCAGCCTAGCTGATACGTATGCCACGCTGCAACCGGACA
This sequence comes from Oratosquilla oratoria, assembly GCF_046742065.1. Taxonomy (NCBI): domain Eukaryota; kingdom Metazoa; phylum Arthropoda; class Malacostraca; order Stomatopoda; family Squillidae; genus Oratosquilla; species Oratosquilla oratoria. The sequence continues at coordinate 37,718,952 of NC_134797.1, read as the reverse complement.
CCGTGATAGGATGAACCTTCACCCCCGATACGGTAAGGCAACGCGGGTAGGAATCAGATCAACAAGACTGTTCACCACCGACGACTCCATGACCCTCTCTGACACCTCCATTTACAGGAAGCTAATTGTGAAATCAATTTACAGAGGTGATGAGGGCGTGTGTGTGATAGATGACTCATCTTTTCACCGGGGGACAGGTCGTTCGTTTAAAATGGACCGAGTTATTAAACGCAATGATTCGTGAGTCTAGAGGCGTGAGACGCTTCTGATCCTGAAACGACATTGCCTGCTTGTCCTTGATTGTCAACGTCACGGGGGAGTGGGCCTCGTATTGCAGAGAGGTCCTTGAAGTCCTGCATACTAAAACCACTGTATTAGGAGTGAGTACCGGAGTACTGTTAACAAATAAAAAAAAATGTGGACATGAGGACGCTGAATATTGAGGACATCACTGAACGAGCCAAAGAAGTACTTCAAACATGAGACACAACCCATCGATATTCAGCCTGAGCTGATCTTTTGGAGGTAAAATGTAATTTATATTATGTAATGATGTCGAATTCGATATTAGACAGAAAATCTAAAGAATTTGTCTTCGGCTTAGTAAGATCAACTCGAGTTCTCCGACTTTGCAATGAGAGTTACACTCTGGTTAACTAATTAGAAAAAAAAAGAAATTGACAGTATACGTAACTACTTTCAAATTATAGCTATTAATAAAGTGTTAGGAAAAAATAAATTGAGACAAACTTGAATTCTTAAGTTGAGAAGGCAAACAACTTGATTTACATTGATCAAAACAGTTTATGTGATTATCCTCCATGTTGCTAAATAGTTTAATATCACATATTGGTATAAAAATTTTAGTTACTGCTAGAAAAACCAGGTCTATCAATAAACGTCACATCAAACAGACGAACATTAGAGAACGTATCAATCCCATCACGTATTACCACAATTCTTTCAACATGATATCGTAGAACGTTTTATAGATATAAACTTTAGCAAGTGACAAGTGATTGTATCAAGTTGGTATGGAACAGAACCTCATCCAGGACATGATCTTCACAGAACCGATACCATTATTCTTAACGGTGATCACTTGGGGCGCTGCAGATGGTACTGCCCAGATGGTACTGCCCCGGCCGATACTGCCACTGTGCGAGCATGAGCCGCGGCCGCGAGAACGAGTTGCAGACGGGCAGTCAGCTGCAATCCCAGCCATCGATTCAGTGCTGGATCTTCAATTACACTAACGGGAGTAATTAAGAATTATGACGACCTGTAACCTGCCCGTCATGCAAAAGTTAGACATGCACGTCAGCCTACACATACAAAGGAATATGTTTGTGTATATATGTATACGTATATGCATATATATATATATATATATATATATACATATATATATAATGTATATATATATAATATACATATATATATATATACATGCATACATATATATATATGTATGCAAGATAGAGTGAGAAATGAGGAAGTGAGGAGGAGAACAGGGGTGGAAAGGGAGCTGGGAGATAGGGTGGATGAAAGAGTATTAGGATGGTTTGGACACATGGAAAGAATGAGTGAAGAAAGACTAGTAAAGGAGGTATGGAAGGCAGATGTGGAGGGAGTGAACATGAGGGGACGTCCTAGGATGAGATGGATGGATGGGGTGAAGGGGGCTTTGGGGAAGAGGGGAATGTCGGTTGAGGAAGGACGGGAGAGGACAGAAGACAGGGGTGAATGGAGAATGGTTGTATATGGAAAATGTTGTGATGCATGAGGTGGATTGGACGGGGGAATGGGGGTGAGGTAGTGTGTGTGTGAGCAAAAATGTTTGACGCAGCCCGAAGGGATTTCTCCCCGTCCTCTCCTTTATATGGGGGGACGGAGAGGGGGGGTCGCCGATTTAATGAAGCGGCCTTGCTGTGGATGTGCTGTGTCCTGCGACACTGCTTCTGACCCAGGGCAGTGGACAGGGTGCAGGGATGACCCGTCATCCAGGAGGTGCTAAGATGGGAGGGAGGGTGGAGGGATGTGGAGTGTTTTCGGGGATGAAATGGGTGGGAATGTTTTTGTGCCTTGTCCTTTTTGGCTACCCCCCTGGTAAGGGAAAAAAAAGCCTTGGTATATGTATGTATATGTATGTATATATATATATATATATATATATATTTATATATACATATATACTGTATATATGTACATACATATGTATATATCTATCTATCTCTATCTATATATATATATATATACATATATATATGTATACATATATATGTATATGTATATGTATATGTATATGTATGTATATATACATACTAGCAAGGTACTCGGAATTGGCCAGGTACAAAATAAATACACTACACTTCGTCAACCTCTTCCCCTTCCGCCGGGTCTGTAACCTTTCCCAGCTCTGCAATCCCTCCCGGGTAAAGCTGTCACCGCCTCTCCACTCCTGTTGAGGAGGGAGATCTTTGGCCCCATAACTATCCAGCAAATTTAGCAATTACAATAGGCCATTCAATTGCCAAGTTTTACTGGGTTACCATAAAAATTATGGCTTCAGGAGGGAGACATATATATTCACGAGTATGAATATATATATATGTATATATATGTATGTATATGTACATATATATATATATATGTATATTTATATGTATATATGTATATATATATATGTGTGTATATATACATATATATATATATATACATATATATATATATATAGATACATATGTATATATATATATATATATATTCGGAGACCCTCTTCAAGAGAGTAAATTGCAATTATAAAAGATCAGGTCACACGCCCCAGAGGTCGGTCAGAGAGGGACGCGGTCAGAGGTCTGTCCGGAGTTACCCGAAAGAATGTGCCGCGGTTGATTGGGTCAGGTAACTACTGACCATGTGACAATTTGGAATTATTCGTTTTGGAGATATAGATTGATTAAGGAAATAGTTCAGAAATACAGTTAGATTTATACAGCATGGTGGCGTAATGATGATCAAGTGTCTGGACGTCTTTTTGATGCGGAAAAGGAATGAAGATCAACTTAGAATTGTGGATCGAATGAGAAAGACAACGGGATAGGAAAGTGTGGCCTAGCTTTCACTGTGTCACCTGAGGGGTCTGTGAGAACTAAAGACATAATTCATATGATTGGAAGAATGATTTGTGTTAACCTCAATTTAGGTCACAGGTTGAGCTCAACTTGTTGATATATCCACCAGAAGAAGGTGGAAGGAGAGGAGCGGAAGCGCAAAGCTGCGGCCGAACCCGTCGTCTTTGGCCTATGTATTTGTACTGTTGGGGCAGGTAACAATCACTGTTGAGAATCGTAGAGGAGTGCGTGATTCGAACCTACAACTAAGGAAATATCTGGAATTGTTACAGACAGTGAGGTATAGTGCAGTGATTATAATTGGTCATTATAGTGGGCATGCGGAAAGTAAGACGGGAGATGATGTCGGAAAAATAAATTTGCTTATACATTTTTATTATGAATGCATATAACAAAAAAGGAGGTAGAACGCTCTATGAACATTAAAAAGGGGCAAATATATTATTTCACACAAGGAAAATGTACGAATGAATTCTGAAGAAAAGAAAAGTCAAGAAATTGATGATTAGGCTAACTGGCAACATAGACACAAACTAAGCCGAACAAGTTGATGTTCATTAGGAAAATAATTATAGAAAAACCTAAGATATGGAACAAGTATAGGTATATCTGCTTCATAGATTTCGAAAAAACATACGACAGGATTGATGGAAATAGTAGTGTTGAGAATGTACCAGTGTTGTACGCAAAAAAAAAAAAAAAAAAAAAAAAATGTTTTATATTAATCTACATGTGCAGAGTAGAAGAAAAAACAGATGAATAGAAAAAAGACAAGATAGAATACGATAAACAAACAAATAGGATAAGTAAATATATAAAAACAGATCGAGGAAAATTATTTGAAGTGCAAAGAAGTGAGGTAGTGTAGAATCATGACTTTTATCGTTGACATGAATATGGGAATGAGGCATTTGTGCCTACGGATATATGAGGAAACAGATCTAGTTTATGCAAACGACATACCAGGCATACCAGCACCATAACAATTGCAGGACATCATGGGGAGATGAAGCAGAGCAATATAGGAGAACAGAATATATGTATAAAAAACACGGGTATGAGGTATTTATGCCTATATGAGGAAACAAATCTAGCTTATGCAGGTGACATAGCAGGCATACCAACACCACAACAATTGCAGGACATCATTAAGCGACGAAGCAGTGCACTGCAGAAGAGAATAAGTAAAAAAAATAAAGTCATGAAAGTTGGAAGAGAGAGAAGATTTGGAAGTGAATGTGGGCGGTCGAATGTTTAATCATGCAGAGGAGTTTGTGTTCTTGGGCGTAACATTTACATGTAATAACCGTCAGCAACACAAAATAATTAGAATAATATCCAAATAAAATATTAGATTTTATTTGCTTTATCCTATGATTAAATGTAGAAAAGTACCAACAAGATATAGTCACAGTAATCAACCCAGCCCTTCAACCATTCTTAGGCCAAAAAAAAATCTAGTCTGTCCACCCAGAATTACCATATGGTTAAAAAAAAAAAAATGGTCCTTAATCACAGAGATAGTCACAAGTTCAAAATGCAGAGAACAAATAACATTAGAAAGAAGAATAAACAAGTCAGAGAGGATTTCAAGATAGATTTCGTTTTGGATCCCGTGGTATTGAATGCATCTTAGAACGTATGGGCATGTTAGGGGAATGGAGGAAGAAAGACGGCCGTAGAGGAGTCTGGATTGGAGACCATAAAGAATCAATATGGTCAATGGGAAGACTTCATAGAAGGTGGAACAATGGAGCAAAAGGTCCACTGCTGAAGAAAGAGACTACGCTAGATTATGTGGAAAGAGAAGGACTTCATTTGGATTTATGTGAATGAAAATATCTAAGAATACGAGTACTTCAGTGACAAAGTTTTAGCCTAATAAGTGTATGATACGAAGGTATGAGTACCAAGACATAGCATACATATGCACAAGACGCACGCACGAGCATAAACACACACACACATACACACACACACACACACACACACACACACACACACACTAACAGACAAACACACGCACGCACGCACGCACATACACAATCACATATAGGTAAAACAACAAAAACAATAACAACAACAAAAACATTAACAACAATATCAACAATAACAGCAACTGCAACAGCGGCAGCAGCAACAACAACAACAACAATATTGGCAGCAATCTATTGTGAGGCTAACATGTGCAATGAATTAGATCATCTTAATTGAAGCACCTCTAGGGCCCTGCTGGGAATTATATGGAAAATCAAAACAAGGAGACATATTGACAGGTGAGCTTCCTTCCTCTTTTTTTTCTTTTTTTTTTGCTGCCAAGAACTATTTTGTGCCGTGCAATTAATCAGTAATGGTAATGGATTACCAAGTCCTTTTAGTATCAAATTCCTACGTCCGTGTTAGTAACTGTAAACAATAATCTTACGTGTATGTTGCTCCTTCATCTGCTAGTTCCATTACCAAGTAACTTAGATGTGGGCTGAATGGTAATCACGCCTTGTTAACAATATTATCATCCTCACTTGTGTTCTCATAGACATATCTTACTCTGAATTGACTTTCATCATAATAATTGCTTGAGATCTGGAGTCCAATTATCATTCTCCTTTTCATCAACGCGTCGTCTTCTAGAAAGTGCTAGGATGGAAGTCGTCCTATCAGACCTGGTAGAACCTAGCTGTCGGTCTAAGTTTAAGTTGAGGTTAGAATAGAGATTGATTGATTGTGTGTGTGTGTGTGTGTGTGTGTGTGTGTGTGTGTGTGTGTGTGTGTATGATGCATCATAGCCTTGGATCACGTGTTAGATACGTGATCGAAGGCTATTACCCTCCCGGATGAGAGCTGAGAGCTCATATATAACCGATCAATGGGTAATGCTGTGACCTTACACCCACAACCCTCAACTCCCCTCCCACAAGAGGTGAAGGAACGGCTCGCAGCGTAGCGATACTTAAATCATTTCAGCCCTTGACAGGATTCGATCTCGGACTATTGTAAAAAAAAAAAAAAAAAAATGGACTATTTTTCATCAATAGCCCATGACGATTGTTGCCCAATGTATACACAAAATTAGGAATATCTATTTCTGTTGAGGATAGAAACACTGGTATAATATAGTCTACAACATTACATATTCAGGTGTTTGAAATAATATCTGGCTAGTTTTTACTGCACTTAGAATAGGCTTAAAAAGTTGCTTTTACAGGACAGCATCTGCTACCGTTTGTGCATGCGTGCGCGCGCGTTGCGTGTGTGATTCACTATGGTCATGGATCACGTGTTGGACTCGTGATCAACAGCTATTTCCCTCCCGGAAGAGAGCTCAGAGCTTATATATGACCGATCTGTGGGTAATGCTGTGACCTTACACGCACATACCCACCCAACTCCCCGCCCACGAGAGTTGGAGTAACGACTCGCAGCACAGTGATTCTGAAATTATTTCAGCCCTGGGCGGGATTCGAACTCGGACCGCCGTAGTGGCAGCCAAGAACTCCACCAACTGCGCCATCGAGTTGTATGTATGCATGTGTGTGTGTGTGTGTGTGTGTGTGTGTGTGTGTGTGTGTGTGTGTGTGTGTGTGTGTGTGTGTGTTTGTGTGTGTGTGCGTGCGTGTGTGTGTTTGTGTGTGTGTGTGTGTGTGTGTGTGTGTGTGTGTGTGCATGTGATATGTATATAAGTATTACAAGCTTTGAAATTCATGTTTATAAAGATTTTTCGCCAAATACTCTTTTTCTTTTTATCCCCATCTATAAAAGCCCGAGTCTCCGATTACCTGAAGAAGACCCTCAAGTATTACTATAAAATTCATGAAGAACTATTATTTGAGAAATTTATGAAAATACATTTTACCTCTCCAGTTCATAAATTGGTTGTCGTTATCCTCATTAACCAAAGCATCTATGAAATAGTCATATCAAAGGATATGGAGAATTAATCTTTACCAAATATTAGAATGTATATTACAACGAAGTGAATATAAC
>NC_134797.1:37694334-37696834 GCF_046742065.1 Oratosquilla oratoria | reverse complement strand
TTATAGGAACAATATATACATACATATATATATACATACATACATACATACATACATACATACGTACGTACATACATACATGCATACGTTCTGTGATGTCTTCAATATTCAGTGGACTGATGTCCGCATTTATAGGAACAATACATACATACATACATATATACATACATACATACATACGTACATACAAACATACACACATACATACATACATACATACATACATACATACATAGGAAGCAGGAAGGAACACTACGATCCTTCAAAGGCGTCTCACGCCCCCAGATTCACGAATCATTGCGTTTAATATCTCGGACCATTTTAACGAACGTCCTGTCCCAAGGAGAAAAGGTGAGTCATCCATCACACAGACGCCCTCATCACCTCTGCGAATTGATTTCGCAATTAGCTTCCAGTAAATGTAAGTGTCGGAAAGGTTTGTGGAGTCGCCTCTAGTGACACTGTGTTGTTGATCCCTACGACGGGAAGAATGATCCTATCAGGATCTCCAATAGCAGCATGGTAACGTATCAACCAAGCTGAGTGAGATGAATCAGGAAAACACTGAGGATAGACAGACATGTTAATTTGCTTGACACTATGATGTACTTAACAGGAAATCGTCTTTCATCGCGTGGAAGGAAAATTCATACACACTTAAAAGCAACGCCACGTCCGCGGTCGAATAAACTTTAAACCAGTTCATTATGATAATGGAATCTGTTCAACCTCTTTCTCATTAACTAACTACTTGATTTTCATACGCATTTCTTGCAAGGAATCAAGACAGGTTTCTCGAGACACTGATGTCTTGTGTGATCAGCTGTTCCAGAACTGACCGAGCTTCGTTAATCCTGGACGACCTCACAGAGCTACTTCTTGAGGTCTTCACGCATTGGTGAGCAAAAATGAATTATAATAACTTCAAGTGCTCACGATGCGGCTCCTCCTCTACACGAGACTATTGGATCATTTTCCTCTATAGATAGATCCTAGCCATGACTGTAATTCTATGCTTCCTAAGGGGATTCTCGTCAGCTAACCAACAGTTGAAGTCTTCCCCTCTGGAAACCTCAGAGGCGCGGTCAACAATGTTTTCTATTTGAATTTCCATGTAGTTTCCTTTATGGGTTTTCAAAAACAATTTGGTATGTGAACCTGTATTCTTTGACCTTATACGTGTCTTTATTGCCAGATCGTGTCGTTCTGTTATGTCTGCCACTAGAATTTTAATTCATGTCCATGACACCATATGGGTAAGGAAGGGGATAATTCTATCACTATATAAATGGAAATTTATTTTTACTAATAATTTCTCTACTGCATCTCTTCAAATCTTATGATGGTAGGAATTAAGGTGAACTTATAATTATACTTTTAATTATTTCTAATTAAGGCAATATTATTTTATCAGCTCCTTTCTACTTCTAAAAGTTCCACAGATTATTTTCAAGTTATCCATATTTTTGTGTGTACGTTGTACTAGAGAGATGGGCACTCCTTGCATGCCGTATACATTTGTATAATTTTCTTCTATTTTAATTGTCTTCACTTTATCTTGTTTTACATTGAAATTGCTTAGTTACTAGTTGCACACGACCATTTTTGTGACAGTAGAAACGTCTCATGAAAGTAAGTTATGAATGTGACGTTGAAATAGACTGAATTGAGGATAGTTCTTCCGCGTCCACATCTCGTTTCTCTCAAGGTATGGCTTTAGAATATTTCTTCGTCTGATTCGATAGAAGGAATTGGTGAGGAGCCTACACCAGGAGGCGCGTAGCTGCGGTCAAAGTCGCCATCCTTGGCATATACACCTGTTCTGTTGGGGCATTTAACAATCACTGCTGGGGATTGGATATTCGAGCCCTCAGGTAAACGAATACGAGGCCAGTACGTCACCGATAGGTCTTGGAATCTGTGGTCATAATATGTTTTAGGATGTGTTTTCGAGACCTTTTCCTGAGTTCTTGTAGGATGGTTAAAATCTACCTTTCCAAATAGCAATATTTCTGTCACCAATTCAGGACCAAACCTCATGTTCGCGCAGTCTCATCAAAAGGCGTGGCAGATTCGATTCTATTAACTCGTCTCCCAATTGAATTAGTTTGATTAGATCTGAGACAGATCGTAGTAGTATTGATGGACAACACATATATGGTGGGTTCTTGCAAGTTGCCGAATAGGTAGGATTTCCGTTTGCGTAAGCTCACAATGGACATGATTGGGCCTCTGAGAATATGCCATTCATCAAGGGCTTCTTAGATATGTTATTGTCTTGCAGCGATTGTCCATCTAATATGGTTTAGGAAAAGGATAACATCATAACGAAAGCATAACCTAAATAGCTCTCAATCTGTTATATGAATTCCGTATATAGCGTTGACTGCATATTCGATATTTCAAGGATATGAATGATTACTCGACGGACCAAGTTACTAAGTGTTTTTTTACGATTGGATACTCCTGCTCAAAAAAGAAATACTGATCACTTTTAACT
>NC_134797.1:37679334-37689334 GCF_046742065.1 Oratosquilla oratoria | reverse complement strand
TGTATATGAATGTATGGTGGGATTGGGAAGATTATAGCACTGGACTGAATGAAGGGGAAATTAAAACGTAACAGATGAATAAAAGTGGTGTCGTGTGTGTAGGCCATTCATTAAAACCTGGCAAAAACTCATTTGAAACTAAGGATTTAATTGGATGACGGAATAGTCTTGGCGCAGTGAACACGTCAAAAATATATATAAAAATAAATAAATATACAAGTAAATAAATACATTACAATATATAGATAAATAAGTAAATAAATGAATTAATGAATAACTAAATTAGTTAGTAAATAAGATGAAAATAATAAATTGGCAAATAATAAAAAAGAAACGATAATAATTTATGAAAATCAAAAAGAAATATTTCTGGAGTAGAATATACCGAGTATACCATGAAGAAAAGTTTGAGAGGAATAAGAAGAGTAATTAGCAATTTATGGGTATGAAGTGACCAATGGAATATATTAAAATTGGGTATATAAAGCACTTTGTCGAACTAATAAAGAAGATATGGAGCATTTGGTGCAGGAGAGAGGGAATAAAAGCGCGAAAGATTACAGGAGTTATGAAAAAAGTGTTAATAGAAAGGATATGGAATTGAGGGGCGACTAGAGCATTGAGGAGACAGAAAGGCCCATGAGATCAACTGGAATGGGCGAGTTCCTAAAGAAAGAGACCGTTTCTGGGGACGATACAGAAGAAGAATGATCACAATGGCCGTTAAGAGGAAGTGATGGATGTGGCAACAGTCGAAAGTGGTAGGGAAGAAACGGGAAGAGAGAAAAAAAAAAGTGGAAGAAAATTAGACAGGATCTGAGAGTGGCAATTGGGAAGGTTTCTGACACAGGACGGGAATGCTTGTGATTTACACAGACGAAAGTAATTTGATTGGGTAATAGACAGAGTAATCAAAGAGGGTTCTAGACACCGGGTCATTACCAGAGTCTTCCTCATTCGAAGACGCATTGAAGAGGGGAGACAACAAAAGATTCCTCTTCAGGAAAGGATATGACGAAGACTGTGGAGAGAAATAATGGCGGTATCAGAAGTTAGAATACACGTAGGTGTATAGACATGATGCATCTAAAAGGCCAAAAGGTCAATGGATTTAGTATCTAGATACTAAGTATCAAAGACCTCTTTTCTAGTTGTATCTAGATATATGTTAGTGGTGGTTGGAACGACTTTTTATCCATGAAGTATAAGGTTGGGAGGTACGATTATTTTATTTCTTATTTATTTATCTATTTATTTATTTATTTATTTATCTATTTTTCTCATGGATTAAGTGAAAACTTTGAATCAGCCACCCCCACATGAGGGAAAAAGGCCTTTTGATTATGTATGTCTAGACATCTGGTGATTCCATGTTGTTAGTAAAGAAAGGAATATGTAGGTGGATAGACTAGTATGACCACATTAGGAGCATAGTAAATGAAATAGACTAGATGTCTTTTCATGATATACATCAATGCCAAGAAAGTTTAACCCCGAATATAGAAAACAAAACAATCAAATTAAATAAAACAGTATTCAGACTAGATGTCTTTTTATGATATACATCAATGCCAAGAAGGTTTAACCCCGAATATAGAAAACAAAACAATCAAATTAAATAAAACAGTATTCAGACTAGATGTCTTTTTATGATATACATTAATGCCAAGAAGGTTCAACTCCGAATATAGAAAACAAAACAATCAAATTAAATAAAACAGTATTCAGACTAGATGTCTTTTTATGATATACATCAATGCCAAGAAGGTTCAACTCCGAATATAGAAAACAAAACAATCAAATTAAATAAAACAGTAATCAGACTAGATGTCTTTTTATGATATACATCAATGCCAAGAAGGTTTAACCCCGAATATAGAAAACAAAACAATCAAATTAAATAAAACAGTATTCAGACTAGATGTCTTTTTATGATATACATCAATGCCAAGAAGGTTTAACCCCGAATATAGAAAACAAAACAATCAAATTAAATAAAACAGTATTCAGACTAGATGTCTTTTTATGATATACATTAATGCCAAGAAGGTTCAACCCCGAATATAGAAAACAAAACAATCAAATTAAATAAAACAGTAATCAGACTAGATGTCTTTTTATGATATACATCAATGCCAAGAAGGTTCAACTCCGAATATAGAAAACAAAACAATAAAATTAAATAAAACAGTAATCAGACCAAGTAATTGCACAAGTCACAGAACCTCCAACTTCTGAAATGCGTGCGAAGGAGCGATCACGGGTTGAAACGCCATCAGGAGACGGACCAATCAGCACAAACACTCCGGGCACCGAGAGGAGAATTGTACTGTGAGAGGCGTGATTAGCAAGGTTCAATGTAGAAGATAATTAGAGGCATTGTAGAGATAAATAATTAGGGTGACACGGGACGAGGAAATTACGTGAGATATGGGAAGGGAAGGTAATTAGAAGGGTATAGTGGCTGGTCTGTATGGGATCCATACATTGAGTCTTTCTTTTGAGAGAGCGGAACAAGGTAATTACGGACGCCCTGACAAGGGAGGCAGGAAGCAGGTCCGATCTTGTTATATAGAGACCGAGAAGGTGATTAACCCATAGAATACCGTAAGACTCTTTATGGGGTTTCATGTATTGAATGACAAGTTATTTCATTGTATAGCTCAGGGTATGATACTCGTCATAATAAAGCTGTCTGGTATTTGTAACATAAAAGACTCTATGTGATGAATCATCTTAATAGAAAAAATTAAACTTTCATTACGATGATATCCCTTGCCTGAGAAAAAGGGAATAAATAAGTAAAAAAGTAAATAGGTAAATGAATAAATAGATAGTTAAAGAAGAGAATGAATGTATAGATAAATATGATAAGCAAACAAAAAATAATAATAGGTACATAAATAACAAAAATTAACAAGTAAATTAATAGAAAAAGAATTAATCAGATAAGCAAACAAATAACTAAGATAAACAAATAATAAATAAATAATTGCTCCCAACGGAAAAAAAATCACTAGTGTCGAGACGATTAAAATTACCTAACCTCTCCACTACAGTAAAGTCTTCTAACTTAAATCAAATCAAGCAGTGTTAGCTAGAATTAAATATTTTAAGTCACCATACTTACATCCAAACTGATCTTGTATACGGCCCATGCAGTATACAAGATCAGCATTTGGCAAGCGGGCACAGTTTCAATAGCTGTATAGAAAAAAAAAAAAAAGTGTGTGTGTGTGTGTGTGTGTGTGTGTGTGTGTGTGTGTGTGTGTGCATGATTCACCATGGTCTTGGATCACGTGTTGGACTCGTGATCGACAGCTATTACCCTCCCGGAAGAGAGTTCAGAGCTCATATATGACCGATCTATGGGTAATGCTGTGACATTAAAAGAAAACACATACGCCGAACTCCGCGCCCACGAGTGCTGGAGTAACGACTAGCAGCACAATAATACTAAAATTATTTCAGCTCTGGTTGGGATTCGAAGTCGGACTGCTGTAGGGGTGGTTACAACGCTACCACTGCGCCGTCAAGTCGTGTGTGTGTGTGTGTGTGTGTGTGTGTGTGTGTGTGTGTGTGTGTGTGTGTGTGTGTGTGTGTGTGTGTGTGTGTGTGTAAGTATATGTATGTGAACTTGAGTGTGTGTGTGAACTTTGATTTTTTTATTTGCTTAAGTTCTACATGAAGATTAATGCATCTGGTATCAAAATGAAGGAAGAAAGTGAGGATCCTACGCCAGAAGGCGCTGAGTAGATGCGGCCGAAGTCGTCATCTTTGCCCTATTATGCGTTTTGTGGACTCTTGGGGCAGGTAACTGTCACTGCTGGGAACCGAAGAGAAGTGTGGGATTCGAACTCACAACTAAGCGAAAGCGAGATCAGCACGCTTCCGATTAGGCCACAAGCTCTATCAAAGGAGTACCACACCAATGAGACTGAAATCACGTGTGAGTATTCAGAAGAAAATAATTAAGTATTCTTTGTTATGGAAAGGGATATATAAACAACATTTAATAAAGAAAAAAAAAGATCTGACTAATCATCGTCATACCTATCCCGTCCCGCATATTTTGAATAAAAATTGTTAACTTGGGGTGAAGTTTACACGAGGAAAACAACGCACGACGAAGGAGAGCAACAGAGTGTAAAATGGAAAACAACGATGAACACGGAGGCACCGACAAAGTGGACGAGGAGAGGGTGAAGTGGAGAGCAACGTGTCGGAGAGAAGAATGTGGCCAGAAATATTTTTCAATGACAAGAGCAGGGGGGACCGGAAGAAGAAAAAATATTATTTTTCATAATTTCACTGCCAACAATTCACCAGCGCTTTTGTTCTTGAAGATCATATCTCGTTGGGATTGGAGACCATAACGGGGATGTGGAGTTAGATGGTAACTGGAGATTAATTAGTAAATTGTAATGTAATTGTGATAGCGTGATATCTTTAATCTACTGACATGCTGAGGTGCTATGTTGATAGGTGTGTATGGAACGAAGTGAGGTTGTTGTAAAATGGAAAAGAATGTTCTCTTAGACCAAAGTATGTAGACAAAGGTTGGGTGTTGATGTAAGCTCTCCTAAAATTATTTGTACTGAAGTATTTGTCTGTGGAGGAAAATGAGAAAGGAGAAGGTTGATTACAAAGGTTGCAGTGCGTAAGACATAAATCAAATGTGGAATGTAGTTAGTGGAGTATCACAAATGTAAACGGGGATGTTATCCTTAGACAAGCATTGCCCTGTTCTTAAGAGCGGTAATGCCATCTCAAAACATTGATTATGTTGGTGTGAAGAAGGTAGATGGATAGGAAGTTTGATAGTCTATAAGGTTTGTTATGATTTTTTTTTTAATTGTCACAAGTTTGTAGTGTTTACTGAAGAATGTATCATGGAGTTAGACAGGTTTAAGCTGTGTGTGTGTGTGTGTGTGTGTGTGTGTGTGTGTGTGCGTGCGTGTGTGCCTATTTGTCTGTCTGTCTATGTGAGTGCGTGTATGTGTGTGTAAGGAGGGTAGAGAGGTCATCACCCTGCTGTTGAGGGGTGTTACAAGGCGGGGCAGAATGGCAGTAGGGGGGCTTTGATGGATGTGGAAGGGCTGCTGCTGTCTCCCTTCACCACATGGTTGTTATTGTGGTCACACAGTGGATGACTCTCTCTCACTTCACCTCCTCATGCTTAGTTTGTTTTGGTATTGTAACAATCAAGTGGATGACCTCGTAAGGAGTGACTCCCCATGCAAATGTAATTTTTTTTCCTTACCCCGTATCAAGCGAATAGAGCGAATCCTAAATAAGGCTGCTCAGACCCGCAGGTGGATACTGAACTGTACTCCCGTCCTGTTCCATTGCAAAGTAACGATTTGGTTTCCGCAGTCTATGTGTGGACTGTGAATAGAGGCTTTCAGATATAGAAATTCTATTCAGCTTCCACTTTCGCTTGCCATCACTGTAGTATTTCTATAGAGTGAATATAATCAATGAATGTATTATTAGTATATTAATAGGACACTGTATTACAGGGATTGATTGTGATGTCAATTATTCAGTTGTTACCTCTGACCTAGCGTTTACTTCCCAAGTGGGCGTCAATCACACGGAACGGGTGGGAGTGATGATAGAGCAGTTATATTATATTCATGGAAAGAATGGGAAGCTTAACTCACCCAGTCACCCACGGGAAGAAAAAAAGGGTTAAAGAAATGAGAACAAAAAAGAAAACACAAGCTGATAAGTTAAAAAGAAAAGGTGAACCAAAGAACTAGAAGAAGAATGAGGTAAGGAAGACGTAGAAGGAGACACAGAGGTGAAGGAGTTCGAGGAAAGGTGTCTGGAGATCGATAACGTTGAGAAGTAGAAGAAGACAAGATGAAGGAATTCAAAGAAATGGTAAACTCGAAGAAGGTGGAGGAAGGAGAGGAGGAGAAGATTATGATGAACAGTGAGCTACAACGCAAAAGTTTAAGAAACGGAAAGCGAAAAGGAAATCAGAGAAGAAGAAACTAAGATAAATAGGAACAGGGGGAATTCAAGTAGTAGTAAGTGAAAATTTTGAAGTGCAGATGTGAAAAGTTTGGAGAAAGAAGGATAAAGGGGCCGAAGCAACAAAGAAAGAAGAAAAATAGGAAAAAAAAAATGGAAGGGAAAGAAAATTACTAGGAAGAAGAACAGAAGGAAGAGAAAATGGGGTAGGAGGAGGAGGAGGAGGAGGAGGAGGATGAGGAGGAGGAGAAGAAGAAGGTGGAGGAGAAGGTGGAGGAGAAGGAAGAGGAAAAGTTTGATTAAGAGTAGTAGTAATAGGAGAAGCAAGGGAGGAGGAGGAGTAAGAGGAGAAGGAGGAAGAGGTCGAAAAGTAGGTGGATGATCAAAAGGAAGAGGAGGGAGGAAGGGGAGTAAGAGAAGTTGGGAATAAGAGGAGTAGGAGCAGAAGGAACAGGATGTTGAGAAGTAGAAGGAGGAGCAAAAGGAGGGGGAAGAAAATGAGGATGAACGAGAGGAGGAAGAATAAGAGAAGTAAGAGGAGAAGGAACGGGAGGTCAAAAAGTAGACATAGGAACAAGAGAAGAAGGAAGAAGAGGAGGAGGGGGAGAAGGAGCAAGAGGTCGTGGAGTAGGAGTAAGAGTAGGAAGAGGAGGAGGAGGGGAGGTCGAGGAGGAGGTGGTGGTAAAGGAAGCTAAGAAAAGGCGACTCGAGTCTGAAGGAGAGGTAACGTCAAAGGCTCAAGACCCGAGACAAAGGGAGAAAGATCTCGTCGTCGTCATCATCAATACGGCCGCCATTGACACAAGTTCTTCACCGCGCAGTCTTTCTGGGTCAGAGGGGATGCCCTTGTAGGATATTGGATCACGTGGGGGGAAGGGGGGGATGGCAATGGGGGGTATTAGGCACGAGGGAGATGATATTAGGCACGGGGGAGGAGATGGGAGGATATTAGGCTCTGAGGCATTTGGAGGTATATTGGAATGCAAGGCTCTTGGAAGGCTGTTGGTGTACCAGAGGTCTTCCGGAGTGGTGAGTCAGGTTCTTCGTATGAGATTCTTTGGGAGGAAGGGTCTGTCTGGCAAACAAGAATTTCAAGGTTGGGGAGCCTACGCGGCCGAAGCCGTTACCTTTACCCTATCATGCGCTTGGGCTGTTGGGAAAATTAACAGTCACAGCTGGGGATTAGAATGGAGTGCAGGATTTGAATCCACAAGTAAGCATACTTTTGATTTCGCAACCAGCGTATTTTCTCACCTTAATATTTATGGCGTTGAGGTCTCTGGGCTCTCTCTCTCTCTCTCTCTCTCTCTCTCTCTCTCTCTCTCTCTCTCTCTCTCTCTCTCTCTCCTTCTCAAGCATCTTCACAAGACAGATCTTAGCCTTTATAATGAACCATTAGATCGACTTTGAGAGATCTAATAATTTCGTTTAGATAGAGGACAGCCTTGGTGCGAGTTGGCTTTGATCTCGTTCCAAAGATGCTTGGGACTACTACATGCCTTAGTAGCTCGAGAACACAAGACAGAGGGAAATGTTTTGGATAATGTTAAGCGTCTCCTGCCGTAAGATACATACCCAGCTCTGTCTCTCTCTGTCTCCCTCTCTCTGCCTGTCTCTTTCTTTCTCTCTCTTTTATTCCGTTTTAATTATTTGTTTCTAATTATTATAATTATATTTTTACTTTATTTCATTTTGATTATTCTTTTATCTTCTCTACTATAAGTCCGCTGTGGTTTATTTTGTATGGTTTTTCTTAAACTTTTAAAGACATTTTGTTTTCCTCTTCTGGTCGCATTTGCCTCTCGGTTTGTCGTCTTAGTCAGCATTCCAGCACACCTGTTCTTTTTATTTTCTCTTCTTTTTAACGACCTGTGTCCTCATCGCCGTTCTTTTGTTTCTTTCCTCTTGCTCACACCTCCTCCTCCTCCTCCTCCTCCTTTGTCTCCTCCTTCTCTTTCTTCTCCTCCTACATGTCTTTTTGTGTGCCGTTCGTGTAATCGGAAGCATGATTGTTTTGCACTCGCTTAGTTGTGGGTTCGAATCTTGCAACTCTCTCCGGTTCTCAGCAGTGTCTGTAGTTGCCTACCCCAGCAGTGCACCAAATGCACAATATGGCAAAGATGACGGCTTCGGTCGCAGCTATGCGTCTCCTGGTGTATACTCCTCAACGTACATATTCTTTTGATCAATCAACCTTCTTCTTTCAAAATATTCGCCGGAAGTAATTTTTGAGACACAGGTAATTCTCATACCACCCCCACCATTTTTTTTTTTTTTTTTTTTTTTTTTTTTTTTTTTTTTTTTTAAGTTTCTTTGTTGGGGTCTTGTTCTTTGGTGGTCTTGCTTGGCTGAGCACTTCAATCTCCCAGGCGCACTGTCCATGTATAATCCCTTCCCTAAAATGTCTTTAGTCTTGTGTCCTTCACCTCTTCTATATTTTCAATTTTTGTCTTCTTTAATGTAGTTCCCAACATTTACTCTTCACGTGTTTTTATTTTATCTTATTTCATTTTGTATTTTCATTCTACTTTAACTCTATCTTATTCTATTTCTTCATTTCATATTCTATGTTATTTCTCTTTACGTTTTATGTGAGATGGGTCTATTCAATATTTTATCGTTCATTCTGTGCAAATGAATATTATTTTTGTCAGTTTGTATGTATTATATATCTATTCTCTGTACCATTTGTATATATACATATTTATACTAATTTATCTATCCATCTATATATACATATGCTGTATATACATATTTATCTGTGTGTATATACATACATACATACATACATATATATATATATATATATACATATATATATATATATATATATATATATATATATATATATGTATGTATATACACACACACACACACACACACACACACACATATATATATATATATATATATATATATATATATATATATATATATTGTACATATTGTTTTATCATAACCACTATGAAATTCAGATGCTTCGATTCATAGGAGCTTTTATCTTCTTTGTTGATCGAGTCTATAAAAGCTCTCTTAGTTTTGAACGCTATGATATTCAAACTCGTTCTTGGAACTGCTCTGGTACTTAGTACAGCTCCTGGGATTCAAATGCTCTTATCATAACGTGAATCTATCTGTTTCTTCGTTTACTTACTTGTCTTTCAAAATTACCCCTCCAGTTTTTTTATATAAATATTTTTTTGTTTATTTATTTATCTATTTTTAGAATCTTGTTCCTTCACCCTAGAGTCCTTCCATGTTTATTTCTCGATGTGTCTATCTACTTTTGTTTAAGTCTTTTTTTTCATGGGTTTGTTTAATTCTGTTCTACTTCTATATTATGTAATTCTATTCTGTCCATTTCTTATTATATGTTTATTGATTTACTGAATTATTTATTCTTTTATTTATTCATCCATCCACTCATTTTTTCTTTTTATATTGGTAATCACTTCTCATTGTCTTTAAATTCGTATTATATTCTAATTTGCTTTGATTCATTCCTGTCTTATTCTTCTCAATATTTTCTTAAATGTTATCAATTTTATATAATGTTAAGATACTTTTTTGTATCACTTGCAGTGTCTTCATCACATTGTAAGCTCCTTCCATGAAACTTAACTTATAAGCCACTTGTGAGCACGCTTATTACTCTCGCGACTTTTTCCAAAAAGGCTTTTTTTGTACTATTTTATACAAAAGATTATATTCACTATCAATATTAGTATTTGTTTATTTACTTATTACTTTAGCTGTTTATACCAATATATATATATATTTTTGTACTTTTTCATATGTAAGATTGTACACACACACACACACACACACACACACACACACACACACCCACACACACACACACACACACACACACACACACACACACACACACACACACACACACACACATACGCATACATACACACACACATATGTATATTATATATATATATATATATATATAATCATCATTATCTTTTTTTAATCGTTCTTGCTTAATACCTATGGGTAGTTATCA
>NC_134797.1:37666834-37676834 GCF_046742065.1 Oratosquilla oratoria | reverse complement strand
GTGACATTGATAAGATATTTACTTTAGTTTGATTATTCGTATTCACTTTTTTACTTCTGTTTTTCTTTATTGTTTGTATCATTAGAAAAAGGGCGAATAAGGCTTGTAACGACTAAAAATTTGGAAGACTAGCTTTGGCATTGTAAGGAAGAGAGTACTCTTCTCACTGAATGGAGGCATATCTAAAATAAATAAGTGAATATATAAATAAGTGAATGAATAAGTAGATAAATAAATAAATAAATGAATAAAACTTATTAGTTAATCAATGAATGAATTAATTAATTAATAAAACGCTAAATAAATAAAAATCAACCAATCAGTCAATCAATTAATCAATCAATTAAATAAGCAAACAATCAATCCCTTTAAATTTTTACTATCCGTACGTTTTGCTACTGCCCTTGATAAATCTCCCTTATCTCTTCTATGACTCCACGTTTTCGGAGTGATATTGTCCCCAGGTATAGAAGCGCTGGTTGTTGCTGACAAAATATTCCCTTGAATGTAGGATCTAGGACAATTGTGCCCCGGACAATTGCGTCCCGGATAATTGCATCCCGGAGAGTTGCGTACCCGGATAATTGAGTCCCAGACAATTGCGCACCAGGACAATTGCGTATCTGGGCAATTGCAGCTGTCCATTCATCTTGAATGTGACACACATTCCTTCCCCAATCCCTCTTCTTAATCATCCATTTGTCCATACGTTAGTTATATTTTTTCTGCTCCTTTTTGTTATATATTTTCAATCCAATAATTTATCATTGTCTTTATATTTGTTCACTAATTTCATTTATCTCTGGGAATAATGGATGACTTGTAAGAGCTGACTTGTTGAAAGAAAACTTGAATAAGGAGAAACATGCTGTATTTTTTTTTCATCCGGCCAGAGGCGAATTATACCCGTCGGCAAATAGCTGGCGGCAAACTGTACCTGTCGGCGAATCGTCAGCGGCGAATAGTCCCATCCCCATATATGTATGGGTGGAATGGTGGTAAGCTAAACACAGAGAACAATTGGAGTTTTATTCACTGACGTTTCGTCCTTACCGGGACATTCTCAAACTACATACAATTTCAGAAAATGAACAGCTTATATACTTCATCCTTGCCATGTCCCTCTCCCTCCATATCCTCATTCGTTCTCCATACTTTTCAGGTGACTCCGACCATGTCGCTTCCCCCCTTCGATTTCATTCGTCCTCTTGACCTCCTTGATGATCAAAGAGCTTGCTGCTCCTGCTAATTTTATTAACCCATCCCTATGGTTGATGCAGGGGTGGTAAGTAATGTAGGCTGCCTCCACTATTTTCCTTTTCCTATTCCCTAGACCTTTGTGGAACACCTCTACCCTGTTCCAATCTGGACTGATTGCGCGATCTTTTGATTTGAAAAGTCCATCACTCATTAACAAGCTATATAAATCGTTAGTTTGTCCACATTTGGAATATGCTGTTTCCGTATGGTCACCGAATCTCATTAAAGACATTAACAGATTGGAAAAAAGTACAACGGCGAGCCACAAAACTGATTCCAAATATCAAAAATAAATCATACGAAAATCGACTAAAACATATGAATCTGTTTTCCCTAAAAAAGCGTAGACTCAGAGGTGACTTGATACAGGTCTTTAAAATTCTAAAGGGAATTGACAACATCAAAAGTGACAAAATTTTTACATTGAATGAGAATCAGACAAGAAACAATGGTTTCAAAGTGTCCAGAAATAGATTCAATTTGGAAGTAGGTAGAAACAACTTTGCCAACCGTGTAGTTAATGAATGGAATAAACTTCCTGCACAGGTAGTGCAATGTAGTTCAGTTCGAAGCTTTAAGAATCATTTAGATAAATACCTAAGTAAGATGCTGTAATGATTATAATTTATCTTATATTATTTGTTTTTGTTTTGTTATCATTTGTCTGTCTGATTTTCATTTATTATTAGTTATATGTCAATTCATTATTATTTACTATTTACCTGTTTGTTTATTATTTAACTATACCTGTGCATTTATTTATATATTTTATTTGTTATTTACATTATCATAGTTTATATTTATTATTTTAATATTAATATGATTTTTTTCGCATCCGACCTAGATATGGATCAAAAGGTCTCCTGTCGGCATGCTCCGCCTTTGTAATCCTTTGTATATTGGTCTAAATGAACCGCTAGCAAGTTGAAAATTTGGTGAGCTCTGACGCCTTTTTTGTGCTCATATGCCCGTAGCTATACTGCTCTTCCCGTCTCTCCATAATATCCTAACGGGACACCATCACATGGTATATTGCAGACCACGCGTTTCTCTACACCTTTTTCTGTTATTTTTATTCTTTTTCCTGATAACCTCTCCTAATTTCGTATACGTGGAAAAGCAATGCTCACACACGCTTTCGTGGGAACATATCCCAACTACTCCACGTACTTCGAGTTGGAGCCGGACAAAATCCCAACCCTGCCTTCTTCGGACCGGTTGTCCGACTTCCTTGTCTTTATTACCGCTGCTTTTTTAGTCTGTGCAGCAGTTCTTCGGGTATCTGAGTTTCGTGAACACTTTGAATATATATAAATAAAACAATCCAACTATTCTCTGTATTTAGCTCACCACCCATCTACTCATTTGTCTTCCATACTTCAACATACACACACACACACACACGCACACACACACACACAAGCGCGCGCACACACACACACGCACACATACATATATACACACAAACACATACACACACACACACACACACACACACACACACACACATATATATATATATATATATATATATATATATATATATATGTATACATATGTATATATATATATATATATATATATATATATGCAAAGAAATCACAAAACACACGTGATGAACTATATTTGCAGAAACCACTGGGAAATTGAAAAAACAGATACCAAACGTTTTCGTCTATTAAGACATTCATGCCTTAATAGACGAAAACGTTCGGTATCTGTTTTTTTTATTTCCCGGTGGTTAAATATATATATATATATGTATATATATATATATATATATATATACATAAACATATATATATATATTATATATATATAAACACTAGGAACGTGTGTTCACAATGCGAAAGTAACCATTAGGAAAAAGTAAACTAACGAAGCAGAGCGCTTTCGTATAATTACATCTTCAGTGCTGATACAAAGAAGGAATTATAAAATGGAGAAGCAAGGTACAGAATATATGACTGAGACATGGCAAAGAGGGAATTCGGAGAGGTAGTGGAAAATGTACACGTGACATTTAATACCGTCTTGGTAACCAACAAGTATGGGACAATTGCTCATAACTAGTATATTACAATTTAAATAATTTTTTAAATTTCATGACAAATATAACTATCTAATTTGTACAAACCTTGATGGAGATTAACATTTATTCCCTTACTAGATTTGATCAAACTGCATTCAATTAAATTTCTTTCTGTGATGTTATTGTTGTATGTGATGACTTTAGCGTTATCCCAGTCCATTAGGTGGTTAAAAATTTTCTTATGGTTGAATGTGCCACTAGATTGGTTTCCCTCTCTAACGTATTTCTTGTGTTGATTGATTCGTGTTTTGAGTGTTTTAGCAGTCTGACCAACATAAAACTGCTCACAAAATTTACAAGGTATTTTGTACACACACCCTTTATCACTATTGACAGAATTATTTATGAGTGACTTTAATAATAAGAACACTACAAGACAATTTATCTGAAGGTAAATGTGGGTTAAAGTGAGGTGATGAAATGTACAGGGAGAGAGGATGTCAGCGAGTTGAGGTCGCATGTGGCAGAAAAAGGAGGAATGGAGATGGAAGAAAAATGTAGAATGAGAGAAGCAAGTAAATGCCTAAAGGGATTAAAAAGGGTCATGAGAAATAGACATTTAAGAATGGCAACAAAGAGGAGGCTATATGAAGGGGTGATTGTGTCGACGGCGTTGTATGGCGCAGAGACATGGGATCTAAGAGAGACAGAGAGGAAAAGATTAAATGTGTTTGAGATGAAATGTCTAAAATGTATGGTAGGAGTTACAAGTTGGATAGAATGAGAAACGGGGAAGTGGAAAAGGAGATGGCAAGTAGAGCTGATGAAAGAGAATTATGATGGTGTGAACACATGGAAAGAATGAGTGATGAAAAACAAAATAAAAGAGATATGGAATTCATAGGTGGATGGAATGAGATTGAAGGAACGACTGAGGATGAGATGGATAGATAGGGGGAAAGGGACTTTGAGCAAGCGGAAAATGTCTGTCGAGCACGGAAGGGAGACGGCTAGAGATAGGGGTGAGTGGAGAATGGCTGTTTATAAATGATGCTGTGGTACATGGAAGGGAGTGGGTGAGGGATAAAGAGGTGTAGGTAGTGGTTATGTATGAATGATATTTTGATGAATCCCGAAGGGATTTCTCCCCGTCTTCTCTCTCTCTCTCTCTCTCTCTCTCTCTCTCTCTCTCTCTCTCTTTCAGCATGAGGGGACGGAGAGGGGGTGTCGCCGATTAAGTGAGCTATGATGAGTAGGAAAGGGTAGTGGCTGGGGGGGGGGAATGGGTGGGTGTGAAATGGGTTAGAGTGGGTACTTGCTTTTGACTTGGCTACTTACCTTGTAAGGGATGAAAAAGTATTTTATGTGTGTATATATATATATATATATATATATATATATATTTATATATATATATATGCAGAAAGATCACTATAAACAACACGTGATCCACAAATTTTGCTGGTTACCAGCAATATATATATATATATATATATAGATATATATGTATATATATATATATATATATATATATATATATATATATATATGTGTGTGTGTGTGTGTGTGTGTGTGTGTGTGTGTGTGTGTGTGTGTGCCTATGTGTGTTTGTGTGTACAGTATGTATGTATATATTTAGAAGTATATAGGTGCTCCTGAATGAATGTGTGTATGTATGTGCAAATATATGCACGTATGGATTAATGAAATTTAGTATGGTGTACAGTATAGATGTGTTTATAATATACTAATATATGTATGTATTTTATATATGATATAAGAAAACGCATCTTGATGTCTAGGAATGATTTAATCTAGTTTCTCTTGACAGTTAGAATTCTAAGAATTCTAAGAATCCTGAATGAATGTGTGTATGTATGTGCAAATATATACACGTATGGATTAATGAAATTTAGTATGGTGTACAGTATAGATGTGTTTATAATATACTAATATATGTATGTATTTTATATATGATATTTTAAGAAAATGCATCTTGATGTCTAGGAATGATTTAATCTAGTTTCTCTTGACAGTTAGAATTCTAAAAAGGAATGGGTATAGTGGTACTTTGAATTGGTGTTAAATTAAAAGAGTGGTTCTAAAAAAAATATAAAGTTTCTTCATAAATAGGCTGACGGCGTGGAATGCTAACAGATCGCCCTGTAAATGTAAACTTGAATGTAAAACTCTTTTACAGACCAGAACACAATATCAGTGACGAGGTGTCCGTCCCTGGGAGAGGAAGCGGGGGAAATGTCCGTGTTTACCTGTTTCGACATTGCACGTTGTCCGTCTCGAAAAAAACAGACCTTTGGATTTCAGTCTATTTTAACGCTGCCTCCGTGATAGCTTGGGAATAATGTTTGTACTCTCAAGCTAGGCTATTCTATTTATACCCCTGTTGGTTTTACTCAGACAAGACATCCTGATATGATATGTGGACAGGAAGAAAACCCGGAGAGCAAAACAGTGTAACAGGGAAGAAATCGAGGAGAGAGGTTCGGGGGGGGGGGGGGAACTCTGTACACAAAGTGACGTGGGAAAAAAAAAAAAAAAAACTTAGTAAAAGAAGGAAGCCTCACCAAGGAAAGAGGATACGAGGAAGTTGACCGTGAATGGAAGAGGACAAAAACTTTGCGAGAGCAAAGGTTGGTGTGCTGGCGGGAATGTCGAGCAAGAGGCTTAGGAAATGTGCTTTAAGAAGCACGAAGAAGAGAATAGATTAGGGGAAAGAAAGAGAGGAAGAAATGGATCTTGATTACGAGAAGAGGCAGAAGTGAATGTGATGCTTTACAATAAAGTTAATAAATGTGAAGGAAGTAACCACATGAAAAAAACTAATAAATAAATGACAATTAATCCTAGAATAAAACAATTCATGGAAAAGAGATAACATTATAGCATATCCAAAACGGTCATATCATCTCAATTAGAAAAATTTATATATCTTTAGTTGGAATATAATCAGTAAAATAAATCATTAAACCTAGGAGGGTAAAAGATATTGCCTTAACCTCTCCAATACTATAAAATCACTTTATCAAACTCGAACACAGTTAACAAGGAAATAACAGGATGATGTCATCATAACATAGTTACTAATAATGTTCTCTTCGGTTCATTAAAGATATTTTGAAAATCTTGAGGACCATGGAAATGTTTTTATAGTCTATTATTGTTATTATTACCATTATCATTAACATTACTATTACTACTATGATTATAGTAATAACAACAACAACAACAATAATAATAATAATTATTATTATTATTATTATTATTATTATTATTATTATTATTATTATTATTATTATTATTATTATTATTATTATTATTATTATTATTATTATTATTATTATTATTATTATTATTATTATTATTATTATTATTATTATTGCTGTTGTTATTATTATTATTATTATTATTACTATTATTATTATTGTTATTATTATTATTATTATTACTGTTATTATTATTATCATCATTATCATTATTATTATTATTATTATCATTATTATTATTATTATTATTATTATTGTTATTATTATTATTATTATTATTATTGTTATTATTATTATTATTATTATTATTATTATTATTATTATTGTTGCTGTTGTTGTTGATATTGTTATTATTATCATTATTATCATTATTATTATTATCATTATTATTATTATCATTATTATTATTATTATTATTATTATTGTTGTTGTTGTTGTTATTGTTATTATTATTATTATTATTGTTATTATCATTATTGTTGTTGTTGTTGTTAATATAATTATTATTATTACTATTGTTGTTGTTGTTACTGTCATTATTATTATCATTATTATTATTAATATTATTAATATCATTATTATTATTATTATTATTAGTATTATTGTTATTATTATCATTATTATTATTATTATTATTATTATTGTTATTATTATTATTATTATTATTATTATTATTATTATTATTATTATTATTATTATTATTATTATTATTATTATTATTATTATTATTATTATTATTGTGTATGTTTCTTAAGACATTGAACATATTTAGAAGCTCCGCCACGGGTCAGGGTTCGTATCCTATTCTAATTATTCATTATTATTATTATTATTATTATTATTATTTCATTATTATTGTTATTATATTATCAATATATATATATATATATATATATATATATATATATATATATATATATATATATATATATATATATATATATAAACATAAAGAAAAGAACAGATAAAAAAAATAAAGAATTATACTTAACCTGAGCTCATATATTTCTATGTTTTTTCTTCAAAAATGTCTTCAGCTGAAGGACTTGGAGAGAGAGAGAGAGACGCACCAAGTCTGCTACAAGATATGAAACCACTCTGAACTTTGTATGAGACGTCTATATTTTTCGAAAAAGTGGGACACGTCAGCACAAAATTATATTACAAATTATAAGTTAAGCTTCACCAAGTCAATCTCGTAAGTTTGGAAATGCTTGAATTCTGTCGATCCGTACAGAAACAGATATTTCGCTCGCATGTAAGAAAGTCTTCACCGAATATTTTAACCGGTTAATATCCAAATCCATTGTAATTTTATTGTATCCCTCCATGCAAATAAGTGATAGTATATGTGTCAGTTTATTTACTTGTTTAATTACATGACCACTTCTTTGACAGGTCTCGTATGTAGTCGTGGGTTTTCTATTATGGACAGCGGTGCAGTCCCGTCGGAGCTCATCTTAAGTTCACCATACACTGTCTTTAATCATTTGGACAATTTATTTATTTATTTATTTATGTGTTTATTCTTTTTACAAAATAAAATATTTTATTTTGCTTTAATTTATATATTTATTCATTCACCTATTTATCTATTCATTCAGTTTTGTCCACTGTTTAGAAACATTATAGGAATGACAGGCTTTTTACCAGAGCTTCAGTACCTGTTTTATAACAGGTACTGCATCCCTGATTATGCAAAGAGACTGGATGGCATTATCAAACAGGCCTAGTAGACAAAAACTAAATCAAATCAACCAATCACAATTCTAGTCAAGTGTAGCTCAGCTTGTGGGTTCTGATGGTAATTGACACGACGCAGTCCTGCTGTCAAACCCGCCATCAATCTCCATTGCAAGTGAGGAATTTTTTTTATTGAAGTGTGGTTCAACTCAAAATGCAAGATTTCCATGGCAACGTCAACCAATAAGAATAAATATTCATAGATTGTCAACGGTGTATTAGATATGTCAATGTTGTAGTGGATACCATATCAAACTCATGAGCAGGTGGTCGCTAGTTCGGTTCCCGGGGCATCCTACGTGTTATGTCGCGGTGTTGGTTCATGATAGCCCTGATCCGGCGAGGAGGCGACCCAACATTGGCAAAAAAAAAAAAAAAAAAAAAAAAAAAAAAAAAAAAAAAAAAAAAAAAAAAAAAAAAAAAAAAAAAAAAAAAAAAAAAAAAAGTTTGCCGCAAATGTCAGGGATTTGCTCTAACATTGGATGTTGAGTTTGCTGAGTATCAAGGTAGGTCGACAGATAGATAAACACGAATATATACAGGCACATGTAAAGATGTACAGATATACGAACATGTATACATGAATACAAATATATGCACACATACATGCATAGATACAGGTATGCATACATAGACATACAGATATACAAATATACATATAAAATGTATGTTTATTCAAATTTGAAAACAGATCGAAAGAATATAAGATACAGAGGGATTTCCAGCTAAAAGAGAGAGAGAGAGAGAGAAAGAGAGAATGGGGGATTTCTGAACGAACCGAACCACACATGTTCTTGATGTGACGAAAGTGGCCAAATTTGTCGCTCAGCTTAGTAAAGCGGATTCCAAGAATTCTTTCTTCAATTTGAGCATATGAGCCAGTCTCTTGAGTGACCCAAAAATTTTGATCTGTATTGATAAATAAAAGCCACTCCATGCACCTCAGTATGACTTCTACACAGATTATGGTAAATAGGAAATATAATAAAATAAAATAAATGAATGAATAAAATATAAAAAGATACAAGAACAATAACAATAATAATAGTAATGAATAATATTGATAATAATAATATTAATAATAATAATAATAATAATAATAATAATAATAATAATAATAATATTAATAATAATAATAATAATAATAATAATAATAATAATAATAATAATAATAATAATAATAATAATAATAATAATGACAATAATAATAATCAATAATAATGATAATAATAATAATAATGATAATAATAATAATAGTAATAATTATAATAATAATGACAATAATAATAATTGATAATAATAATAATTGATAATGATGATAATGATAATAATAATAGTAATAATAATGATAATAATAGTAATAATTATAATAATAATAACATAAAGACATTGAAATATACAGGCAATTAAGATCCAAGTATTATAGACAAGAAAATAAAACATATGCGAAAAAATAGTATTAATATGTAAATAGAATAAAACAATATAAATATATAGATAAATTGATAATAGAAAAACTATAGATATAATATATGAGTTAATAAGATGAAGAGTAAATAAAGCTTTATAAGGAGATAAACAACAATTAAAAGTAATAGAATATAGTAAAATAGAAAAATAGAAAGTGAATAGTTAATAGAAAATACATTAATCAATATATGAATATAACAAAATAGATAAA
>NC_134797.1:37646834-37649334 GCF_046742065.1 Oratosquilla oratoria | reverse complement strand
CTTCTGGGAATCGGAGAGGAGACCGGGACTCGAACCCACGACTAAGGGAATGCAAGACCAAACTAAGTGAATCCGATTACGCCCTCAGAGCATTGTTACTTTGCTGATAATTTTATGTGAATATAAGTTCTAATATCACGAGGTTCCTTCTCATTCCAGCAAGTTTTTAATACCTCCCTCCTTCTCCCTTCTCCCACACACTCTTTTCATCGTCCAGACCCGTTATTCTCTTTATACTTTTCCATCTTAAGTATTTACATTGTTCCAGTTCCCGGGTCAATGTACGAAAAGGTTATGAGTTTTATGCCTGTTATATATGTCAAATTCTTTTGGTGAAACTGCTTCAGGATACACCTCCCTTCTCCTCCGCCTTTGTCTCCTTTTCTCAAAACTCGCCAACTCCTTGAACTTCTCCCAACTCTCCCACGTCCCTCCTACCTCTTTACCTTCTTCTATCTCTCCTGTTTCTCTTATCTTTATTAACTCTTTTACCTTCCCAGCCTCTCCTACCTCTCCTCGCTATTCTATATCTCCTGTTTCTCTTTTCTTTATTATCTCTCTTACCTTCCCAACCTCTCCTACCTCTTTACCTTCTTCTATCTCTCCTGTTTCTCTTTTCTTTATTATCTCTCTTACCTTCCCAGCATCTCTTTTCTCTCCTCGCTATTCTATCTCTCCTGTTTTTCTTTTCTTTATTATCTCTCTTACCTTCCCAACCTCTCCTACCTCTTTACCTTCTTCTATCTCTCCTGTTTCTCTTTTCTTTATTATCTCTCTTACCTTCCCAGCCTCTCCTACCTCTCCTCGCTATTCTATCTCTCCTGTTTCTCTTTTCTTTATTATCTCTCTTACCTTCCCAGCCTCTCCTACCTCTTCACCTTCTTCTATCTCTCCTGTTTCTCTTCTCTTTATTATCTCTTTTACCTTCCTAGCCTCTCTATCTCTCCTCGGTATTCTATCTCTCCTGTTTCTCTTTTCTTTATTATCTCTCTTACCTTCCCAACCTCTCCTACCTCTTTACCTTCTTCTATCTCTCCTGTTTCTCTTTTCTTTATTATCTCTCTTACCTTCCCAGCATCTCTTTTCTCTCCTCGCTATTCTATCTCTCCTGTTTCTCTTTTCTTTACTATCTCTCTTACCTTCCCAACCTCTCCTACCTCTTTACCTTCTTCTATCTCTCCTGTTTCTCTTTTCTTTATTATCTCTCTTACCTTCCCAGCATCTCATTACTCTCCTCGCTATTCTATCTCTCCTGTTTCTCTTTTCTTTATTATCTCTCTTACCTTCCCAGCCTCTCCTACCTCTTCACCTTCTTCTATCTCTCCTGTTTCTCTTCTCTTTATTATCTCTTTTACCTTCCTAGCCTCTCTATCTCTCCTCGGTATTCTATCTCTCCTGTTTCTCTTTTCTTTATTATCTCTCTTACCTTCCCAACCTCTCCTACCTCTTTACCTTCTTCTATCTCTCCTGTTTCTCTTTTCTTTATTATCTCTCTTACCTTCCCAGCATCTCTTTTCTCTCCTCGCTATTCTATCTCTCCTGTTTCTCTTTTCTTTACTATCTCTCTTACCTTCCCAACCTCTCCTACCTCTTTACCTTCTTCTATCTCTCCTGTTTCTCTTTTCTTTATTATCTCTCTTACCTTCCCAGCCTCTTCTACCTCTCCTCACTATTCTATCTCTCCTGTTTTTCTTTTCTTTAGTATCTATCTTACCTTCCCAACCTCTCCTACCTCTTTACCTTCTTCTATCTCTCCTGTTTGTCTTTTCTTATTATCTCTCTTACCTTCCCAGCCTCTCCTACCTCTCCTCGCTATTCTATCTCTCCTGTTTCTCTTTTCTTTATTATCTCTCTTACCTTCCCAGCCTCTCCTACCTCTTCACCTTCTTCTATCTCTCCTGTTTCTCTTCTCTTTATTATCTCTTTTACCTTCCTAGCCTCTCTATCTCTCCTCGGTATTCTATCTCTCCTGTTTCTCTTTTCTTTACTATCTCTCTTACCTTCCCAGCCTCTCCTACCTCTTTACCTTCTTCTAACTCTCCTGTTTCTCTTTTCTTTATTATCTCTCTTACCTTCCCAACCTCTCCTACCTCTTCACCTTCTTCTATCTCTCCTGTTTCTCTTTTCTTTATTATCTCTCTTACCTTCCCAGCCTCTCCTACCTCTATTTGCTACTCTATCTCTCCTGTTTCTCTTTTCTTTACTATCTCTCTTACCTTCCCACGTCCCTCCTACCTCTTTACCTTCTTCTATCTCTCCTGTTTCTCTTTTCTTTATTATCTCTCTTACCTTCTCAGCCTCTCATACCTCTCCTCGCTATTCTATCTCTCCTGTTTCTCCTCGTTCCCTATTATCTTTCCTACATTTTTAACTTCTCTCTCTTCTATCTCTCCTGTCTCACCTTTTTCATTCTCTCTCTTATCTCTGTTACTTTTATCTCCCGTATCTTTTCTCATCTCCTACCTCTCCTGTTTATCTTGTTTCTCTCCCCCCTCTCTCA
>NC_134797.1:37629334-37634334 GCF_046742065.1 Oratosquilla oratoria | reverse complement strand
ACGTGTTGTTCTGAATGGCAAATGCTCAGGTTGGCACCGTGTATCAAGTGGAGTGCCCCAGGGATCAGTGATAGGCCCTGTACTCTTTCTAATATATATCAACATCCTGGATGAAAATATACAGTGCAAATGATTCAAAATTGCAGATGATACCAAAAGTGCAAGTAAGATACGCAACAACAATAATTACAAAGTGATTTGAACACTGCGAATGGGCGGAAAATTCCTAGATTTTTTTTCTTCAAAATAGATCATTGTTCAGTGCTTCACGCTGGTTATAGTAACGTCCAAACCAACTACAATATGAATGGTGTACAACTGGCAAATGTAGAACCTTGGTGTTGTGATCTCAAATGACCTCAAACCAAGCAAGTAGTGCTAGGAGGTTATTAAAACCGCAAACAAATTAATCGGATTTATAGATAGAGCATTTGAGTTTAGAGCTGAAAAAAATATTCTTAATCTTTACAATTCCATAGTTAGACCTAACCTAGAATACTATGGACAGTGCTGGTCTCCATATTTCAAGAAGGATGTACAGAAGATAGAAAGAGTGGAGCGTAGAATAACAAAGCTCATTCCTAGGTTACGGAACAGGCAGTACGAAGAGCGCTTAAGCGAAGTAAACTTGTTTAGTCCCTTAAACGGAGAATGAGAGGAGATCTGACTGAGGTCTCCAAAGTTGTCAAAAGAATTGAAAACATGGAAGCGGAAAAATGTCTTAAGATTGACACTTCCAACGCAACTAGGAGTAATGGATGCAAGACTGCAGGAAAATGATTTCAGACAGACGTAACAAAGCACACTTTCTTCAGTCGCTTTTTTAATATATGGAATGACATCTACCATCCAACGTTAATGACTGTTCCACTAAAGAAGTATTCAAGAAAAATACATACATTTACTTAGCTACAAATCCCCGACTAGAATTATTTACTTCTAGATAGATTGAAAAAAATATATATAATAGATAATAGTAGTAATGATAATAATAATGATATCAACAATAATATTAATCATAGATTTAAGTACCGAAACGGCCATGTAAGGACCAATATGTCTGTCGCTGTTCGTTTGTTCATGGAACTCCATGTTAGAGGGGGTTGCAGGGTCTAACGGCTCGTCGAACGCGGTTCGACAGACACGTGTTTAAAGTGATGTGTGAACGTGTGAACGGGTTATTTGGGGTTTAACTAACGTGTTCGACAACCAAATACCCCGTTCACACATTCACACATCACTTTAAACACGTGTCTGTCGAACAGGACGCTTCCGATCCCGCCGCCAACGAAGAAACACAACATTTCCAGTTCCTCACCGTTGTTCCTTACTTTGATCGCTGACCACAAACACTTTGCTTATGTTTTACTGTTTGAGCAAATCGGATATCAGACTCTAAGGCCGAACTTCAAAGAAACTTTATCAGCCTCCAAGCTCTACTTCAAAGAAACGTGTCCTAGTTCAAACAGGTACTCATAGGCAGGTGGGCTGAAAGATCGACTGAAGCTTCAAAGTATTATGTGCACAGGAGAAATCGTATGATTAGATGAACATGCTTCCGCGAACGAAAAATAAATAAATAGATGAATAAATAAATAAGTAGATAAATAGATAAATAAATAAATAGATGAATAGATAAATAAATAAATAAAATGAATAGATAAACAAAATTAAATAAGATAAAATAAAATAAAATAAAATATAAACTAAAGTAGGATAGAATAAGATAGAGTTAAATAAAAATGAATAAAGTAAAATAAAATAAAATACAATAAAATAAAATAAAAATGAATAAAGCAAGATGAAAAAGAATACAATAAAGTAAAATAATGAATGAACATATGATTGAATAAATAAATGTATCACTAACATATCAAGTGATCTGAATGACCAATCCTTTGAAATATAGGGTCAAATGCAATACAATGAGAACGATAAAACATTAGATCTTTTTGGCCACAACGAGACCAAATATATGTCATTCTTAATGATGATTATAATAATGATAATGATAATTGCAATTATGATCAAAATAATTGTTGTCTTTAGTCTCAATATCTAGAACCTTTTGGTAACTATTGTCATGACGTTCCCTTAGATCTCTTCCGAAGTTGACTTGAGTCTTTTTTGCGTCGGACGACAAACTCACGCACCACTAGCATAAGAAAATATAGGCACGTATAAGATGAATGTTCCATATCAATATTCCTACCTATGGAAACGCGCGTGCACACAAACACACACACAAACACACACACACACACACACACACACACACACACACACACACACACACATATATATATATATACATAGTATGTGTTACACATACGTATGACTTTTGGGTAAAAAATTATGATATTTACTACCTGGATTGCATTTTTTTTTTATTTCATATCAGAACGAAATCTCTAGTATGATGACTTTACTTCATCGTTTCTTTTCCGGGAACAATGAGAGTAAATATAAAAGTTGTGAGAAAAAAAATATATTGGGATATAAATGTTTATATTAAGTTTCACCTGCATTCCCGTTTCTTTCATATTTTTATTTCTTCATTCTCTCTCTCTCTCTCTCTCTCTCTCTCTCTCTCTCTCTCTCTCTCTCTCTCTATATATATATATATATATATATATATATATATATATATATATATATATATATATACTTCCTTGAAAGTGATATCTAGTTGTGCACTAATTATTTTCCATATACCTTACCATGGCCTTATTCTCTTTAGGAAGGTGGTTTATGACTTCACTGTAGGTAGATTTTGGCTAGACAACGATTTCGGATATAGGACTCTTCTTCTTAAGCTTGGGGTATATTTTATCTGTGGTTAGAGTAAAAACGTTTCTGGACTATGGACTACCTAGGACAGACCACCTGCTCGCACGGGATTGGTAGTTGTAGGAGGGGAAGAAGAGATGTCTGTACGAAAATGAAAAGATAGTTGTGTATAAGAGAGGGCTTTTGCCACCGGGCGATTTAGGGATTTTTATTTCGTGGGGTCGTGGCTTTGGAGGGGTGAACAGGAGACTTGGATTTGGAGGCTGAAATCAATGCATGTAACCGTGAGGCTACTTTAGGGATATTTGTTCATTTTAACCTCATTCAAACAAAGTTTGAAAAGAAGCAGGAGGCTTAGTCGTAGGGAAAGATAGGAAAATTGGAAATAATTTTAGTAGTAGGTAAATTGAAATGAAAAGATGTGGTAGGAAGGAAAGTTAGAAATGAAAAAAATTTCAGTAGAAGGAAAATTTTATGTAGATGTTTGTGGACGTAGTGTTTTTTGTTTACGATATGCTTGTGTGTGTATCCTACACATAGAGGTTTGTTGCCTCTAGGCGTGTGTACATACAGCCTGATAATTAATGGGCGAGATATCAACATTATCGTGAATGGTATGATCATATTTCGTTTTATATGTTTGTGTTCATACTTTGCTCTCCACTGGGTGATGTTACTGGAGAGCCTTCAAGGCGTCCACCATCTGCGCCTACATCCGATGAGCAATCACTCACTGTAACATCTGGAAACAAGTACACAATGAAATTGAGTGTTCCACCGAAGTACTAACCAACAATGACCTCAGTGAGAAAACATCAACCGTATGACCAAGATGATAATGGACGGCTGGTATAACGGTCACAACAAAACCAAAATAAGGAGAAAATTAACATATACTTTAAATCTACATTTTCATCAGCCTACAAAAAGAGAAGAATGCATTATGAAACAAATTACCGAAAGGAACACCAAGCCCGTCAACACAGAGAAATAGTTAATTTAGTGATTTATTATAACACAAAGAAAACAAGACACCTCCTACTAAAGAGCAGCCCCCATCAAGAAACTTCAGAAGTCATATGTCATCTATAGGTTCAAATGTACCTAAGGGTACTGTGAAACCCTTCCTTCCACCTATATTGGCATGACGACAACAAAAGAAAGAGAGAGAGAGAGAGAGAGAAAGGGAAGAACATGACATAGCCCTAACAAGAAACATTCTAGAAGAAACCCCGATATTTTAGAAATATATACAGATGATATATGCCTCCAAATCTTAGAAGCTTTATATATCAAAGAGGTGAGCCCAGACCTAAGCACACAGGTAGAGAACCTCAAAGCCCCCATTCAAGCATGTGACAAAACGCCATAAACACAAACATGCAACAAAACACCACAAATCCAGGATGTGACAATTCGCTACTACCCGAGGTAATGGGCGCAACTGTAACCTCCCCCTAATGTAGATCAAAGAATGAACATGAACATATTGAAGGGCATAATTTAATTCGTGTTTCACAGCATGGTTTCTCCAAGGGTAAGTCATGTGTGACTAATCTTCTATCCTTTTACACTAAGGTATATAAGGCGTCAGACAACAATGAAAATTACGATGTTATTTACCTTGACTTTAGCAAAGCGTTCGACAAAGTGCCACACCAGAGACTACTAAATAAAATCAAAGCCCATGGCATAGGAGGAAAAGTGTTAGAATGGATTAGAGCTTGGATTAGTAACAGAAAACAGCGGGTCACCATAAATGGAATAAAATCTAGGTGGGGCAATGTTACTAGCGGGGTCCCCCAGGGCTCGGTTTTGGGTCCCTTGTTGTTCATTATGTATATAAACGACTTAGACGATGGGTTAAATAGTGATGTTAGTAAGTTTGCGGACGACACTAAAATAGGACGCCTAATTAGGTCAGGAGACGACGCCCAGATTCTGCAGGATGACCTTAATAAACTGTTAACATGGTCGGTGAAATGGCAAATGAACTTCAATATCTCTAAGTGTAGCGTGTTAAACGTAGGGCTACACAACCCCGAAAATAGATACAACTTAGATAGCACGTTTTTAGAAAAATCTGAGTGCGAGAGGGACTTGGGAGTTCTGGTGAGTCCGGACCTTAAAACCAGGAAGCAGTGTATTAGCGCCAGAAATAAAGCTAACAAAGCATTAGGCTTCATTGCTAGGACGGTAACGAATAGAAG
>NC_134797.1:37614334-37624334 GCF_046742065.1 Oratosquilla oratoria | reverse complement strand
GGTTTATGATATTTGGCTCTTTTTGTTCTTTCTGTTCTTTTATTTCGGTGGTCCCATGTTTATGCAAAACTTGCAATTAATTTCTACGTGTAATTCAGAACATGATTTAGTTTTGTTTTTTGTTATGGTTTGTATTGTAGCTACAGAGTTGTGATTGACAGGAAGGACCGTAGGAGTGATGCCAGGCGGCTTAGGATAGGGGATTTTGCCTGGTGTGATATTCTATCATCATTAGCTTTTTGGATTTTAGTACCAGCATGTTCTTGCCTCTTATATTTAATTTTGTAATCCTTTCTCCAATTCGGGGAGTTTTACTAGTGTGAAATTCTGTTGACCTGAACTTGTGTTCATTTTGGTGGAACACCGGTACACTATTTAACTTTTGGTGGAACACCGGTACACTATTTAACTGATTCCTTTAACTGGCATTGTATAACCCTGAAGACGAGCCCCGGACAGGGTTTGAAACGTCGGTAGTAAATTCTGTTACTCCGAGTCCAGTGTTTGAAAGTTTTCCGACAACATGGCTCCTGGACTCCAGCTCTTTACGAACACACACACAGACACACACACACACACACACACACACACACACACACACACACACACACACACACACACACACACATATGTACATACATGCACGAATACCATCAATATTCCACATGAATAACAGATAAACAATAAACAAATAAATAAGTAAAAAATAGATATCTAAATAAATATATAGATTAATACATAGAAAAATAGATAAATATAAAAATAAATAAAGGATTACGAAATTTTCTTTTCGTAGATCTTTGGCAACGTCCTCGAAAATGTTAAGTTAATTAGGATATGAGTTTACAAAATTAATCAGTGAGAATGAAGGCCCACGCAATTTGTTATGATCCCTTACATATCGCGTGGCATTCTTTTTCTTTGTTTTGATTTATTGTATTTTATTCTGTTCTATTTCATTCTACTTCTTATCCTATTCTGTTTTCAATCATTCTATTTTAGTGTATTTACTTATTTATTGGTTTATTTGTCTATGTTATCATATATTTGTTATTTAATAATTTGATAAATTATCTAATTAATTAATCTATTAACTTATTCATCTATGTCTTTATTCACATATTTATTTATTCATTTATTTATTTATTTATTCATTTATTCTTTATTTCACTTATTTATTTATCTATTTATTATCATTATAATTACTATTATTACTATCATTATTATCATTATTATCATTATCATTGTTATTATTATTATTATTATTATCATTATTATTATTATTATTATGTCTTCCTACATGTGCATTCATGTCTCCCATGACAACTTTGATAGTATTTCCACATGAATCCAGGGTACTTTGTAGTTTTGTATAGTATTCTACTTTTTCTTCTTGAGGCCTTCCCTGGTGAGGTGCATATACCTGCACAAAAGTTATTCTTTCTGCATCTACTTTTATTGTTATTGCTAGAATTCTTTCATTAATATAAAAGAATTTCTCTACTTTTTCTGCAATAGTTGGTGTTAGAATAAAAGCCACCCCGTATTTTCTTTCATTATCCATTCCTTTGAAAATTAGCTGGTAGTTGTTGTGAATTACTTTTGTTCCCTCTCCAAGAAGTCTGGTTTCACATATTCCCATTATTTCAATG
Source organism: Oratosquilla oratoria (assembly GCF_046742065.1). Lineage (NCBI taxonomy): Eukaryota > Metazoa > Arthropoda > Malacostraca > Stomatopoda > Squillidae > Oratosquilla > Oratosquilla oratoria. The sequence continues at coordinate 37,622,682 of NC_134797.1, read as the reverse complement.
TTTCTGTCAGTCATCATGTCTACGACTTCTTCCAACTTATCATTCATTGTAGTGGCATTGATGGTTGCTATTCGTGTATTCCTTAAAGAAGGTCCAGTGTCATTTCGTGATCGTTGCCGTGTGGTCCATCCAGTCCGAGGCATCATCTGTGTTACTTGAGCTGTATAGTAAGGCCACCGGCTAGCTAGGCCGGAATAATATAGAAAACGTCATCGGTGCACATGGTGTTGGAGAAAGAAATGATGAAGGAGAAAGACTGATAGATTTCTGCATAGGTAATAGCATGTCTGTGATGAATACCTTTTACCAGCATAGAGAAAGTCATAAATGGAGCTGGTATCGGTGGAATAGCGTAACTGGTGAATATACTGAAAAATCACTGATTGACTTTATGTTAACAACTAACAAGAAACTTTTCAAAGATGTCAAGAGCATACCATCGGTTTCCTTTGACTCGGATCACCGTTTAGTTCTTGCGAAACTAAACATTAGGAAGCCAAAGCCAATGAAAAAACTAGTCAGAGAAAGAATTAAATTAGAGAATCTAAAAGAACCAAAAAAGGCAAGATTATATAAGGAAAAGATTTCAGAAGTTTATCTGAGCGAGCCGGAGGAAACCAGAGACATTGAAGAAGAATGGATAGGCATGAAGGATAAAATGACAAAAATAGCAAAAAAGAAAGAAAATTAGTGGTGGAAGAAAAAAGAAAACTATATGGTGGACGGATGAAGTCCGGGATGTTGTTAAAAAGAAGAGTCAGTCTTTTAGAAAATGGATGAGAAGACGGACTCCAGAAAATAGATTGGAATACGAAACAGCAAGAAACGAAGCAGAGACAGTAAAAGCAAGAGCCAAGAGAGATTCTTGGAAGAAATTGGGAAAAGAGCTTGAAGAGGATCTGCTGGGAACTAGGAAGCTCATATATAGTTTGGCAAAGAGTTATAAAAGGGGCGAAGAAACAGTAGTAAATACAATTAAGAATAAAGACGGAGTGTTACTAACAGATGAGAACGAAGTAGATGAAAGGTGGAGAGAATATTTCTCAGAATTATTGAATCCTCAGGAATTAGACGATGAGTGTGAAAACACCAGCCTGAGACTAAACTACTACCACGAAATATCTATCGAAGAAACTAGAGTTGCCATCAGTAAAATGAAAAATGGAAAAAGTCCTGGATGCGATGGCATACCTGTAGAGCTGCTAAAAGGAAATGAAAACACAGTCGCGTGGCTAACGAGAATTTTCAATGTAGCTTGGTGTGAAGGTAGAGTACCAGAGGATTGGGGGAAAGCCATTATATGTAAAGTACCAAAGAAAGGCGACAAGTCAGAATGCAAAAATTGGAGAGGAATATCCTTATTATCACATGTGGAGAAGATATATGAAAGAATACTTGAAAGAAGGTTAAGAGTGACGGTAGAAGAAAAATTAGAGGAGGAACAGTATGGATTTAGACCTGAGAGAGGTACAACAGATGCAATTTTCTCCTTGAAAATGCTGATGGAGAAGAGATGGGAATGGGATCAACCAGTGTGTATAGCTTTTGTTGACTTAGAAAAAGCCTTTGACAGGCTACCAAGGAAGATGATTTGGGATACATTGGAAGACCCTATATATGGTGTAGATAGATTACTTGTTAGAGCAATCAAAAGTCTATATAGTAAATGTACCAGCGCTGTAAGAACACAAACTCGCGAGGATAACTGGTTTGATGTAAATTCTGGAGTAAGACAAGGTGGGGTTATATCCCCATTGCTTTTTGTACTTTTTATGGACAAATGTATGAAAAATTTGAGATCTGGAGAGGAAGTATTACATTGGCATACGCAGATGATATTGCACTGGTTGCAAACAACCCCATTGAACTTCAAAATGCATTAACTGCTTGGAACAGTGCATTGAAAAGAGTGAAAATGAAAATAAACACAAATAAAACAGAAGTAGTGATGGTCGCAAGGCAAAAAGAAGAGATAGAAATATGGTTGGAAGGAAAAAAACTGAAATTAGTTGAAGAATTTAAATACCTAGGAGTAAAGATAGATGAAAGGTGTCAAATGGAAAAAGAAATATTAAATAGAATACAGTGCCATACAAATAATTTAAGAACGCTATATCCATTGATGCGAGAAAAACTTATACCCAAGCAGGTTAAGATAACAATTTACAAAAATATTTTAAGACCAGTTCTAACATATGGGTCAGAAACATGGACATTGACAGAAAGGCTGAAAAGTAAGATACAAGCAGCAGAGATGAGAGTACTGTGAATAATAAAAGGTGTAACAAGGTGTGACAGAATAAGAAATGAAGAAATAAGAAGAGAGCTGGAAATAGAGCCAATATTAGAATATGTAGAGAAAAGCCAATTAAGATGGTTTGGCCACGTCATGAGGATGAATGAGCATCAGTACCCATTAAAATACTACCAGTGGCAGCCACAAGGAAAGCGTCCGACAGGAAGACCCAGGAAGAGATGGAGAGACGGTATCAGACAAGCCATAGAGTCAAGAGGAAGAACTATGGAAGAGGTGGAGAGTGTGCAGCTGTATGCTGATAGGGACTTGTGGAGGGACTTCGTGAGGCATCATCGCTGACAGGGCATCGCCCTACCTGGTGTATGGTGAGAAAGGTGGTGAGAAAGATTATTATTATTATCTTTATTATTATCATAATCATTATTATTATTATTATTATTATTATTATTATTATTATTGTTATTATTATTATTATTATTATTGTTATTATTATTATTATTATTATTATTATTATTATTATTATTATTATTATTATTATTATCATTATTATTATTATCATTATTATTATTATCATTATTATTATTATTATTATTATCATTATTATTATATTATTATTACTATTATCATTATCATTATTATTATTATTATTATTATTATTATTATTATTATTATTATTATTATTATTATTATTATAATTATTATTATTATTATTATCATTATTATTATGAGTACTACTGTTATTACTATTATCATTATTATCATTATTATTATTATTATTAATATTATTATTATTATTATTATTATCATTATTATTATCATTATTATCATTATTATTATTATTATTATTATATTATTATTATTATTATTATTATTATTAGTACTACTATTATTACTATTATCATTATTATTATTATTACAATTATTATTATTAATATCACTATTGTTATTATCATTATTATTTCTATTATTATTATTATTATTATCATTATTATTATTATCATTATTTATCATTATTATATCTATTATTATTGTCATTACTATTAATATTATTATTATTATTATTATTAATTATTATATTATTATTATTATTGTCATTATTATTATCATTATTATTATTTATTATTATTATTATTATTATATCATTATTATTTTTTATTATTATTATTATTAATCATTATTATTATTATTATTATTATTATTATTATTATTATTATTATTATTATTATTATTATTATTATTATTATTATTATTATTATTATTATTATTATTATTATTATTATTATTATCATTATTATTATTATTCATAAAAATAAAAGCAAAGGCATAAGGGGGTCTGGGAGTTTTCCGAACAGCACCCTAAGGTTTGGGTCTTTTAATGTGCGTGGATGTGGTACAGATGAGAGTAAATGGGAAGAGATAGGTAGTATGTTTGTGAGAAGAAAGACGAATGTGTTGGCTTTGAGTGAAACTAAGCTGAAAGTAAAGGGTGAGTGTAAGTTTCTGTCATAGTGGGAGGTTATCAGAAGTGAAGAGAGGGCGAGGGAGGGAAGGGGTGGCTATTCTAGTAAGTGAAGAGATAGGTAAACGTGTAGTGGAGTGGAAGGAGGTTTCCTCAAGGATAATGTGAATGAAGGTGAAACTGGGAAAGGAGATGTGGGTTTTTGTTTGTGCATATGGGCCTGGCAGTGAGAAGAGTGTAGAAGAAAGGGAGACTTTTTGGATAGATTTAAATGAGTACAAAGAGGATTTAGGGAGAAGTGTCAATGTAATAGTACTGGGAGACCTTAATGCTAGGGTAGGAAATGATCCAATTGATGGAGTGGTTGGGAAATGTGGAGTTCCAGGAAAGAATCGTAGTGGAGAGTTGATGGTGGAAATGTGTCTAAAAAGAGAGTTGATGATAGCAAATACAGTGTTTCGGAAGAAAGTCAAGCATAAGTACACATGGGAGAGGGTGGTGGAGGGAAGGGTGGTAGATAGAGCGTTAATGGACTATGTAGTGGTAAATAGGATTATGATAGGAAGAGTTAAGGATATATATGTGCTAAGGGGAGAAGGTGGGGGAATGTCAGATCATTTTTTGGTGGAAGGTAAGCTGAGAGTGGAGGATAGATGGAGAAGGAGGAAAGGGACAAAAGGTAGGGAGGTGCTTAGAGTGAACTCTTTAAATGAAAAGGAAAAGGAGAAGGAGTACAAGAAGAAGCTGAAGGAGGAGTGGGAGGGAGTGAAGGATAGAGTAGAGCTAGGTGTGGAGGAGGAATGGGGATGGTTCAAGGAGGGAGCCACAAAGTGTGCAAAGATGGTGTGTGGAACAAAAAGGACAGGAGGAAACGGAAGGAAGGGTAGTGAATGGTGGGATGAGGAAACAAAGAAGGTTGTAGAAGAGAAGAAGCAAGCTTTCACAGATTGGTTACAAAATAGGACGAGGGAGTCATATGAGAGGTACAAAGGAAAGAAAAGAGAAGCAAAGCAAAAGGTAAAGGAGGCAAAGAGGAGAGCAGATGTGAAATGGGGTAAGAGTATGACAGAAAATTTTGAAAGTAATAAAAAGATGTTTTGGAAAGAAATTAAGAGAGGAAGAGGAGGCGAATAAAGTACAAAAGAAAAGGTAAAAGGTGCAGATGGAGAGATGATAATGGAAGAGAAGGCAGTAAGGGGAAGATGGGCAGAATATTTTCGGGAGTTGCTAAATGTGAAGGAGGATAGGGAGGGAAAGGTAGCTGCAGTGGGAAATGCTAAGAAAATGACCGTGATGAGTGGGAAAAATGGAGGAGAAATAAGGAAGGATGAAGTGAAGGCAGTTGTTAAGATGATGAAAGCAGGTAAGGCACCTGGTCTAGATGGTTGCCATGCAGAATGTCTAAAAAAAAAAGGAGGTACAGTGATGGTGGACTGGCTGGTGAGGTTATTTAATGTTTGCTGAAGAGAGGGTAGAGTGCCGGAGGACTGGAGGAGTGCCTGTATAGTTCCTTTTTACAAGGGAAAGGGGGACAAGTGTGAATGTAGTAGTTTCAGAGGGATTAGCTTGTTAAGTGTAGTTGGGAAGGCTTATGGGAGGATCTTGATTGAGAGGATTAGGAGAGGAACAGAGGGAATAATTGGTGAGGAGCAGTGTGGACTTAGGACAGGTAGAGGTTGTGTAGATCAGATCTTTGTGGTAAGACAGATATGTGAGAAAGCTATAGGAAAGTGGAAGGATGTTTTTTGGGCCTTTGTGGATCTGGAAATGGCTTACGACAGGGTAGACAGAAAGGCACTGTGGGAGGTTTTGCGGATATACGGGATAGGAGGAGAGCTTCTAGGAGCTGTCAAGAGTTTTCATGAGAGTAGCAGAGCATGTGTCAGGATTAGAAATGGAGAGAGTGAGCGGTTTGAGGTAAAGGTGGGACTTCGTCAAGAATGCGTTATGTCGCCCTGGCTGTTCAACTTATACATGGATGGGGTAGTGCGAGAGGTAAATGCAAGGGTAGTGGGTCAGGGATTGGAGATGGTTAAAGAAAATTGAGAAAAGTGGGAGGTGAGCCAGCTGTTGCTTACTGACGACACTGCGCTTGTGGCAGGATCGGAGGAGGGATTGAGGAAGTTGGTGACAGAGATTGGGAGAGTGTGTGATAGAAGAAAACTGAAGATAAATGTGGGTAAAAGTAAGGTGATGAGATGTACAAGGGGTGAAAGTGGCAGTAGTCTGGAAGTGACCATTAAGGGAGAGCGACTGGAGGAAGTGGATAGTTTTAGATACTTGGGTGCAAATGTGGCAGGAAAAGGTGGAGTGAAGGTGGAGGTAAAATGTAGATTGAGAGAAGCGAGTAAATGCCTTGCTGGATTAAAAAGTGTAATGAGAAATAGACATTTGGGAATGGATGCTAAGAGGAGACTGTATGAAGGAGTGATTGTGCCAACAGCACTGTATGGGGCAGAAACATGGAACATAAGAGAGGAAGAGAGAAGGAGCTTGAATGTGTTTGAGATGAGGTGTCTGAGAAGTATGATGGGGGTTACTAGGCTAGATGGAGTGAGAAATGAGGAGGTGAGGAGGAGAACAGGGTTGGAAAGGGAGTTGGGAGATAGGGTTGATGAAAGAGTATTAGGATGGTTTGGACACATGGAAGGAATGAGTGAAGAAAGACTAGTAAAAGAGGTATGGAAGGCAGATGTGGAGGGAGTGAACATGAAGGGACGTCCTAGGATGAGGTGGATGGATGGGGTGAAGGGGGCTTTGGGGAAGAGGGGAATGTCTGTTGAGGAAGGACGGGAGAGGAAAGAAGACAGGGGTGAATGGAGAATGGTTGTATATGGATGATGTCGTGATGCATGAGGTGGAATGGGCGGGGGGATGGGGGGTGAGGTAGTGTGTGTGAGCAAAATTTGACGCAGCCCCGAAGGGATTTCTTCCCGTCTTCTCCTTTATAGGGCGGGACGGAGAGGGAGGGTCGCCGATTTAATGAAGCGGCCTTGCTGTGGATGTGCTGTGTCTTGCGACACTGTTTCGGACCCAGGGCAGTGGACAAGGTGCAGGGATGACCCGTCATTCAGGAGGTGCTACGATAACAGGGAGGGTGGAAGGATGTGGAGTGTATTCAGGGATGGAATGGGTGGGAATGATTTTATGCTTTTCCTTTTTGGCTACCTCCCTTGTAAGGGGGAAAAAGCCTTGGTATATGTATGTATGTATTATTATTATTGTTGTTATTATTATTATTATTTTCCAATTGTTTGTGATGTAGCTTTGTACTGCAGTATCCCCAGGTTCACGTGCAGCCTAGCCCCACCAGACAACTTAGCAACGAATGAGCAACGCCATCTATTGGGGAGTCAAGGAGAGAAGGCTGGCTTCCCACTCTACCGCATCGTCTTGTGGTCTAATACACATGTCTCCCTAGAATATAAGAAATACAAGAGGCCATAAGGCATGCACTGGGCTACTACATGTCCAATACCACCTGTCATCCCCGTCCATAAAGTTATCTATTTTTCTTTTAATACAACTAAATGCTACCTCTTTATCCTTCATCTTTTGGTATCGTCTTAGGTCACCACTAGCGTACATTACTTTTGTAAGACAGAAAGCCAGGAATTCCTTGTCATCTTTCCATGTTTATCTGTTTCTCTGTAATTAGATACAATATGAAACTGCCTTATCCTTCCTCTAATTTTAGTACATGTATCCTGGTTGGACTAATGAGGTTAGTCTAAATCCGACATCCAATATCAATTTGTTCTACATTTGAACCACAATTACCGTAAGGCCTTCTTGGCGGGGCGGACGCACACGTCTTAATCCCATCGAAGAGTTTCTATGATTACATTATATAGCTGTCACTGTCTAACTCTATTGACTTTGAACATAGGACTACATGAAGCGATGATTAGCAAAGTCAGGTGATTTTTTACGTAGTAGTGGCTCTTTTGTTATTGCAATGTCCTGCATGTGGAAAGGGCAATCATAAGCCTCATGACGTGAATAAGATACATGTTATCAGGATATGATATGTATATATATATATATATATATATATATATATATATATATATATATATATATATATATATATATATATATGTATGTATATATATAAATATATATATTATATATACATATGTATATATATACATACATACATACATACATATATATATATATATATATATATATATATATATATATATATATACATATATATATATATATGACCTAAGCGGAGTAGGAAACACAGGAGTCTTATTCTTGAGTTTATCTCATTAGTTTCGCAGGTATGCTTTTTCCTTTGAAAATGCATACCTGCGAAACTAGTCAGGAATAAACTCAAAACTAAGACTCCTATGTTTCCTATTCCGCTTACGTCAACCTGTCAGAATGTCTAAATATATATATATATATATATATATATATATATGTGTGTGTGTGTGTGTGTGTGTGTGTGTGTGTGTGTGTGTGTGTGTAGAGACATTGAGACAAACTATGGGAAAGGTGGAGGGGGAAACACGGGTCTTTATCTGAATATCGAGTTTATTCCTGACCGAGTTCGCTTAAAATAGCTTCTTCCTCTGAAGAAGCTATTGTAAGCGAAACCGGTTAGGAATGAACTCGATA
>NC_134797.1:37599334-37609334 GCF_046742065.1 Oratosquilla oratoria | reverse complement strand
ATATAGGCGCGATTTTTTTTTTATTAATTTTGTTTTTTCTTCACTTATTTTTTATTCTCTTTATAAACATGATATAACAAATATGTATAGGCGTAATTTTTTTTTATTCATTTCTTTTTTTTCACTTATCTTTGATTTTCATACATTAACATCCAAGCCATTGCTTAACAGAATATCACCAGGCCAAAGCATAAACGTGTATGTAGGAGGAATATATTATGAGAACAATGGTGAAAGTAAGAGTATTTAAAGTTAATTGTCCAGATGCTTCGATAAGAAAATATTTATGATTAACCATCTGAACTGCCGTGAAAGTAGTCTTGAAAAAGAAAAAAACAAAACAAAATTACGAGTCAAGAAAATACCATGGCGGAGTCCAAGAGTTCAATCATTTTAGAAATCTATAAGAACGGAGACGAGAAAGTAGGTCAAAACGTAAAATGGCTTTCCAGCGAAGGCATTAGAGTAAGACTATAATTACATAAAGCTAAAACAAAGACAAATAAAAAAGATAGAAAACTGATTGAATATATCAATATAAGAAATTTAAGATACATCACGAAAGCGCGTCCAGATTATGCACAAAGATAATAGCACTGGTAAATTACGGGCAAAAACAACAACAACAACAACAACAACAACAACAACAACAACAACAACAACAACAGCAACAGCAACAGCAACAACAACAACAACAACAATAATAACAACAACAACAACAACAACATCATCATCATTTATGAAAAACATAGTAATATAGATACATATACCAAAGACATATATCCTCTAATAGAGGGGCTAATGAATAACATTCTATAAAAAAATAGTAAAATACGCATACCACATACGTATATACAGTAATACAAGTGTAAAGAAACTAAGCTATAAAGGCAAATTCCTATAATGTAAACTAGGTTACCAATAAAATTATCTAGCAGCAAATCAAAGAATAATTGTTTGTTAAAATAATTCAAAGCCTGAGAAGGGCAAAATAAATATTCAGAGAAGTTCTAAGTATCCAAGAACTGAAATATAAAGAAGATATGAAAAGAAAAATGAAACGATGACAACGAGTATTGTGCAAAGATATCATCGAAGGAATTTAAAGAACATAGGACGTGTGCACATGTACGTATTTGTGTGTGTGCGTGCGTGCGAGTGTGTGCATGTGTGTGTGTGTGTATGTGTGTGTCTGTGAATGTGTGTGTGTGTTGTGTGTGTGTGTGTGTGTGTGTGTATGTGTGTGTGTGTATGCCCGTGTGTGCGTGTATGCCCGTGTGTGCGTGTATGTGTGTGTGTGTGTGAGTGTGTGTGTGTGTATGCCCGTGTGTGCGTGTATGTGTGTGTGTGTGCGTGTGTGTATGTGTGTGTGTGTGTGTGCGTGTGTGTGTGTGTGTGTGTGTGTGTGTGTGGTGTGTGTGTGTGTGTGTGTGTGTGTGTGTGCGTGTGTGTGCGTGTATGTGTGTTTGTGTGCGTGTATGTGTGTTATAGGTGTGTGTTTATTTAAATACACAGTACACGAAGGAAGCAACCTCGTGGAATCCTGTCTCTTACTCTTTAATCTAACATACGATACATGTACACGCGTGTGTACATGTACGTGTCTGCATGTGTGTATATATATGCGTATACGTGTGTACGCGCGTGTGTATGTATGTGTAGATATGGCATTGCCTGCGAAATGAATTATCATTCCATAATTTTGCACTACATCGAGACGTTAAGGGAATCACCCACCGTGAAAATTATTCATGAGGACATTCATTTAAAGCAGAAGAGAACAGGGAATGAATATTGAGTTCCTATGACATAGGGTCACCATCGTTATCGTCAATGGAAGATCTTTCACAAAAAAAAGTGTATGTGAGGGTGCGTGTGATCTTGTGTGTGTGTGTGTGTGTGTGTGTGTGTGTGTGTGTGTGTGTGTGTGTGTGTGTGTGTGTGCGTGTGTATGTGTACATGTGTACGTTTCATATCTGACTAAAACTATCTATACTGTGATCAAATATCGCCCATGATATTTGGGCCTTTTGCTTTTATTTTTTTTCTTATTTCACCATTATTATCTCTATGTTAGATAAAACAAACATTCGGAAAAGAATCTGAAATTATATATAATTTTTTACATAATTTTTTTTTCAATTTCATGCGAACTACATCGTATCACAATGTAGCTCACCCATTCTTCTCTCCATCGTTATTTAATAATGAAGTTTGTTCACTTATGTTTTTGATTGTTCTAAAGAATATATTAGTATGTTTTTCCATAGCCAACCAAACCCTAATTTTCATGTCGCAAAAATAAATACAAAATAAGTATTTAATATATCAACCCTAGAAAGTTATTAAAATCCTAGAAGAAATCGTCAACAAAATTATTTGATATTTGAAATCTATAAAGAAAAAAATAACACGGTAATGTCAACCATAACAACGTCTTGCCATAGACGCTGTCATTCACATACAACAACATATAAATGGAGGAGACTGCAGGAGGCCATATGGCCTACACCAGACAGTTCTATGTCCCTTTCTAACTGTCATCTATATCCATAAAGTTATTAGATTTTCTCTTATACCATTTGTTTCAGCGGTGACTACGTGGTTCCAAAGTCTGTTTCATTTGTTAACCACTCTATAGGTAAACCAGTTTTTGCCAATTTCCTTCTTAATTCTAAATTTGTCTAATTTGAGTCGATTATGACGAGTCCTGCCCTGTTATCTTAATATGATGACCTTGCCTGATTTACCTTTGATATAGCCCTACACCCATTGAATACCTCTATTTGATCACCCAGCACTCATTGTCTTTTCAGAAAATGTAAGTTTAGATGCCTTTAAACGTATTCATAGAATTCCTAGATTTTTTCTAGTTTCTGTCGAGCATACAGGTACTTTGCTTCTTACAAAAACTACAATAAATGATATCACTGATGAGATCTTTGTGAACCAGTTTTGACACACGCAGTCAATGAGGCAAGACACCAAAAGATGCACTCAGATAAAGATTGAGAATGTAAAAGTGAGGGGACTACGCCAGGAGACGCTAAGTAGCTGCTGCCGATGCCGCTATATTTACCCTATTATGCGCTTTGGGGACTGTTGGGGCAGGTAACAGTCACTGCTGGGAATTGAAAAGGAGTGCGGGATTCGAACGCACAAATCGAGGACCAACACGATTCCGATTACGTCACCAGCCCACAGAATAAGATCAATGATCAAAATATTGTCAAAGATTATACAAATACGTTACAATAGATTTAATACAAATAAACAAATAAATAGATAAGAATAATTTTATTGTCAAGAAATAATTGGTAAAGTAGTTCCCAAGTACCATATTGCGTGGGAAACACTATGAAATTAATTTGGAAATTGAATTATCACAGATATTATGAAATGGTTGGTAGAGAAACTGACCTGTAATGTCGTCGGCAAAAGCATACAAGGGGCGAAGAGCTACTTTTTTCAAAATATTACTTTCACCTTGTATACATAAGTATGTTATAATGTATTATATTATATTATGCTACATTCTAGCACAGAATGTTATATTATATTATATCATATTATACCATATATTATATTGTATTACATTATATTGTATTATATTATATTATATTATAGTATATTACATTATATATTATATTATATTATATTATATTATACTATATTATATTATATTATACTCTGTAATATTATATTATATCATATTATAATTTATTATATCATGTATTATATTTTATTATATCATATTATATTGTATTATATTATACTATATTCTATGGTATTGTATTCTATTATATTGTATTATATTATATTATATTATATTATATTATATTATATTATAATATACTATAGTATATTATATCATATATTACTTTATAATAAGAATAATATGATACAATATAATGTAATTTAACATATGATGTAATATAAAGTAATGTAGTATAACATGATATAATATAATATATTATGTGCTAGAATATAGCATAACATGATATATCATAACAAAGTTACGTATACAAAGTGAAAGTAATATTCTGAAAAGATACAACTCTTCATGGCAGAAAAGGGAGGAATGGAGGTGGAGGTAAACTGTAGAATGAGAGAATAAAGTAAATGCCTGGGGCGATTAAAAAGAGTTACGAGAAATAGGCAACTGGGAATGGATGCAAAGAGGATATTGTATGACGGAGTGATTGTGCCAACGGTATTGTAGGGGACCGAGACTTGGAATTTAATTGATGCATAGAGGAAAAGTTTAAATGTGTTTGAGATGAAATGTGTGAGAAGCATGGTAGGGGTTATAAGGTTGGATAAAACGAGAAACGAGGAGGTGAGGAGGAGAGCGAGAGTGAAAAAGAATATGGCAGGTAGGGCTGATGAAAGATTATTGGGGTGGTTTGGACACATAGAAAGAATGAGTGATGAAAGATTAGTAAAAGAGATGTGAAAGACAAAGGTAGAGGTAGTGAACTTGAGGGAGCGACAAAGGATGAGATGGATGGATGGGATGAAGGGGATGCTGAGAAAGAGGTGAATGCCTGTTGAGGAAGAAAGGGAGCAAGCAGGAGATAAGGATGAGTGGAGAATGGTTGTATATTGATGACACTTTTAGGCAAGGAAGGGAGATTGGGAGATAGGGGATGGGGTGCTTATGTATGTATGATATTTTGACGCATTGCGAAGGGATCTCTCCTCGTCTTCTCTTTTTCTGCATGAGGGGACGGAGAGTGGGAGTCGTCGATCAAGTGAAACAGCCTTGCTGTGGATGTACTGTGTCTTGCTGCATTGCGTTTGACCCAGGGCAGTTGGAGGATGCAGAGATGACCCATCATCCATGAGGAGCTCAGATGGAAGGGTGGAAAAGGTGGTGGAGGGGAGTGAAATGGGTGGGAATAGGTACGTGCTTTCCTTATAATGAGGAAAAAAAGTCTTGCTAGATCGAAATTATATATCATATTATATATTATATCATATCATATATTATATTGTATTATACTATATTATATGTTATATTATATCATATTATATTATATTATATTATATCATATTATATTACATTATATTATATTATATTATATTATATTATAATATATTATATTATATCATAGTATAAATCATGTTATACTATAGTGCATTACATTATATCGTATTGTATCATATATCATATTACATTATATCATGCGTCATACTATGTCAAAAAGGTGATGTTATGAAAAATGTGCCAAATTGAAATGTGCGAACGTGAATGAACTGCACAGGAGAAAAAACAAGTGAATGAATGAATAACTGAACGCAGTAGCAACTGAGTGACAAAGAGAGTGAGTGAGAGAGAGAGAGAGAGAGAGAGAGAGAGAGAGAGAGAGAGAGAGAGAGAGAGAGAGAGTGAAAGAACCGAAGAGCGCGCGAGTTCGAGAGCATTGCAAGGCGTCCCGAAGACCAAAAGGTTTTCCGTGTCGACAGCGCGGGTCGTTGGGCGTCCTCTGCGCGTCCGGCGGACCGGAAAATCCCAGATCCCCACCTGAAGCCGAGCAGATGAAGCCCCGGCACCTCCTAATGGGCTTCTTGTGCTCGCTGATAGGCCCTCTTCCCTCCTCACAGGGCTTCTTTCTTCGCGTCAGACTCACGCTACTTTACGAAGATGACGTCGACGACCAGGACCTCTTCCTTCTTCGTCTTCTTCGTTTGAACCCGAACTTGAGACGACGCGGGGTTGGGGGAGTCACGAGCTACTGGAAGAGGTCATGGGGGAAAGTGGGTGGACGTTTTAGAAAGGAGATTAGGGAAAGGCGTTGTATTTGTGGGTGGGAGTGTTTTGTGTGTGAGCGGAAAGAGGTCAGGAGCTTGTGAGTAATAATGAATGGATTACAGGAGCTATAGACATGTGTCTTGGTGCATAACTTCTGACCCGGGTTGTGGGCAGGAGACAGGATGACCCTTCACCCAAAAGGAGCTAAGATGAGAGGGAAACAAGGGTGAAAGATGGGAGTGGAATGGGTGTGAATGGAATGGGTGTAAATGGGTGCTTGCCTGACTTGGCTACCTCCGTTATAAGGGGGAAAAAGCCCCTGGTATATAGAATTGAATAATGATTAGACTAACATCAATTCATACGACACCTCCCCTTGTTTCTATCCCCCCGTGACACCTCTTTGGTAAAAAAAAAAAAAAAAAAAAAAAAAAAAAAAAAAAAAAAAAAAAAAAAAAAAAAAAAAAAAAAAAAAAAAAAAAAAAAAAATCTCTGTCATCGATAACTAGCGCTTCTAACCTTGGGGACAATATCGTACTGAAGCGTTAGTCACAGAGACTAGAAAAAGGATAAATTTAAGAAAGATTTCTGAACGGAGGGAAAGTAGAAGTTAAAAGGGATCAACATTCTTTTGTAAGTGGAGATTAGTCTCCAATCATAAAAGAATGCTAAGTGACTCTGATCCGTAGAGATGTTACTAAAGTCCCTAAACTATCGAGACTTGAGTAGGTGAGGAGCCTATGTCAGGAGGCGCGTACCTACGGCCGAAGCTGTCACCTTTGCTTTATGTGCTTGGACTGTTGGGGCAGGAGACAGTCACTGGGGGAAATCTCAGAGGGGTGCGAGTTTCGAACAAAAAAAAAAATGATTACGAGACCAGTACTCTTCCGATTATGCCGTCAGTTCTCTAAAAGTTCCTTATGATCTCATTCTAACAAAATTATTCTACATCCATACCACACCTCTCATATTAGGTCCACATCAATTCCCGAGAAACTGGTATTTAAGTTTAGGGGAGTTTGCTTATTCTGATGCAATTTGTTCCTTTGGATTTATGATCCTCTTTCCCGCCTGTGAAATCTCAGGAGCAGAGGCAATAAGAAGTCTTCAGCAATGTTCTGATTCAGGGATGAATGAGCAGTTTATGGTCTTTCCGAGAGAAGTAGAAGGAGAGAGTGTTGAGTGTTGTTCAAAGATAATTCCTTCAGAGTTTTATTAACTCAATGAGAGTTACAGCCATTGTCATTGTCGATGATACTACTACTACTACTACTACTACTACTACTACTACTACTACTACTACTACTACTACTACTACTACTACTACTACTGCTACTACTATTACTACGACGACGATGACGACTACTACTACTACTACTACTACTACTACTACTACTACTACTACTACTACTACTACTACTACTATTACTACTACTATTACTACGACGACGATGATGACTACTACTACTACTACTACTACTACTACTACTACTACTACTACTACTTCTACTACTACTACTACTACTACTACTACTACTACTACTACTACTACTACTACTACTACTACTACTACTACTACTACTACTACTACTACTACTACTACTACTACTACTACTACTACTACTACTACTTCTTCTACTACTACTATTACACTACTACTACTACTACTACTACTACTACTACTACTACTACTACTACTACTACTACTACTACTACTACTACTACTACCACTTCTAAGGATATTCCCGCTGCCATTATTATTAATTATATTATCATCACTGGCAATATCGGAATCTTACTATCAATGTCATTCCCATCACTACCAATACCTCTACGACTACTTCTAATACCACTACTTCCAGTTCCAATACTAACAGATCTACTGCCAACACCAAACCACTGGCAATACCATTACTATTACTATGAATATCATCTTTAATACTATCTGTATCCTCACTTTCAATACGACTACCATTACCATCAACACTATTCCCGTTACTATCATTACCACTGTCATTACTACCAGTAATATTACCACTACAGCCAAAACCACTACCATCACTACCAATACCATCAACACCACAACCAGTACCAATCTCATTAACTACCAATATCCTTGAAATTACTACCAATACCACTGACATCACTACCAAAATCAGTACTATCATTACCAATGCCACTGCAATCATTACCAACACCGCTACCATTACTGTTAATACCACCACCATTACTATGAATACCACTATCACTACAGCCAATACCACCACCATCGATGTCAATACTATTATCGTTACTATAGATACCACTACCTATAATAGTACCAATAGTAAGACCAATCCTACAGTACTGTGGACTGCTACCGTCCTTATACCCCTCTTTTATAATTTACTCGTATGTGACTATTTCTCCATTACTATATTGTACAAAAGGAGGAAAGTATTGGCTATTGCCAATTAAGATACTAATAATAATGTGTCACGAGTCCAAAAATAAGATGACGAGGCTATGGAGTAGGACTGAAGTTGAAATATGGTGTATTTCGGAATGAAGGGGAAATCCAAAGACAGCACTACAGAAGTGAAACTTTGGGAATAATGGGAACGAGGATTGATATATAGTTATGTATGTATGTATGTACATATATATATATATATATATATATATATATGTATATATATATATGTATATATATATATATATATATGTGTATATATATATATATGTATATAGTCACCTACAGCTTTTACAGGAATGGATATGATAATATCAGTGATATGGTGTACCGTGGGATGAAGGGAATTTAGACAGCTTGGTACACTTCTCACTCAACACATCATATAACATTACAATGAAAGTTTCGTAATTCTATTAACCTTTGGGTTTTGAATAAACCTATTCCCAGAACTTGAGCATCAGCTGACTAAAATCATCTGACGACAAAGGGAATAAAGGATGAAAGGGTATCAAAGAGAGAGGACCTTCGCGGACTCACACGCGAACACTACGGATAGCCTCCCTCTTCTGTAAGGAATATTCGCGTCTATTCTTGGCTTCATAGCAAAGTAGTAATTGATCGTTAGGTTTGGTTTTATGACTTTAGTTGCAGTTTAAAACATACCGTAGAGTGCCCCGTTTCGTTCTCAGTCTCGAGTTTATGGCGGATGAAGCCACAGCTCCAAGCGGCCATTTCGCATTTACTTACTCTGACTATTTCGTTTCCAAGAACCAAAAAATGACATAAGAGACAGAGAAGAGAGAAAGAAAGAGAGAGAGAGAGAGAGAGAGAGAGAGAGAGAGAGAGAGAGACTGAGCGAGGGAGAGACAGAGAAGCAGAAAGACGGGCAGGCAGACAGGCAAAAAGACGAAGACAGACAGGATGACAGACATTGAGGCAGACACAAGCAAACAGCAGACATACAAACAGGCAGATAGGCAAGCAGACAGACAGAGAAGGGGAAGGGGATAGAAGGGGTGATAGGGGAGAGAGAGAGAGAGGGGGGGGGAGGAGAAGGCAGAAAGAGAGAGACGGGGAGATACAGATTGCTAGACTGATCGATAGATACGATGATGGACTGGTTAGACTGGTAGAGGGTCTAACAATAGAAGTTTAGATCGTGATGGTCCTGCTAGGCCGACGTTGAAAAGAGTCATCTCCCGGTTGGTGTTCGTTCTCAAAGCCCATTAAGACCCTCACACCTCCTCCGGGAGGTGCAACCCTAATGGGATGGCACTCGGTCATGTAATGGAGACCAAGATATTTCTTTACAATTTTTTTTTTCTTTTAATGAGAGGTGACAGCCGTCGACCGCTGCACCTCTTCCTTTTCTTCCTCTTCCTCCTCCTCCTCTTCTTCCTCCTCTTTCTAGCCAGTGGCAGAAGTAGACTTATCCTAATACAATACAGAAAAGTTCAACGTTTCTTGCCAGACAGATCTATGGGAGGTCCTAGGATCGTTGCCAGCCACTGTGGGGCTTTGGGTGTTCAGTCACTAAAACTCAAAGCAAAAATAATCTTTCATCAAAGACAGACTGATAGTTTAATGAAGTGATAAATTATTAGACTGATAAACTGGAAGGTAGAAATCATGATAGATTATAGGTCGTAGAGTTAGGCAGGTAGATACATAGAAAGGGAAAAATAATAACCATTGGATGGATCCTGTTTCTGCTGAAGACCTGTTGCCTCTGGTATCATTAGGACCATTTCTTTGAAGAGGTCCTCTTTTCTTCCTCTAGCTCTCCTGTG
>NC_134797.1:37579334-37581834 GCF_046742065.1 Oratosquilla oratoria | reverse complement strand
AGACTACATTGGTAATAACTAACAACTTGAATAGTAATACTAAGACCATGTCTAAAACCAACATTGTGTATGAATTTAAATGTATTACCGGGGACTGTGTAACCCGCGATTCATCATATATTGGTCATACTAGATGTAGTCTCAGTAGGGGAATATCAATGCACTTGCATATATATATATATATGTATATATATATATATATATATATATATATGTATATATATGTATATATATATGCATATATATGTATACGTTTGTGTGTATATATATGCATATATATATGTATATATATACATATATATACATATATATATGCATATATATATTTATATATATGTATATATATACATAGATATAGATATGCATATATATATGCATATATATATGCATATATGTATATACATATATATAGATAAATATATATTATGGGAAAGGTGGATATATATATATATATATATATATATATATATATATGAATATATATATGCATATATATACATATGTATAGATAAATATATGCATATATATATATATAGATAGATATAGATAGATAGATATGCATATATATATATATATATATATATATATATACATATATATATATATATATATTTTGCAGGTGAGAACTGTAATCACACATTTGTCACTCACGTTAAAGCCACTGTTGGAGTAGAAAAGACTGGATACGGGGAATCTATATATTTCGATTGCAAACTGCAATCTTCTTCAGAAGAGGATTGCAGTTTGCAATCGAAATATATAGATTCCCCGTATCCAGTCTTTTCTACTCCAACAGTGGTTTTAACGTGATATATATATATATATATATATATATATATATGTATATATATATACATATATATATAGATAGATATACATATATATGTACTGTATATATATATATACAGTATATATATATATATATATATATAAATATATATATATATATGTATATATATGTATACATATATATATAATATATATTTATATATATATATATATGTATGTATATATATATATATATATATATATAAAATATTTATGTAATCACAGATTTTGGTTAAAAGCACGAACAGTGTGTTTAGTGCCAAATGATTATGGAGAAAACTCCGTAATACTATTAGCGAAATTTCCTTTTGTCATGCGAACCGTAAAGAGGCAAAAAGTGTTCAGGGCCTTCCGGCACAGAGGTTGAGTGCCAGTGTGACCGAGGAAGAATGGTATCAAAAGCTTTTTTTGTATGAGTAAAGGAATCCAAACCCGTTTGTGCATAAGGAAGAGGGGCTACAAAATATTATTTGTACAATCTTGTACAAATAAGATAATCGGAAGTGGGGCTTGTTTGTGGAATCAATAAAACCTTCCAGTCTAAAAAAAAAAAGGTGCGCGTATTGGTTGGACAAGGGTTACGGAAAAGGTTCACTATAAAGATAGAAGTATTGGTATACTACATTCCATGAAAGCAGTATGGAGAGTAGGTACAAGGTATCTGCACTACTCTCCTAGGTAGTGGCACACTCTTGCCCAATGCACAGAAGTGACTGCAGTCACCTTCCTTCAATAGACCCTAAAGTACATAGGACAATAGTGAAGGCTTCGGAAGGAACTACGAGGTTCCTGGCGTAGGTTCCTCATCTTAACCATTGGACTGTGAAGAAGAGCCGAGTTCTTTTTAAGTTAAAATAAAAGAAAGTTCTTGAGGAGGAAGTCATTGTCGAAATGGCCACTGAGGTTCTTGGACGTTGGTGTTGGTTTCCAAGATTTACGAACTGACACTAAAAGGTTCTTCGATTATGAAACTTCTGGTATGGAAGAAGGGTTTCCTGTTACCACGACGTTGGTGTTGATTTAAAAAAAAAAAAAAAAAAAAAAAAAAAAAAGGTTATTCGACAAAGAAGGTTTCTGACACCAAATAAGCCTTACTTCGTCTTGCCACGACGCTGGTGTTGGTCTCCAAAACGTATCCCAAGAGTTCCTACCTTGAGACTCTTAAAGTTTCTTTTTGTGTCTTGTGTCGCCTCCCCTACCCCACCACATCCTCCTCTTCTTCTTTCTCCGGGACACTAGCCTTTTCCCAGAACTCATATTCTGAATGTGAGTGCAATTGCGTGATCTTCGTGCAGCTCAAGGTAAATACAATTTTCAGTCTCTTGTAATATATTAGACAAATATACAGAGTAATCCAAAGAGAAACAAAAAGGACAAATCCAAGCACGCAAACGAACAGAGGCATAAGAATGCATGGATGCACGCACATATGGAACACTCACGCATGCATGTTTGCTTGCACAGACGCGCGCGCATACGCACACAAACACACATATATGTATATACCATATATTATATTATATCATATTATATTATATTATATTATATATATATGTATATATATATATATATGTATATACATGTATGTATGTTTGTATGTTTATATGTACATATATTTATATATATATATATACATGTATATACATATATATATGTATATATATATATATAT
>NC_134797.1:37569334-37574334 GCF_046742065.1 Oratosquilla oratoria | reverse complement strand
CCTATTTGTAAACGAACTCTTTCCTATTTCCTTCTTAAGTCTAAATTTGTCCAATTTAGATCCATTACTGCGACTCCTGACCTGTTGTCTTAATATGATGACCTTGTTTGCGTCATCCTTCTTAAAGACTTTGAACTATTTGAACACCTCTTTTAGATCACCCCGCACTCTGCGTCTTTCCAGAGTGTGTAAGTTAAGGTGTCTAAGCCTCTCTTCGTAAGGTAAAATTTTGAGCCAATGTATCATTTTAGTCATTCTCCTCTGTGCTGATTCTACTGAATAGGTCTCCATTCTATAAGACGGGGACGAAAACTACCACATAGTCAAGGATGGATCTAACTAACGCTATATAGAGTTTGATAATTGCCTCTGCACGTCTATTCGTAACCGTCCTAGCAATGAAACCTAATGCTCTGTTAGCTTTATTCCTGGCGCTAATTCACTGTTTCCTGAATTTAAGGTCAGGACTCACTAGAACTTCCAAGTCTCTCTTGCACTCAGTTTTCTCTAAGAATGTATTATCAAAAGTATATCTATCTTCGGGGCTGTGTAGCCCTACGTATAACACATTGTATTTTGAGATATTGAAGTTCTTTGGCCATTTTAACGACCATGTGAGCAAATTGTTAAGATCTTTCTGCAGAATCTCGACGTCGTCTCCTGACTTTATTAGGCGTCCTATTTTAATGTCGTCTTCAAACTTACTAACATCATTATCAATTCCATGTTAGTAAATTGGCGGAGGAAGATGAAGAATACTGGAAGAATAGTGGAAGAAGAAATAGAAGCGGAAGAAAAGAGGAAGAAGAGAAAGAGGAAGGGAGAGAAAATAGAAAAAAAACATAAAAGAGAAAAAGAAAGAGAGAGAGAGAAAAGGAGAGAGGGAGGGAGAGAGAGGGAAGGCTTAACAGTCTGTGCCATTCATCCGACCCTTGTCCCAGTCTTCCTCAACTCGTAATCCAGTCTCAATCCCCTTCCGTCCCTCAACCCCTCCCTCCCTCCATCTCCTTCCTTCCGTCCTCTTCCTGTTCCTGTTCCTCTTCCGGTTGCTCTTTTTTATATGAAGCCAATGATTTTTTTTTTCTTGAAAAAAGAAATCCCTGCAGACCCTCGGAGACATTTCTGAAGCCCATCATCCAAGCCACCCTTACCTCATTCCGCATCCCCAATTCTGTCTAGTCCATACCGACCCCCCCCCCCCCACGTTAACTCTATCACCGTTTCTGATGTGCTGACGCTAGAAATGCCCCCCGCCCCCCACCCCCCGGCCTCATTCTCTCCTTTCTCCCCCCTTACCCCACTTTCCTCCCCCCTTTTCCCACTTCACCCCTTCCCCCTGTCCCCGTACCCACTTTACTCCTTTCCCCTACTCCCTTTTCCCCTTTTCTCCCTCTCCCCTTTCCAAACCTTTCCCTCTTCCCATTCTCTCTCCTTCCTCCCTTTCCCCCTCTCCCCATCCTCCATTCACCCCTTTTCCCTTCCTCATTTCCTCCAGTTTCTCTTTTCCCATCTCCCCTTTCCCCTCTCCTGCTCCCCCAGTTTACTCCCTCCCATTCCCCCTTTTTCCCCTTACATCCTTTCCCCTTTTCCTCCTTTCCCCCTTTCCTCCCTTTACCACCACCTTGCCGCTAACATCAACGCCGGCCCGGCCGCTGCCACCCAAGTCGACACGGGAGACCGGACGGCCTAAAGCCCTCTTGTCGTTCCGCCTGGCGAACTTGGAGGGACAGAAGTCTTCGTTGACCGCACCGCTTCTCGAGCCGCTGGACGGAATACTCTTCGTTCTCTGTATCGTTTCGCATCGTACATTTTAAAGGCGTAAGGGAATATGAACGCTGGTGGAGAGATGGAGGAAATGGGAAGAGATGCTGAGGGAGAAAAACGACTCGATGAGGACTGAAGATAAAAGGAAGGAGAGGGAGGAGGAGGAAGAGAAGGAAAGGGAGAATGAGGGAGGGGAGGAGGAGAAAGAAAGAAAAGGAAAGAGAGGTAGGAGGAGAAATGGAAGAAGAGGGAGAAGGAGGAAAGGAAGTACAATTAGGAGGAGAAAAAAAAGACGGAGGAGGATGAAGGGGAAACGAGACTGTAGAAAGTGGAGGAAAGGAAGGAAGAGGAGGAGGAGGAGGAGGAGGAAAGAAACAAGAAGGAGGAAAAGGAAAATGAGAAAAATGAGGATGATGATGAAAGGAATGACAGAGAGAAGGAGAAAGGAGAGGACAAGGAATAGGAACAGAAAAAAGGAAGGAGAGGAAACAAGAGGAAAGAAAAGAGATGGAGGAGGAGAAAAGGGAGGACAGGAAGGAGGAGGAGAAGGAAAGGAAGGATGTGGAGGAGGAAGGAGAGAAGAGGAAGAGGAGGAGAAAAAAGTTTTGGAAAAGGAGAAAAGAAAGGAGAAGGGCAGAGAAAAAAAAAACCAGCGGAACTATTATGGAGCTAGCCTTTCTTCTTCTTCTTCTTCTTCTTCTTCTTCTTCTTCTTCTTCTTCTTCTTCTTCTTCTTCTTCTTCTTCTTCTTCTTCTTCTTCTTCTTCTTCTTCTTCTTCTTCTTCATCAACTTCTTCTTCTTCTTCTTCTTCTTCTTCTTCTTCTTCTTCTTCTTCTTCTTCATCTTCTTGTTCTTCTTCTTCTTCTTCTTCTTTTCTTCATCTCCTTCTTCTTCTTCTTCTTCTTCTTCTTCTTCTTCTTCTTCTTCTTCTTCTTCTTCATCAACTTCTTCTTCTTCTTCTTCTTCTTCTTCTTCTTCCTTTTCTTCATCTTCTTCTTCTTGTTCTTCTTCTTTTTCTTCTTCATCTTCTTCTTCTTCATCTTCTTCTTTTTCTTCTTCTTCTTCTTCCTTTTTTATTTCATCATGGGGTATTTTTGTAAACTCCAAACAGTGCCTAGTGGCTCTAGTAAGGACGAAAGGGCTTTGCTGTCTTTCTCCTCCGGCGAACCACAATCCGGCTGAATGCTTGGCTCATCTCCCTTCGGAGGACGCGCCCTCGTTAGCGAAATAATGGGCGGCAGGAGTCCTCCTAAGACGCTCCCTCGGTCCCATTTAAGAAAGCTCCTCTCTGGACAATCATTCTCACACAGAACCCTGTGTCTCGGACCTTATTACACTGAATGCTCCTTTCTCTCCGTTTCTTCTGTATCAAGTCTCTGGGTTGAGTTCTGTGTTACGTTCCTTACTTTTAGTCCTGTTACTACTTCGACACTTTTCCTCCCACACATTTCCTTGTGTATCGGTCGTTATTTCATTGAATCTTCCTTCCTCTCCTCTTCTTTGGGCTCAGCTCTGTGCGGGTTGAGTTCTATGTCTTATTCTTTCCTTTCCCATATGTTGTCTTGCTTCTACTTCGATAATCTTTCTCATATGGTTCTCTTTTTACAACAAGAGTTTCCTGTCTTTCCTCTTTTTCTGTATCTAGTTCTGGGTTGAGTTCTAAATTGTGTTCTTTCATTTTCCTTTTGTATTCCTGAACCTTCTTCAACATTCTTTCTCTTTTGGTTCTTCGGGTTTTATCCTTAATTACACTAGATATTCTCTTCTTCATATGTGTTTCGAGCTCTCTGTTGTATTCTTTCCTTTTCCGTCTGTATCCCTGACTCCTCTTCGACAATCTTTCTCACATAGTTTCTTGTGTCTTGCCCGTTATTACAGTGAATGTTCATTTCTCTCCTTCATCTGTACTTCGGTTTGAACTGAGTTCTATGTTGAATTCTTTCCTTTTCCATCTCCATTTCTGTGATGGTTTTGGGCTGGGTTCCTTACCAGTACTTACTTCTTCTCAAGGTTCCTCTTCTGTTGCGTGTTTGCTTTCTTCTGAACTCTGTCTCATTTCCTATGTTACATCCAAGAATTTCTTTATCTTCCCTGTCGCTTCTCCGGTTACACTGCTCTCTCTCTCTCTCTCTCTCTCTCTCTCTCTCTCTCTCTCTCTCTCTCTCTCTCTCTCTCTCTCTCTCTCTCTCTCTCTCTCTCTCTCTCTCTCTCTCTCTCTCTCTCTCTCTCTCTCTCTCTCTTCTCCTATTCCTCAGGAAGATTTTCTCAAACTATTCTCCTCTTTAATATCATTTTCATTTTTTTCTCTCTTTCGTCTTCTCTTTTAGATTGCATTCTTCATTCTTCTTTTCCTCTCCTTCATCTTTATCTCTTATTTGTCCATCATTTGTATATAAATTTTTTCGACTGTCTATGAATCATTTCGTTCATTTACTCAACGACGTACCATGTTCTCTCTCTATTTCTTTCTCTCTTTCACTCCTCTCTCTCTCTCTCTCTCTCTCTCTCTCTCTCTCTCTCTCTCTCTCTCTCTCTCTCTCTCACTATTCGCAAACCTTTTATGAAGAGATATTTTAACTAATGAGCGCTCCGTATAGTGTGTGTATGAGAATGGATCATTCTTTATGTTTTTTAGATGTAATATCTATACATCGTTTATGTCATGAATGTTTAGTTTGTGGTTGAAATCCACTATTTAAAACAAAAAGAAAAGTATGAATTGTGCCATAACACCAGTTATTATGGTTAATAATGACGGTACGCCCATGTTTTATTTAGGAATATTGTAATTCTTCTAAATTTTAATGGATACACTTTTACAATTGTACATATTATCAATTACTTGCATTGTAAAGCCCTTGTGTAGAAATGTAAATAAAGATCTAATGGTGATGATTTTAATTTCTCTCTCTCTCTCTCTCTCTCTCTCTCTCTCTCTCTCTCTCTGTCTCCTCTCTCTCTCTCTCTCTCTCTCTCTCTCTCTCTCTCTCTCTCTCTCTCTCTCTCTCTCTCTCTCTCTCTCTCTCTCTCTCTCTCTCTCTCTCTCTCTCTCTCTCTCTCTCTCTCTCTCTCTCTCTCTCTCTCTCTCCCCTCTCTCTCTCTCTCTCTCTCTCTCTCTCTCTCTCTCTCTCTCTCTCTCTCTCTCTCTCTCTCTCTCTCTCTCTCTCTCTCTGTCTCATGGAATTTAATTTCTCTCTGCTTCTTCTCGTTCTTCGCCTTATCTGGTTTGTCTGTCG
>NC_134797.1:37564334-37566834 GCF_046742065.1 Oratosquilla oratoria | reverse complement strand
TATATATATATATACATATATATATGTATATATATATATATATATATGTATATATATATATATGCTTGTAACCTCGTGGTTCCAAGCATAAATCTTTATTCACGTGTTTTATGTGATTACTGTTGCATATATATATATATATATATACATATATATATACATACACATACACATATACATATACATATACACATACATATACACATACATATACATATACATATACGTATAGACATACATATACATATACATATGCATATACATATACATACATTCATTAGATAATTTTTACATTCCATATATATGCTCAGCAGTCATAAAATCTAACTTTCACTATTTTTCTTTTGTCATTTATTTATTTCACATATTTTGTGCTCAAATTGTTATTTTTTCTTTACCACTTCTTTTATAATTTACTTTCATTATTTCCTCCACCATTCTCAAATCTCCCGATTTCTTTCTTTTAATCAACATCTGATTTGGTACAAAACATTTGTTTTATTTATTCACCCAAGCATCCACAATTTCTATTAATTCTTCCTTTTATATAAATTCTTAATATGTTTTTACCTTTATCCTTTAAACTTATTTCACGTCCAACTCTTTCATTAAATGAATTCAGAATATTTCTCCTGCTTATATTTGTAACTTTTTCATTTGATTTCCATTGCCTGTACATTTTTGCATACGTATATATATGTATATATTTACATGTATATATGAATATATGTGCATATGTATATGTGTATACATGTATATATGTTTATATTTGTATATATATATATATATATATATATATATATGTATATATATATATATTATAGACTAACATTTTTCCGTCCTTATAAGGAGAGAAGGAGGCGCCGAGTAGCTGGGGCCAAAGCCGTCACTCTGTACTTGGATTCTTAGGGTAGGTAACAATCACTCTGGGAATCAGTGAGAAGTGCAGGGTTCGAACCTGCAACTAAACGAATGCGAGAACAGTACAAATGACGAAAGGCACATACATGGAACACGATATCGGCATTCTTATCCTCTCGCCAAAAGAATGTGAGAAAAGGTGGGGTTCGTGAAGGAGATCAGAAACGAGGGCATAATTGAGTAAAACTATATTTACAAATGAATAAATATACAGATAGATAAGTTGGTAATGAATAGATAGATAAACTTATAGATGAATATATTAGTGCATAGATAAAATAGACGAATAAGTAAATAAGTAAATAAATAAACAAATAAATAGATAAATAGAAAAACAAATCAAATAAATAAATGAATAAATATATAAATAAATTTATAGATAAGTAAACGAATAAAGAGATAAATAACTTATTAGATGAATAAGATTAAGTAATTTCCAAGCATAAAACAATATTGCATGCCTCTGGTCCGTAGGGGTTCTACTAATATCACTATAGTAATTACGTGTGCACCCATACTCCCAATATCTAAATACTTGAATAACTTTTAATTATACATCTCAATTTATGTTTCTGTTAATGTCATCCATTATTTTCAACTACATATTCATTATATTACTTATCATCAATTTCATTAGTGTGATTTCTATTTTCAAATTCTATGAGATGTGTTTTTCAGTCATATTACATAAACTATTTTTTCACATTTTTTCTATATCATCCATCGACTCTACTATTTTGATGTTTTTATTTGTCTCTTAGGGTTCAAAATCCATATGATATTTTTCCAATTTTTTCAGTCATGTTATAGAAATTATTTTTTCTCTTTTTTACTACGTCAATTCTCGACTCATATATATGTTAATATTCATATACATGCACACACACAGACACACACACACACACACACACACACACACACACACACACACATATATATATATATACATATATATATACATATATATAAATAAATATATATATATATATATATACATATATATATACATATATATAAATACATATATATATATATATATATAGATATATATATATACATATATATATGTATATATGTATATATATATATATATATACACACATATATATATATTCATACATTTACATGATATAAAATTTCAAGTTCCATAGCACTTTTTTTATGTTGCTACAATCATATTATATAAATGTCTTTTTTCCATTCTTTACTACCCCAAATCCTGGCGCTCCTTCCCCTTCCGCAGAAAAATCGATGACAGTTCCGCAAAGACGATGTACTACCTTCTGGTCTTTGCTTCCCTACAGTTCCTTACTTCCCCGGTTCAACATCCAATATTACATCGAATTTTCCCCTTCCTAAAGCTGCAATACGTCATTTCCGTCCCCGGTTCCTAGGTCCTGTGCTCCGGCCCACCCGTCCCGCCCCGGCGCGCCTTCCCCTTTCCATTTTATGAGCCAGATAGTTTCTATTCCGTCGTCGTTTCCACCTCCGGTCCTCTTCCTCCTCCTCCTCCTCCTCCTCCTCCTCCTCCTCCTCCTCCTCCTCCTCCTCCTCCTCCTCCTCCTTCTTTATCTCGTTT
>NC_134797.1:37554334-37556834 GCF_046742065.1 Oratosquilla oratoria | reverse complement strand
CCAATTAATACAATGATTGAAGTCTTTCATGTGAACAAATAGAGCATTGGATTCTTGTGCTGTTCTAACACTATATTTATGTTGTTTAATTCTAGTTGATAGTTCTTTGCCTGTTTGTCCAATGTAATACTTTTCACAATCTCTGCAAGGGATTTTGTATATGCAGCCATCAGAATCAGCGGGAGAATTTTTAATTGTTAATTTCTTAAAAGTGCATGGGTTATTAAACGCTACTTTAACATTCCATGTTTTAAGTAGATGAGGAACTTGAGAAAGATTGTTACTGTAAGGTAATACTAAAAGATTAATTTTACTGTGGAACTAGAAAATAATAACAAATTGCCCTTTTTAGATTGCCTTATCCACAGAGAAGGTTATGACTTTAAATTTAGTATTTATAGAAAACCGACTAATGTGTTTTCTTATATTCATTATTACTCTGAACACCAAGATAAAGTAAAAAAAATCTGTATTTTCTTCTATGTTCTTACGTGCCTTGCGGATATGCAGCCCGGAATTCATTGATGAAGAATTTGAGTCTATTGTTAACCTAGGTTTAGGATTAAAGTACCCTAGAACATTTTTAGATAACGCTCTCTCTTTGGCGAAAAAAACTTTTCATAGGAATCAACCCCCTCCCCTTTTTGACATTAAGAATCTTTTAGTATTACCTTACAGTAACAATCTTTCTCAAGTTCCTCATCTACTTAAAACATGGAATGTTAAAGTAGCGTTTAATAACCCATGCACTTTTAAGAAATTAATAATTAAAAATTTCTCCGCTGATTCTGATGGCTGCATATACAAAATCCCTTGCAGAGATTGTGAATAATTTTACCTGGTGCAAACAGGCAAAGAACTCTCATTTAGGATTAAACAACACAAGTATAGTATTAGAACATCACAAGAATCCAATGCATTATTTGTTCACTTGAAAGATTTTAATCATTGTATTGACTGGACTAATGCTTCCACTATCATTTCTTGTAATTCATTTGTCAATAGAAACCCTGTTCCTTTCCTTGTGTTTAATTTTGTTACTTCTCGTACCTTGACTGTTCCTTTCCTAGAGTATAATATTGTTATTTTTAAACCTATTTGTAACATAACTTTTTCTGTATTTCCCCTGAAGATGTGAATTACACGAAAGCGCTTGGGAATTAATGTTTTCTTCCGATTTCCTTAGTGGTTACCAGCAAAATTTGTGGATCACGTGTTGTTTATAGTGATCTTTCTGCATATATATATATATATATATATATATATATATATATATATATATATATATACATATATATATATATATATACATACATACAGAAATACATAAATATTAAGGCTATATATGGGCAGGAGATTTTCTCTAATGCATACTTTAATAAAAGTGATTCCGAGTTCTGTATTACAGATTTTCTTCAGAATTTTTTTTTCTTCGTCCTTGCAAGTATTTTTGTTTCTTCTCAAGAAGAAACAAAACACTTCTAAGACGAAAAGAAAAATGCTCTGAAGAAAAAATCTGTAATACAGAATTCGGAGACACTTGTAATGAAGTATATATATATACTATATATATATAATATATATATATATATATATATATATATATATATATATATACATACATATATATGTATAGATATATATATATATATATATATATATATATATATAATGCAGAAACCACAGGGAAAATAAAGTTTGGAATACTAAACATTTTCGTCTCTTAAGACATCCTCAGAGTACTTAGTAGACGAAATAGACAAAAATGTTTAGTGTTCCGAACTTTATTTTCCCTGTGGTATCTGCATGATCATTTTGTCACCTGTTTTTGTGATTATTTTTGCAATATACACACACACATATATATATATATGTATATATATATATATATATATATATATATATATACAGACACACACATATGTATATATATATTTAATATTATATATGTATACATATGTGTGTGTGTGTGTGTGTGTGTGTGTGTGTGTGGTGTGTGTGTGTGTGTGTGGTGTCTGTGTGTTGTGTTTGTGTGTGTGTGTGCGTGTGTGTGTGTGTGTATACATTTATTTGTTTCTTTAGGTACCTGTTTACTTATTCATCTATTTACATATTAACATATTTACTTTATTCATTGTTATGTAATGGTTTTCAGAACCAAGACTTTTCGTGTTCTGAGTTCCAAAAAGCGCGAAACCTATCTACATACACAGAATTGGAATCTGCTTCAATGTCGTTAGTTTCAGAGGAATCCTGTCCAATCAGAATTTCTCAATAACTCCATGTAAAATGATCATCCCCGTCTCTATGTCTGTCAATTTCCGATTTCATTTGCTCCACGACTCCGCCGAGTCGCCTCTGGTCATGTCATCGCTTCGCCAAGAACACAAGAACCTCCGTTTTCTTCCATATGGTTCTCATGGTCGCTAGTTTGAGTTCTGCCGACTCTCCCTCCTCCTTCACAGACTCTCTCCTTCGCATCCTTCTGCACTTTCTATTC
>NC_134797.1:37544975-37549975 GCF_046742065.1 Oratosquilla oratoria | reverse complement strand
TTAGGTTAAGTTAGGTTAGGTTAGGTTGAGTTAGATTATATATGGTTAGGTTAAGTTAGGTTAGGTTAGGTTGAGTTAGGTTATATCTGGTTAGGTTAAGTTAGCTTAGGTTAGGTTGAGTTAGGTTATATTAGGTTAGGTTAGGTTAGGTTGAGTTAGGTTATATCTGGTTAGGTTAAGTTAGGTTAGGTTAGGTTGAGTTAGATTATATTTGGTTAGGTTAAGTTAGGTTAGGTTAGGTTGAGTTAGGTTATATTTGGTTAGGTTAAGTTAGGTTAGGTTAGGTTGAGTTAGGTTATATTTGGTTAGGTTAAGTTAGATTGGGTTAGGTTGAGTTAGGTTATATTTAGTTAGGTTAAGTTAGGTTAGGTTAGTTTGAGTTAGGTTGTATATGGTTAGGTTAGATTAGTACAACAAAGATAAAACCCTCCCATGAAAGAACTCATGCTACAAATAACGCCAAACAAGACAATTAATCTTAAAAGCTGGTCGATAAAGACAAATTCAAGAATATTTGAATCAGAAAGAAGAGAACTTGTAAAGAAAGGAAGAAAGAAAAATTAATAAATAAAGGAAAAGGGAAGAAAAAATTAGATTTAATAAAATAATAGATAGAAGCAATTTTGAAAATATTTTAATCGCAATAGAGAAATATAAAATTATCTATAAATTTATTTATCTATATGTTTCTTTATTTATTCATTAACTTATTTATTTGCTTATTCAATTATTCATCAAATAAAGAAATGTAAAATTATCTATAAATTTATTTATTCATATGTTTTTCTATTTATTCATTAACTCATTTATTTGCTTATTCAATTATTCATCTATTCATCTGTTCATTTGTTTATTTATTTATCTATTTGTTTATCAATTTAATAATTTACTTATCTATTATATTATATATTTATTCATTTATATATTTGTTTATTTCTTTATCTAATAAATGGTCTGTTTGAATTTGTATTTATATACTCATTTATTTATCTATCTATTATTTTTTATCTATTAATCTATATATTTATCTATTTATTCATTTAATTATTTATTAATTCTTTTTTATTTACCTATTCATTTATTTACCTGTTTACTCATTTATTTACTAATTTATTTGTTTATTTATTCATTGTTTATCTATCAGTTTACTTATTTCTTTCTATCTAGTTATTCATTTCCTATTTATTTATTTATTATAATTTTCTATACATTTCTAGTCACAATAGAACCTCTCTTGTCCTTCCGCACCACTGAAGCCTCCAATCCCGAAGAAGGGAAAGCATCTTCGGCATTTTGACTTTTCAGTCAAGAAAATCCAAGGGGCTGAGCGTCTCCGATTCGTCATGGGATAGTTTCTGCATCCTTCCCAAGGAGCCCTGAGCATATGCATAGCGCATGAGGTAGGTGATTATTTCAGGCATGTAGCTTGACATTCTGCATACTTGTTTCAATGTTTGTTTAACTTTGCTTGCCTCGTGCATTCCGTATTAGGAATATGACTTGCAACAATGTCTGTAATTTCAGATGTATACATGATACACACAGAGGTGCACGCGCACACACGCACAAACACACACACACACACACACACACACACACACACACACACACACACACACACATTGGCGCAGAGGTTAGAGTTTCCGGCAGCTACTACGGGGTCGAGTCCCGCCCAGGGCTGAAATAATTTCAGTATCGCTGCCCTGCGAGTCGTTATTCCACACACACCCCGTGGGTGGGGAGTTGTGTGTGTGTGTGTGCGTGTAAGGTCACACTGTTACCCATAGATCGGTTATATATGAGTTCTGAGCTCTCTTTCGGGAGGGAATTAGCTATCAATGACGAGTCAATCATGTGATTCAAAACCATGGTGGTGAATCACGCACACACGACTCGATGGCATAAGTGGTAGAGTTCCCGGCTGCCACACTATGGCGTTTCTTCCACCTTTTCACAATCTGAGAGTTGACAACCGGCGAGTCCTCTTCTACTCCTAGTTCGATAATTTCGTGAAATAGAGGCAGTCCTACACTAATGCAACAAAGACATTATCCTAAAGTTTCTTCCCAAAGAGATCTATTGGAGTTCCCGAGGACCTTTGCCAGCTACTGTAGGGCTGCGGTTTTCCAGTCAATGAAGCTCAAGGCAAAAACCGTTATTGTCGTTATCACTTCGTATTTATTTATTTATTTATTTATTTATTTATTTATTTACTTATTTATTTATTTGCTTATGTATTTATTTGATTTGTTTATTTATTTGATTTGTCTATTTATTTATTTATTTATTCATTTATTCATTTATCTTATTTTATTTGTTATTATTATTACCATCATTATTATTATTACTGTTGTTATTATTATCATTATTATTATTATTATTATTATTATTATTATTATTATTATTATTATTATTATTATTATTATTACTATTTTATTTATTCATTTATTCATTTATCTATTTCTAATGTGCACTGGTGGTGTAACCGGAAAGGTGCTGGTCTCTCCTTTGTTTGGATGTGGGTTGGAATCCCGCACTCCTCCTGTCTGATTCTCAGGAGCTACTGACCTGCCCCAACAGTCCCCATTGCGCATAGAGCAAAGGCGACGGCTTTGGCCGTAGCTACTCAGCGCCTCCTGGCGTACGATCCTCACCAACAACAACAACATTCTGTGATTAATTGTTCATATTTAGCCCATTTATTGATGCATTCTTATATCGACTATTCTTGATAGAAACAATTTCTAGCAAAAAGATCACTAGAATAGTGTCTTAACTCTCGACATGGTCTAAATTCTTCTAGATTCGCTTCTAAGGTCAGTTATATTCACTTGATTTACAAACTCTAAACTAGAAAGAATGGACAAGATTAACTGGGATTCCTGTCTTTCTAGAATCCGCTCGTCTGCTAATTATAGCTGTGTGCCGTTAGTTAGAACGGAACTTAGAAGATATATGACCGCACTATAGAAGTTGCGATGTCTAATTTTTGTGAGAAAGTAGAAACGAATATGTTCCCTTTGTCATAAATCTAGACTTGCGTAACTAGGATAGGGTGAGGGGGTCTGTGTGAAAGAGGTTGTACAATATTAATTTGTGTTTGTCCAAAAATAATTTTGCTTTCGAGAAGAAGACAGTTTTCCTTCTTGAATATAATATATACCAAGAGAGATATGATGTAGTTACGAAGTTACGAAGACCTCGAGGTATTTTCAGTGTAGCCCTAGGTAAGGAAGCGTCAATGAATTGGCATGGGAGAAGGAAAAAAAAAAAAAAAAAAAAAAAAAAAAAAAAATTGTCCCTCTGCCAGAATTTTCCCGAAGTCACCCCCTCGTTCACCCTCCGCCTGGTTTGCGTGGCTTCCACGGCCGTTGCCTCCGTACCATGCCAAAACGTGTCAAGGAATTGGCACCGGAGGGAAGAAGAGGAAAAGATTGTCCTTCTGCCAGAATTTTCCCGAAGTGTCCCCTCGTTCTCCCTCTGCTAGAGATCTGCGGCTACCACGGCGGCTGCCTCCGATGCCGAGCCATAACGTTGCATTAGCAGCAGCGCGAGACAAGCAGCCCCATAAAACTTCTTCAAGAGTCTGTAAGTGACGTCATAGGCAACCCTAGAGAGCCAATCAGACAGCCCTCCCAGTACACATTTTTACCAATCACGTTACGCTCCCTGGCTTCGCTATTGCGAAGAGAGGAGAGAAGGAGAGAGGAGGGAAGTGACGACAGTAAAAGGAGGTAAACATAAGGGGATTATTTTTGTAATACCTTATACGAATTGATAAACTCAAGATTTGAATTATAAGGTTCTTGTCCATCAGGAAAAAAAGAAGACCCGAATGAGAAATCTTGCACGTATCCGTTGGAACTATGGTTTCTTTATTCAAGAAAAAAAAAAAATCAAGACCCCCCACCACCACACCCTCGTCTCCCCTTACCCCCTCCCCCTCCCCCTCCCCCCTCCCCCTTTTCGGTCTTCCTATTGGAGTCACCCGGGAGCAGCCCTTCGCATCCAGGTAATTACGTCTGGCTTCTGAAAGGTCCTCACCTGCCGTTCTTTGTTTCCTGAACCTAGTGTCTTTAATCAAATTACAACCATTCCTGCCTGGCCGTCCTCCTCGACTGCATTCTCGTAATGACAGGTTCATTCCAATGAGAGAAGCTGTTGCCCAAAACCCAATAGAAGAGTCAGGGAAGAGGAAAGAGAAGAAGGTAGAATGGGATAGAACAAGACGCGGATCGAGTTCAGAACGGAGAGGGAAGGGGAGAGGAGAGGATGGGTCCTAACAGGATTTGGCTGTAATTAGATAAGCAAGTGTGGGGACGCAGCATCTCTAAAATGCTCCTGAGGACGCTGAATAAGAAAATGGAGAAAGGAAAGAGGAGAAGGAAGAGGAAAGGTCTTACACAAATTTCTTTGGAGTTTCTTGAAAAGCTCTCACTAATAGTTCATTTTTTTTCGGTGAATCACGTTTTTTTCAATCGTTGTGCAATAGTTTTCTTCAAGACCTGAGAAGGTCATGATAATTCACGTCGTTGGCAATTACGAATGATCATTTTGTAAATATAATTTCGTCTTTCCCAGTACACTAAATACAGCGACTCGTCTATTCTTCAGAATTGAATTATCTTCGCTGTTGAAGAAGTAAGTTTCTTTAAAGCAACATTAATCAAACAGCGTTTCCTCATTTTTCTTTTCTTCGTGTAAGAAGGCTAAAGGGTGCAGGAGACTCTTGTTGGGAGGGATGGGGGCTACAAAGAATATACAGGAAGCCCCAAAGGTCACTGACTTTTTCTCTTTTTTCTAATAACCTCCTTATTCTTACATGTATGGGATTTTGATACAATATAGAAAAATTGCCTTGGTAGTTGTATTGTCTCTCTTGCAAAACGATCAGTTGTTCCAGCTTGAGGAAGCCACATATTTGGCCTTAGGTCAATTCATGAAGAAATGATTACAAATTGCAACCACTCAGTGACTTTTGGGTCGCCCTGTAAAAAGTC
>NC_134797.1:37502475-37534975 GCF_046742065.1 Oratosquilla oratoria | reverse complement strand
TAATATGTAAAATAATAAACAAACAAAGAAATAAATAGATAAATGAATGAATAGATTAAGTGAAGGTTATATACAAATAAAACTTTATAAATATTCGAAAAAGAATCTAGAGGAATTGTTACTAACTCAGAGAAGATATGTAAAAACACATGACAAAATCATAACATATGAATTACTGACTAAACAAACAAATAGATAAATATATAAACAAATAATTTAATAAAAATAATATATAAACAAAGAATGATAAAGAATCGTTTACAAAATCTAGAGGCATTGCCATCAGCTTAGGGTAGAGGAAAAAAAAAAAAGAGAATAAAAAAAAATAGAAAATGGAAGGATATGATCAAAATAGTCTCAGTGAAATACAGGCTTTGGACATTGAAACTATCATTGACGAACGAAAACTTAAAAATATTAGAAGGAGAAATCATGACGAAGAGGAGGAAGAAGGTTAGAATATTTTTATCACATTTCTTATCATTTTCTCCTTTTTTCACGTAATTTCTTTCGTTCAAGGAGGAAAAGAAAAGGTAAAAAATTGATAACGAAAATTGATATAATGACCATAACAATCAGAGTTGCATTAAGGAAAAGATGGCACATGAAATATAGTTTCTTAGAAAATGTGATTATAGAAATATGCAAGAATTCTATACTGTATATTGGTTAATGGAAAATAGATCTCCTGGATGAGGTGGAGGGTGGAGGGGAGTGGAATATATAGGAAATGGAATGGGTGGGAGTGGTTCTATGCCTTTTTCTTTTTGGCTACCCCCCGTGTAAGGGGGAAAAAGCCTTTGGTATATATATGTATGTATGTATGTATGCATGCATGCATGTATGTATGTATGTATGTATGTATGTATGTATGTACGTATGTATGTATGGAAAATAGACGTAGATGAACCACGGGAGGAAGGACAAGTTGATCTAGTGAACATACAGAAAAGTTATTCTGTTCTATTTTATTTCATTTTACTTTATTCCATTTTATTTTGTTTGTTCTATTTTTAGCTTTATATATGCTATTCTATTATATAGTATTTATCTATTTACTTATTGAAGTAATTTATTATTTACTTATTCACATAGATACTTCATTGTAATTTCGATTACTCGTTAGTTATTTTTCTTATATACATATATATTCATTTATCTATTTATCTATATACTTATATTTCATCTATTTATTCATTTATTATTTAGTTTATTCATTTATCTAGTTATCTATTTTCATTGTGACGTCAGCAACATTCATTTATTTATTTATTTATTTATTTATTTTGTTAATTCACTTATCTATTTGTGTATATGTTGATTCAATTATACATGTGATTTAATTATTCATTTACTTATTTATCTACTTATATATTTATCTATTTATTCATTCATTTACTTATTTTTTACTTATTCATTCATCTATTCATTTACTTATTCATTTGTTTAATTATTCACTTATTCATCTGTTTATTTGTTAATTTATTTACGTATTTATTTATTAGTATCATTCTTTTAAGGAAATTATTTTTTGCTATGATTTACAGCAAAGTTCCACAAGTGAATCATTCTTTGAAGGAGAAATAATCTACCGAGCGGGACTCGAACCCAGTCACTCGATACATGGGTCTAGAACACCAACTGTCACACCCCTGCTCCACCCTGAGCGAAATAGAATAGTCTCACGGCAGCTAGGGATTAGCGAAGCTCGTTAACCAACGAAAAGGGTTAATCGAGGTCATTTAAAGTTAAACGTTATAGTCAGGAACAAAGGACGTCTATGGCCCTGTTCACAGTAGCGGTTTGAAACGCGCAGAAACCGCACCGGTACAGCATAGTCAAGGAACGTCTGCGCGGTTATGTGTGAACGCTTCCTTTAACTTACATTGTCACCGAACCGCTGCGGTTCAAACCGCTAGTGTGAACAGGGCCTTTGAGTCGAAGAGGCCCAGAAAAAAAAAAAAAAAATAGAATGGATGAATAAAGGAACAAGGAAATAGATATTTAAATAAATAGAGAAATGAGTAATTGATATAAATAAGGAAATAAAAGTAAATAAATAAAATAGATTTATAAGTAAATAAATCCATAACTAGATGAATTAGTATTAAATAGATAAAGGGATAAGTAAGTAAATTAATAAACCAACAGATATATATATATATATATATATATATATATATATATATATATATATATATATATATACATATATTAATAGATAATTAATGAGTGAATAAATACATGAGTAAATAAATGAATAGTTAAGTGAATAAATCAAAAGTAAATAAGTGATAAGATATATTAATATGAACACTATCATTAGTCCGAAAGAAACCAAAATAGAGAAACTCTTGAAAAAAATTTGATCGAAAATTATATCAGAGAATCATTAAGAAATGTAGATAGCATATAAAAAACGCAGAACTTCATCTTAAGGTGTCAGAAAGTAAGAGAAATATTATGATGAAGACAAGATATAAAGAATAAAAAGAGAAAACGTG
Organism: Oratosquilla oratoria; assembly: GCF_046742065.1. Lineage (NCBI taxonomy): Eukaryota > Metazoa > Arthropoda > Malacostraca > Stomatopoda > Squillidae > Oratosquilla > Oratosquilla oratoria. Next base: position 37,532,471 of record NC_134797.1, on the reverse strand, counting down.
TGGGAAATTGATAGGGAATAGAAAGTCTTAGGAGATGGGGAAGATGGAGGGAAATAAGCGGAAGGTAGGAAATGCCGGCTGAGAACGACTCCGGGGCCCACTGGGGTCGAGGACGCCCCGGCTCGCCGATCGGGACGAGAAGGTCGGGGGAGAGGGCGATGGATGTCACAAGGTGCAAGGGGGAAGGGAAGGGAAGGGAGGAAGGAACAGAGGGAAGGAGGGAGGGAGGTAAGGAGGAAGGAAGGGATGAAAGGGAGGGAGGGAGGAAGGAAGGTAAGGAGGGAAGGAGGGAGGAAGGGAAGGGAGGGAAGGAGCAGAAGGAAGGAGGGAGGGAGGTAAGGAGGGAGGGAAGGATGAAGGGGAGGTAGGGAGGCAAGAAGAGGAGAGAAGGAGGAAGGAAGGTGAGAAGGAGGGAGGAAAGGGAGGGAGGTGAAAGAGTAAGGAAAGGAAGGGAGGAGGGAAAAGAGGAAAGGAGGGAGGGAGGAATGGAGGAAGGAAGGGGAGGGAGGGAGGGAGGGAGGAAGGGAAGGAAGAGAGGAAGGAAAGAAGGAAAAGAGGGGGGAGGTAAGGATGAAGGGAGGGATGACGGGTGGGAGGGAGGCAGGAAGGGAAGGAGGGAAAGAGGGAGGAAAAGAGGGAGGGAGGAAGGGAGTCATGAAGGAAGAATAAAGGTAGGAGGGGATGAAGAGAGGGAAGGAGATAAGGAAGGAAGAAGGGAAGGAGGAAATGATGAGAACAAGGAAGAAGGAAAGAAATTAAACAAGGATGGAAAGAAGGAAGCAAGAAAGGGGGAAAGAATGAGAAGAGGGAAGTAAAGAAGAAGAAAAAAAGAAAAGAAGGGCGAAAAGTCAAGGAATAAAGAAAATAAAGTGAGAAAGAGTGAAATATAACTAGACATTTGAGATAAGAACTGTCATCCAAATTAGGGTGACCAAAAAAATACAGAACGAAGAAATGAGAAGAGAGGAAGGAATGCAATAATTGAGCAGTGGTGTCTTGGAATAACTAAACTTTGGATGAAGGATAGAGAGAGCAGTTGTCGTGGGTCCAAGAGAGAGCTAGAGGTACGGGGACGAGCTGAGGGAATGAGATGCATAAGCTTGTGGGTCGTAAAAAGTGTATGGGGAACTTAAAGTAGAAGGAAAGTGGGTTAGGATGGTTGCGTGGTTCAGAGGGGATGTGGTGTTCGAACGCATGGATAGAGGATTGAATCGTGTTTGATGATTGTCACAGAACAGAGGATTCAACATTGCTAATCCAGGGAGGAGAAGGATACGGATAATGTAGTAGGAACAAAGCAACTGGTAAACGCCACAGTTTTAAGGTTAAATGGAGTTCTTGGAGGGCACAGGGCACATGAGAACACAAAGAATGCAAACTTGGTATGCAGATGTTTTTGTGTCTCCATTGTCTTGCTACAGGGAGTAATGACTGACCCGTTCTGCTTCATACCTAACGAATATGTAATCTTCCCACTCTTTCCCCGCCCTGCCCGACGGCAAGTTAAGGATGACTATATCACTTATAGACTCACCACGACACACCCATCACTTTGGCTAACTCTGTAATGAGTATCTAGCACGTGTATTAGGTATTACCTCGTCTACCCAGACCCACGCCGCTCTCCCCCCTCCCCCCTCCCCCTCCCCCCTCCCCCGGGACTTTCATTTCCCCCACCCCCACTTGTACCCTTCCTTTGCGAAGTCAAGACCCTGTGGCCTTCTTGAGACTCGCCGACTACAAATCACATGATTATGATAGTTTCTGTATCCGGACTTCAGATGGGTTATCGGAGGCTTGCAGGCACTACACAAGCCATGACGCGACCTCAGGGGGGGACGGAGGGGGGGCGGGAGTGGGAGGGGAGAGAGAGAAGGAGGGAAGGGGGGTAGTATGTGTGTGTACCCTAGTCAAAACACTCCTTCAGGTTATTTAACTAAAAAAAATGAAATAAAAGATAAATGAAATCTTCTCTTTTGGGGTTGTTAGGTCAGTGCCATTAAGTAATTCTTCGCATGGGGATTTCTATCACTCTAATAGTGCATGAGGTTATAAGGTTAGGGAGAAGTTAGTGCATAGATATATAGGAAGTATTGTAAAGTAACGAAGCCATTCGACCTGCAGTCGCCAACCATTAGGTAACATTTATAGAGTTGTTAGTGTACAACAAAAATAAATGTGTAATAACGAGTTTATGCGATTTACAGCCATTACCAATTTGGTAAAGGGACAAAAACAAAAAAACAAAAAAGGGACATACACCCTGACTACGAATAGGGGTCCATATGACGCAACGTGGCCCTGAAAAGACCTGAGACCTAATGAATCGAGGGACCTTACAATACGGATGAATCAAGTCTGCGCCTCCTCTACTCATCATCCGCAATAAAGGGGAGGCAATTACCGATTCAATTTGCATTTTGATTTGAACGTATTCATACAGAAATACCTGCATGCATACAGATTGCAAGCATGCATGCATTCATGCGAATATACACTATTGGAGGTGTGAAGAACTATATGTGAGTGTACATGCATCCAGTGGTAGTCATATAGTATGCATGTATAAATGTATAGATGCAGATGTATATGTAAGCGCACATACCGGCACACATTCACACTTAATCCCCCCACACACATACACACACACACTCTTGGCGCAGTGGTAGGGTTCCTGGTGCCACTACGGCGGTCTCGGTTCGAATCCCGCCCAGGGCTGAAATAATTTCATTATCGCTGCGCTACGAGTCGTTACTCCAACACTCGTGGGCGGGGAGTTGGGGTGTGTGTTGAGCATTACCCATAGATCGGTCATATATAAGCTCTGAGCTCGCTTCAGGGAGGGAAATAGATGTCGATCACGAGTCCAACACATGATCTAGGACCATTGTGAGTCATACACACACCACGCACAAACAAACAGACACAGATACACACACACAAACAAAGACACAGATACACACACACACACACACACACACACACACACACACACACACACACACACACACACACACACACACACACACACACATAAATACATGTATACAAGCATATTTATATATGCACGTCCATGAATGCATAAAATACATACAAATGTACATACATGCATTCTTATATACATAGATACATACATACATACATATACATACATACATTTATACATACATACATACATATATACATACATACATACATGCATGCATACATACATACATACATACATACATATATATACATACATACATACATACATGTATGCATACATACATACATGCATACATACATACACACATACATACATACATACATACATGCATACATACATGTATACATGCATAAATACATACATACATACACACATACACACATACATACATACATACATACATACATACATACATACATATATTCATGCCTACACACATCTGTACTCATATACATGTACATACACACATGCATACACACACATACACAAATACATACATACATACGTACATACCTACGTACATACATACATACATATCCTTTGAGATTTTTTGGACTTGGGTAATTTTGGTCACTTGCTCCGATTTACTCGGCATCTCACCCACAGATCGAGGGCGGCCAAGGTTGCCGTGGAGTCCAATTTGACACCACTCAAGCCAACAGTATTGATGCCAGAAGCCCACAAGTGAATACTGGGTGAAAAGGCCCAAATCTGAAGGAGTGCCACCACCACGCCCTTGGGCTCAGGCTGCTCATGTCTACCTTGCTGTGCACTGTGTCCGACTCTCTCCCTGTAGGGCAAGATTGGACCAAATTGGTCACCTTCGGATTAATCCTTTGAGAGTTTTTTGGACTTTGGGTCATTTTGGTCACTTGCTCCGATTTACTCGTCATCTCACCCACAGGTCGAGGGCGGCCAGGGTTGCCGTGGAGTCCAATTTGACACCACTCAAGCCAACGGTATTGATGCCAGAAGCCCAAAAGTGAATACTGGGTGAAAAGGCCCAAATTTGGAGGAGTGCCACCACCACGCCCTTGGGCTCAGGCTGCTCATGTCTACCTTGCTGTGCACTGAGTCTAACTCTCTCTCTGTGGGGCAAGGTTGGACCAAATCGGTCACCTTCGGACTTTAGGTCATATTGGTCACTTGCTCCGATTTACTCGGCATCTCACCCACAGGTCGAGGTCGGCCAGGGTTGCCGTTGAGTCTAATTTGACACCAGTCAAGCCAACGGTATTGATGCCAGAAGCCCACAAGTGAATACTGGGTGAAAAGGCCCAAATTTCGAGGAGTGCCACCACCACGCCCTTGGGCTCAGGCTGCTCATGTCTACCTTGCTGTGCACTGTGTCCCACTCTCTCCCTGTAGGGCAAGTTTGGCCCAAATCGGTCACATTCGGATTTTCGGCTAAATTCATGGGGGTTAATCCTTTGAGATTTTTTGGACTCTGGGTCATTTTGGTCACTTGCTCCGATTTACTCGGCATCTCACCCACAGGTCGAGGGTGGCCAGGGTTGCCGTGGAGTCCAATTTGACACCACTCAAGCCAACGGTATTGATGCCAGAAGCCCAAAAGTGAATACTGGGTGAAAAGGCCCAAATTTGGCACGCCCTTGGGCTCAGGCTGCTCATGTCTACCTTGCTGTGCACTGTGTCCGACTCTCTCCCTGTGGGGCAAGTTTGGACCAAATCGGTCACCTTCGGATTTTCGGCTAAATTCATGGGGTTAATCCTTTGAGATTTTTTGGACTTTGGGTCATTTTGGTCACTTGCTCCGATTTACTCGGCATCTCACCCACAGGTCGAGGGCGGCCAGGGTTGCCGTGGAGTCCAATTTGACACCACTCAAGCCAACGGTATTGATGCCAGAAGCCCAAAAGTGAATACTGGGTGAAAAGGCCCAAATTTGGAGCAGTGCTACCACCACGCTCTTGGGCTTAGGCTGCTCATGTCTACGTTGCTGTGCACTGTGTCCGACTCTCTCCCTGTGGGGCAAGTTTGGACCAAATCGGTTACCTTCGGATTTTCGGCAAAATTCATGGGGTTAATCCTTTAAGATTTTTTGGACTTGGGGTCATTTTGGTCACTTGCTCCGATACACTCGGCATCTCACTCACAGGTTGAGGGCGGCCAGGGTTTCCGTGGAGTCCAATTTGACACCACTCAAGCAAACGGTATTGATGTCAGAAGCCCAAAAGTGAATACTGGGTGAAAAGGCCCAAATTTGAGGAGTGCCAAAGCCACGCCCTTGGGCTCAGGCTACTCATGTCTTCATTGTTGTGCACTGTGTTCGATTCTCTCCCTGTGGGGCAAGTTTGGACCAAATCGGTCACCTTCGGATTTACGGTTAAATTCATTTGAGATTTACGGTTAAATTCATTTGAGATTTTTTGGACTTTGGGTCATATTGGTCACTTGCTCCGATTTACTCAGCATCTCACCCACAGGTCGAGGGGGGCCAGGGTTGCCGTTGAGTCCAATTTGACACCACTCAATCCAACGGTATTGATGCCAGAAGCCCATAAGTGAATACTGGGTGAAAAGGCCCAAATTTGAAGGAGTGCCACCACCACGCCCTTGGGCTTAGGTTGTTCATGTCTACCTTGCTGTGCACTGTGTCCGACTCTCTCCCTGTGGGGCAAGTTTGGAGCAAATCAGTAACTTTTGGATTTTCGGCCATAATCATTGAGATTTTTTGGTTTTTGGGTCATTTTGGTCACTTGCTCCGATTTACTCGTTATCTCACCCACAGGTCAAGGACGGCCAGGGTTGCCGTGGAGTCCAGTTTGACACCACTCAAGCCAACGTTATTGATGCCAGAAGCCCATAAGTGAATACTGGGAGAAAAGGCCAAAATTTGGAGGAGTGCCACCACCACGCCCTTGGGCTTAGGCTGCTCATGTCTGCCTTGCTGTGCACTGTGTCTGACTCTCTCCCTGTGGGGCAAGTTTGGACAAAATAGGTCACCTGCCTATTTTCGGCTAAATTCATGGGATTTTTTGGACTTTGGGTCATTCTGGTCACCTGCTCCGATTTACTCGGCATCTCACCCACAGGTCGAGGGCGGCCAGGGTTGCCGAGGAGTCCAATTTGACACCACTCAAGCCAACGGTATTGATGCCAGAAGCCCAAAAGTGAATACTGGGTGAAAAGACCCAAATTTGGAGGAGTGCCACCACCACGCCCTTGGGCTTAGGCTGCTCATGTCTACCTTGCTATGCACTTTGTCCGACTCTCTCCCTTTAGGTGTTGTTTAGACCAAATCGGTCACCTTCGGATTTACGGCTAAATTCATGGCGTTAATCCTTTGAGATTTTTTGGACTCGGGGTCATTTTGGTCACTTGCTCCGATTTACTCGGCATCTCACCCACAGTTCGAGGGCACCCAGGGTTGCTGTGGAGTCCAATTTGACACCACTCAAGCCAACTGTATTGATGCCAGAAGCCCAAAAGTGAATACTGGGTGAAAAGGCCCAAGATTGGAGGAGTGCCACCACCACGCCCTTGGGCTCAATCTGCTCATGTCTACCTTGCTGTGCACTGTGTCCGACTCTCTCCCTGTGGGGCAAGTTTGGACCAAATCGGTCACCTTCGGATTTACGGCTAAATTCATGGGGTTAATCCTTTGAGATTTTTTGGACTTTGGGTCATATTGGTCACTTGCTCCGATTTACTCGGCATCTCACCCACAGGTCGAGGGCGGCCAGGGTTGCCGTGGAGTCCAATTTGACACCACTCAAGCCAACGGTATTGATGCCAGAAGCCCAAAAGTGAATACTGGGTGAAAAGGCCCAAATTTGGAGGAGTGCCACCACCACGCCCTTGGGCTCAGGCTGCTCATGTCTACCTTGCTGTGCACTGTGTCCGACTCTCTCCCTGTGGGGCAAGTTTGGACCAAATCGGTCACCTTCGGGTTTACGGTTAAATTCATGGGGTTAATCCTTTGAGATTTTTTTTATTTTGGGTCATTCTGGTCACCTGCTCCGATTTGCCCGTTATCTCACCCACAGGTCGAGGGCGGCCAGGGTTGCCGTGGAGTCCAATTTGACACCACTCAAGCCAACGGTATTGATGCCAGAAGCCCAAAAGTGAATACTGGGTGAAAAGGCCCAAATTTGGAGCAGTTCTACCACCACGCTCTTGGGCTTAGGCTGCTCATGTCTACGTTGCTGTGCACTGTGTCCGACTCTCTCCCTGTGGGGCAAGTTTGGACCAAATCGGTCACCTTCGGATTTTCGGCAAAATTCATTTGAGATTTACGGTTAAATTCATTTGAGATTTTTTGGACTTTGGGTCATATTGGTTGTGGTGTAGTGTTATCCTGGGCCATGGCCCTCGACACGACGAGCAGGGCGCCATAGGTTTAGAAGTACTCTTGGGCACAAGGCCCTCGTTGTTAAATATGTAGGACAAGGCATAGATTTCCCTCTGCGTAGGGAATACGACGTACCCACCAGGTCAGTCTAGAACTGTCCCTCATACGGTGAGCATGTAGCTCTCCTGTTGTGACTCACCTATGTACGCATAACCCACTTATTAATAAAGACACCAAACGTCCCCTCGCGTTTCTGTTGCACACGAAGATGGCGCAGTGAGTAGGATTGCTTGCAAGTGCTTACAATGTGCAACAGTGAAACATGGGACTATACATGAATCAGTGGCACGCACTGATGGAAGTAGACCAATAGGCGACAGTGAACAGGCTGGACCGTGAGTGCAGTGCCGATACATTGAGCATGCACGGGACTGTGCAAAATTGTGTGATAGTGATAGTGGCGTGCCTTCGTGCATGTAGTGGGGCAAACAAGGAGGCCTTTGTCCCACCGCTCCACCCTGCACGGTGCCCAGGCCAAAGTAGGCCGCGCGGACAAGGAGGCCTTTGTCCTGCTTCGCCGTGCTCACCGCGAGTGCCATCCGCCCAGCTGGCTCGCACGGGCCACACCCACCCAGCTTAGGAATCGCCACGCTGCCTCCGCACACCCGTGGCAATTACGTCACCCCAGGAGGAGGTGACACCACTGCCGCCCACCGGAGGCATTGAAGGGGACCGTCTCGGACGCCCAGTAGGACCTGCACGCATGCATCCTGTCACTATGCAAGGGGTCCCCCGCCAGACGCACGCACTCTCCGCCCCTTCTCCCTGGAGGACTGGCACCTGCCGTCCTAATGCCTTCCGGGCCATCGCCCTCCACCACCTGTCAGCGCCCGCAATGCGCTGCCCTTCGCAGGTGTGTAAATCACGGGGATAGGCCCACGCGGTCGACGTATCTCACGCGACCCCCTCCCCCCCAACAGGACACTTCTGGGTGACCACACTCCGTCACCTGTCAGTGCCCGTGCCGTATCGCCTGACAACGCAGGTGCGGAATCGCAGGGATAGGCACTCGGCACCTAGGCATGTTGGAGATATCAAGAGCTCTGCAGCCGCCGCTCTCAGCGCAGACAACGCGGTCGACGTATCTCACGCGACCCCCTCCCCCCCAACAGGACACTTCTGGGTGACCGCCCCCCGTCACCTGTCAGTGCCCGTGCCGTATCGCCTGACAACGCAGGTGCGGAATTACAGGGATAGGCACTCGGCACCTAGGCACGTTGGAGATATCCGGAGCCAGCCTACGGACGCCGCTCTTGGCGCCGACGACGCACTCGACGTATCTCACGTGAACCCCCCGCAACGAACGCTTCCCGGACCCTGTCCTGGCGATGACATACGCAAACAGGTGCGCCGAGCTGACATTGCCCATGGACAGCTCCCGGCCGCCACTCGCGACTGCTTCCTACGGTACTTTAGTGACGTGCTGGTCTCCAAGGACGACCCCAGCATCGCCTGCCCTAGGAAAGACCATGGTTCTCCCCCCCCCCTTCGTGAGAACCCACCTGCAAGCCGACGCGACGCCCCACGCCGCCCGCACGCCCAGGCCGATACCGCTCGCATTTCAGGTTCAAGCGAAGGAAGACTTGACTCAATGGTGCAGCAAGGTATCGTTACGCCCGTCGTGAGGCGAGCTCTGTCGCCACCGCCCGTGCTGGCGCCCTTTGAGCACCGGGCCGACCTCTCCGCTCGGCGAAGGATTTGTCGTCCTCGTGCGCGGACCCCCTTCGGTTCCGCCCCCGACGCAGTTTATATGCGTGACTGAAATATCGCGCACTTCCGCCTCGTCCAGTGTGGCTTACGGTTTCCGACGGACGCCGAAACCTGATACGCCACTACCACTGGAGACGCTTGCTGCCATCTGGGCCGCACCCAATTGCAAGCCATGCCCGTTTGGATGGCCCCACTTCTCGTGGATGACGGACCACCGTTCGTTCATCCTCTTCTTCACGTCAGGAACTCCGTCACCGGCAATACCGGCGCCCCGCATTGACGACCCGTCTCCAGCCGCCGACACCGACGGAGCGCTCTGAAGACCACGCCGCGGCACGGATAAGCCCCGCCTACGGTCACCCGCTGACCTGCGTGACCTCCGGGCTCCCGTCCGACTACCGCGCCCTACCCAACTCCATCCCTCCGTATTGGAAGCTCCGCACCGCCTCTTCCGCTGACGAACCCCGCCATCTCCAGGAGCGACCACAGGTCTTGAAAGAAGCCGCCCCGTCGCGTTCCTTTGGTGGAGGACATGCCGTCCTCATGCGCGGATTCCCCCACTTCCGCCTCCGCCGCTCGCCCGCGAGAGCGGAGGGTGGGGGAGGTGTGGTGTAGTGTTATCCTGGGCCCTGGCGCTCGACACGACGAGCAGGGCACCATAGGTTTAGAAGGACTCTTGGGCACAAGGCCCTCATTGTTAGATCTGTAGGACACGGCATAGATTTCCCTCTGCGTAGGGAGTACGACGTACACACCAAGTCAGTCTAGAACTGTCCCTCATACGGTGAGCATGTGGCTCTCCTATTGTGACTCACCTCTGTACGCATAACCCACTTATTAATAAAGACACCAAACGTCCCCCCGCGTTTCTGTTGCACACGAAGATTGGTCACTTGCTCCGATTTACTCTGCATCTCACCCACAGGTCGAGGGCGGCCAGGGTTGCCCTGGAGTCCAATTTGACACCATTCAAGCAAACAGTATTGATGCCAGAAGCCCATATGTGAATACTGGGTGAAAAGGCCCAAATTTGAGGAGTGCCACCACCACGCCCTTGGGCTCAGGCTGCTCATGTCTACCTTGTTGTGCACTGTGTTCGATTCTCTCCCTGTGGGGCAAGTTTGGACCAAATCATATTAGTTTGGACTTTGGGTCATATTGGTCACTTGCTCCGATTTAATCGGCATCTCACCCACAGTTCGAGGGCGTCCAGGGTTGCCATGGAGTCCAATTTGACACCACACAATCCAACGGTATTGATGCCAAAAGCCCATAAGTGAATACTGGGTTAAAGGGCCCAAATTTGGAGGAGTGCCACCACCACGCCCTTGGGCTTAGGCTGCTCATGTCTACCTTGCTATGCACTTTGTCCTACTCTCTCCCTTTTGGGTGTTGTTTAGACCAAATCGTTCACCTTCGGATCTACGGCTAAATTCATGGGGTTAATCCTTTGAGATTTTTTGGAGTTTGGGTTATATTGGTCACTTGCTCCGATTTACTCGGCATCTCACCCACAGGTCGAGGGCGGCCAGGGTTGCCGTGGAGTCCAACCAGACACCACTCAAGCCAACGGTATTGATGCCAGAAGCCCAAAAGTGAATACTGGGTGAAAAGGCCCAAATTTGGAGGAGTGCCACCACCACGCCCTTGGGCTCAGGTTGGTCATGTCTACCTTGCTGTGCACTGTGTCCGACTCTCTCCCTGTGGGGCAAGTTTGGAGCAAATCGGTCACCTTCGGATTTACGGCTAAATTCATGGTGTAGTCCTTTGAGATTTTTGGACTTTGGGTCATTATGGTCACTTGCTTCGATTTCCTAGGCATCTCACCCACAGTTCGAGGGCACCCAGGGTTGCTGTGGAGTCCAATTTGACACCACTCAAGCCAACTGTATTGATGCCAGAAGCCCAAAAGTGAATACTGGGTGAAAAGGCCCAAGATTGGAGGAGTGCCACCACCACGCCCTTGGGCTCAATCTGCTCATGTCTACCTTGCTGTGCACTGTGTCCGACTCTCTCCCTGTGGGGCAAGTTTGGACCAAATCGGTCACCTTCGGATTTACGGCTAAATTCATGGGGTTAATCCTTTGAGATTTTTTGGACTTTGGGTCATTTTGGTCACTTGCTCCGATTTACTCGGCATCTCACCCACAGGTCGAGGGCGGCCAGGGTTGCCGTGGAGTCCAATTTGACACCACTCAAGCCAACGGTATTGATGCCAGAAGCCCAAAAGTGAATACTGGGTGAAAAGGCCCAAATTTGGAGGAGTGCCACCACCACGCCCTTGGGCTCAGGCTGCTCATGTCTACCTTGCTGTGCACTGTGTCCGACTCTCTCCCTGTAGGGAAAATTTGGACCACATAGGTCACCTGCCTATTTTCGGCTAAATTCATGGGGTTAATCCTTTGAGATTTTTTGGACTTTGGGTCATTTTGGTCACTTGCTCCGATTTACTCGGCATCTCACCCACAGGTCGAGGGCGGCCAGGGTTGCCGTGGAGTCCAATTTGACACCACTCAAGCCAACGGTATTGATGCCAGAAGCCCATATGTGAATACTGGGTGAAAAGGCCCAAGTTTGGAGGAGTGCCACCACCACGCCTTTGGGCTCAGGCTGCTCATGTCTACCTTCCTGTACACTGTGTCCGACTCTCTCCCTGTTGGGAAAGTTTGGACCAAATCATATTAGTTTGGACTTTGGGTCATATTGGTCACTTGCTCCGATTTACTCAACATCTCACCCACAGGTCGAGGGGGGCCAGGGTTGCCGTTGAGTCCAATTTGACACCACTCAATCCAACGGTATTGATGCCAGAAGCCCATAAGTGAATACTGGGTGAAAAGGCCCAAATTTGAAGGAGTGCCACCACCACGCCCTTGGGCTTAGGTTGTTCATGTCTACCTTGCTGTGCACTGTGTCCGACTCTCCCTGTGGGGTAAGTTTGGACGAAATCGGTCACTTGCTCCGATTTAATCGGCATCTCACCCACAGTTCGAGGGCGTCCAGGGTTGCCATGGAGTCCAATTTGACACCACACAATCCAACGGTATTGATGCCAAAAGCCCATAAGTGAATACTGGGTTAAAGGGCCCAAATTTGGAGAAGTGCCACCACCACGCCCTTGGGCTCAGGTTGGTCATGTCTACCTTGCTGTGCACTGTGTCCGACTCTCCCTGTGGGGCAAGTTTGGAGCAAATCGGTCACCTTCGGATTTACGGCTAAATTCATGGGGTTAATCCTTTGAGATTTTTTGGTTTTTGGGTCATATTGGTCAATTGCTCCGATATACTCGGCATCTTAACCACAGGTCGAGGGCGGCCAGGGTTGCTTTGGAGTCCAATTTGACACCACTCAAGCCAATGGTATTGATGCCAGAAGCCCAAAAGTGAATACTGGGTGAAGAGGCCCAAATTTGGAGGAGTGCCACAACCACGCTCATGGGCTCAGGCTGCTCAAGTCTACCTTGCTGTGCACTGTGTCTGACTCTCTCCCTGTGGGGAAGTTTGGACAAAATAGCTCATCTGCCTATTTTCGGCTAAATTCATGGGGTCCTTTGAGATTTTTTTGATTTTGGGTCATTCTGGTCACCTGCTCCGATTTACCCGCCATCTCACCCACAGGTCGAGGGCGGCCAGGGTTGCCGTGGAGTCCAATTTCACACCACTCAAGCCAAGGGTATTGATGCCAGAAGCCCAAAAGTGAATACTGGGTGAAAAGGCCCAAATTTGGAGGAGTGCCACCACCACGCCCTTGGGCTCAGGCTGCTCATGTCTACCTTGCTGTGCACTGTGTCCGACTCTCTCCCTGTGGGGCAAGTTTGCACCAAACCGGTCATCTTCGGATTTTCGGTTAAATTCATTGGGGTAATCCTTTGAGATTATTTGGACTTTGGGTCATTTTGGTCACTTGCTCCGATTTACTCGGCATCTCACCCATAGGTCGAGGGCGGCCAAGGTTGCCGTGGAGTCCAACCAGACACCACTCAAGCCAACGGTATTGATGCCAGAAGACCACAAGTGAATACTGGGTGAAAAGGCCCAAATTTGGAGGAGTGCCAGCCCCACGCCCTTGGGCTTAGGCTGCTCATGTCTGCCTTGCTGTGCACTGTGTCTGACTCTCTCCCTGTGGTGCAAATTTGGACCAAATAGGCTACCTGAGTGTTTTCGGCTAAATTCAAGGAGTTAATCCTTTGAGATTTTTTGGACTTTGGGTCATTTTGGTCACTTGCTCCGATTTACTCGGCATCTCACCCACAGGTCGAGGGCGGCCAGGGTTGCCGTGGAGTATAATTTGACACCACTCAAGCCAACGGTATTGATGCCAGAAGCCCAAAAGTGAATACTGGGTGAAAAGGCCCAAATTTGGAGGAGTGCCACCACCACGCTCTTGGGCTTAGGCTGCTCATGTCTACCTTGCTGTGCACTGTGTCCGACTCTCTCCCTGTGGGGCAAGTTTGGACCAAATCGGTCACCTTCGGATTTTCGGCTAAATTCATGGGGTTAATCCTTTGAGATTTTTTGGACTTTGGGTCATTTTGGTCACTTGCTCCGATTTACTCGGCATCTCACCCACAGGTCGAGGGCGGCCAGGGTTGCCGTGGAGTCCAATTTGACACCACTCAAGCCAACGGTATTGATGCCAGAAGCCCATAAGTGAATTCTGGGTGAAAAGGCCCAAATTTGGAGGAGTGCCACAACCACGCCCTTGGGCTCAGGCTGCTCATGTCTACCTTGCTGTGCACTGTGTCCGACTCTTTCCCTTTGGGGTAAGTTTGGACCAAATCGGTCACCTTCGGATTTTCGGCTAAATTCATGGGGTTAATCCTTTGAGATTTTTTGGACTTTGGGTCATATTGGTCACTTGCTCCGATATACTCGGCATCTCACCCACAAGTCGAGGACGGCCAGGGTTGCCTTGGAGTCCAATTTGACACCACTCAAGCCAACGGTATTGATGCCAGAAGCCCAAAAGTGAATACTGGGTGAAAAGACCCAAATTTGGAGGAGTGCCACCACCACGCCCTTGGGCTTAGGCTGCTCATGTCTACCTTGCTATGCACTTTGTCCGACTCTCTCCCTTTAGGTGTTGTTTAGACCAAATCGGTCACCTTCGGATTTACGGCTAAATTCATGGCGTTAATCCTTTGAGATTTTTTGGACTCGGGGTCATTTTGGTCACTTGCTCCGATTTACTCGGCATCTCACCCACAGGTCGTGGGCGGCCATGGTTGCCGTGGAGTCCAATTTGACACCACTCAAGCCAACGGTATTGATGCCAGAAGCCCATATGTGAATACTGGGTGAAAAGGCACAAATTTGGAGGAGTGCCACCACCACGCCCTTGGGCTCAGGCTGCTCATGTCTACCTTGCTGTGCACTGTGTCCGAGTCTCTCCCTGTGGGGCAAGTTTTGACCAAATCAGTCACCTTCGGATTTGCGGTTAAAGTCATGGGGTCCTTTGAGATTTTTTGGACTTTGGGTCATTATGGTCACTTGCTCCGATTTACTCGGCATCTCATCCACAGGTCGAGGGCGGCCAGGGTTGCCGTGGAGTCCAATTTGACACCACTCAAGCCAACGGTATTGATGCCAGAAGCCCAAAATGAGCCTTTTCTCCGGAAGATCACTAGATATGTTGATGAGTGTGCCATCGAAGGACAGAACGTACGTTTCTATGAGGCAGGCACTGATTCAAGCGTACGGCATGTCCAGTGAGGAAGCCCGAAGGTAATTTTTCGAAGCAGAAATGCTCGAATATGAGACGGCCTCACAATATGCTAGTCGATTATCGAGCCGCCTAGAGCTCTGGATTGAAAAAGATGGAGCAGAGAAGACGTTCTTGGGCCTAGCGGATAAGGTGACTAGCATAGAGGATGTGTGCACTAAGGCCGAAGCACACAATGCAGCGTACGGGAGAAATACCTTTAGGAGAGAACAGAGCAAGGAAATAGGTGGTGCTAGTGAGGTGAGTCAGTCATGTGAATGGTATAGGCGGCAGGTAGCCGACAGGAGCGGCATGAATAGGGCTAAGCCTGGCTCATGGACGGCGCCACGAGGTCGTCCCCAACAAGATGGTGGAATGCGAGCCAAGGGGCGCGAACAGCCAGCTCAGAGTTGGAGGATGGGTGCGCGCATGACCGCTGCCAATCTGGTGAGTACCCAGGACGACTCCATGAGCACGAATCAAGGTCAGACCAGTAACGAGCGTCCCATCCTTGCCGGGAGCTCGCCACGTACGTGGGCAGAAGGTTCTCCTGACATTGTAACAGGAGGCTGCCGCGAGACGCACCGGTTATGACTAGAAGGCCAGGAAGGACTTAACATTTGGTTAGGCCTGGTGAATGGCGAGGAGGCACATGTAATGAGAGATTCGGGCTGCACAGGGTGCATCGTGAGGAGGCAATTGGTTAGACCCGAGCAGTATACGGGTAAGAAGTGGATGGGTAGAAGTGGCGTCATGCGGAATCCCATAAGTGATTGCGTGATTGGCAATATCCCCGGGGCGCGTAATACGAGCACCGTAGAGGCAGGAACGCAGACCACCGCGGCCGTAGTAACCCGCGCAATAGTGAGAAACCTTTCTGCTGCGGTGCCTCTGACTGTGCCTGAGATGCAGGAGTTAATAGATTCGAAGGAAGTTCAGGATAGGCAGCTAGACGATCCCTCGTTAGAAACCGTACGTACGGCGAGTGGGTCAAAGTGTTATGACTTATGTAAGGCAGGCAGGAAGAATGCATAGGAAGGTTGAAACAAGTCAAGAGATTAAACACCAATTCATAGTACCAGAGCGGTATAGGCAGGCAGGCTTGGACACGAGGCAGCCTTAGCAGGTCACATGGGATACCATAAAACCCTCAATAGGATCAGCAAGGATTTCTTTTGGCCGGGTATGGCCACAGATATATCCCGTTGGACAAAATCATGCGATACGTGCCAGAAAACCACAGACCGGGGCAGAGTTAAGCCTGCACCCCTGCAACAACTGCCCATCATAGCCACGCCATTCGAACGCGTCGCGGTCGATATCGTGGGTCCCATTAAGCCCCGATCGCGAGAAGGCTATAAATATATATTGACGCTAGTCGATTTTGCTACTCGTTGGCCGGAGGCCGTAGCTCTTAAGAACATAGAGAGCATTACTGTAGCGGAGGCATTGCTGGGAATTTTCAGCAGGATAGGGGTGCCCAAGGAAATCCTTAGTGATAGAGGAACCCAGTTCACCTCGGGAATGATGAACGAGTTCTTACGGTTGCTTTCGATCCAAGGCATCCGAACTACGCCGTACCACCCCCAATGCAATGGTCTGTGCGAGAGATTCAACGGTACGTTGAAAAAGATGCTAACGAGGATGGCGAGCGAACAACCTAAGGAGTGGCCTAGGTTTGTCGCGCCCTTGCTCTTCGCATACCGCGAAGCTCCTCAGAGTAGCTTGAAGCACTTCCCCTTTGAACTGATTTATGGGAGGCACAGATGTTGCGTGAGCTGTGGGACGGCAGTGTTCTCGATCCCGTGGTTATCTCTACGTATGAGTATTTGCTCAACTTAGCAGATAGGCTCCAGGCCACGTGTAAACTTGCTAAGGAGGAGCTGGTTAAGGCCAGGGAGGTCCAAAGGTCCTACTTTGATAGGAAGGCCGAACTGAGAGAATTTCTGCCAGGGGACAAGTGCCTGCTATTAATGCCTACGTCCCATAATAAGTTGTTGGCCACCTGGCGTGGGCCCTACGAAGTAGTTGCCAGGAATTCCGAGGTCAACTACACCATACAGGTGGGCCACCATAAGACTAAGCGCTTCCACGTGAACATGCTTAAGCGCTATATAGAGCCCCAGAAGGCCGTAGCTAGCATGAATGTAGGAAAGGAAAGAGTGACAGGACATAGGACATCTGAGCATCTAGGATGCCTGCGCTTAGTTAGTAAACAGTTCCAGGACGAGGTGAGAGAGCTAGTAGGCTATGCTACCGTCATTTCAGAGGAAGGTGAGAATGATGTAGGTCCCGAGACAGCGCAAGCCAGGCAAAACGAGACATGGAAGGATGTAGCGGTAAGTGACTGCCTGGAAAGCGGGCAAAAGGACGAAGCTGTGTCCTTATGCAGGGAGTTCGCCCACAAGCCGGGGCAAGCCCAAGTGGAGCCCCTGTAAAAACTAAGCCATATTCTATACCCCTCAGACTCGTGGACGACGTCAAGGCGGAAATAAACGCAATGGTCGAAGCGGGAATAATTGAAAGGTCGACTTCCCCGTATTGCAGTCCCGTAGTGGTGGTTGGTAAGAAGACCGGAGGAGTAAGGCTGTGTGGTGATTACAGAAAGGTAAATTCTATCACACGGCCCATCGCAGAGCCAATGTCCGATCAACGGATGATATTTTCTAGGTTAGCTAATTCAAGTTTTATTTTTCAAAACTAGATCTCTCCCGAGGATTTTTCCAGATAGGACTACATCCCGAGAGCAGGAGGATTACGGCTTTCGGCACACCATGGGGGCTGTACCAATTCACCGTGCTGCCCATCGGCCTCACCAATGCCCCAGCGGTGTTCAACAGGACCATGCGCGACGTACTTCACGATGTGCCCGGCACAGAGGTACTCGTCGACGACGTCTTGGTTCATACGGAATCATTCGAGGAGCACATGGTGGTGCTAACGAAGGTACTGGAGAGGTTATCAGCAGCAGGTATGACTGTCAAACCCTCCAAAACGGAACTCGGCCAGACCGTAATCCAGTATCTGGGCCACACCGCGGGAAATGGTAAGTGTGGTTGTCAAGAGGACAAGGTGAAGAAGATTAAGGAGGCCCCGATCCCTACGACGAAGAAACAAGTGAGGGCCTTCGTTAATCTTGTGGGCTAATATCGGCAGTTCATCCCCGAATTCGCCGCGGTAGCAATGCCGCTGCATAACCTTCTAAAGAAGAGTGCACCAAACAGAGTAAGTTGGGGAGAGACAGAGGAAAGGGCATTCCAACAACTAAAATCACACCTATGTAACAGTCCCATATTGCAGCTCCCGAACCCCAGAGAACCCTTCACGCTACGAACCGATGCATCCCAGGACGCCGTCAGAGCTGTTCTACTCCAGGAGCAGGACGGATGGATGAACCCAGTGGCTTACCATAGCAGAAAATTGCGGGCAGCTGAGAGGAACTACAGCACCATCGAGCGTGAGTTACTAGATGTGGTAGATGGGATAAAGAAATTCCAATTCTATCTGTACGGAGGTAAGTTCGTCTTGGAGACGGATCATATGCCGCTGGAGCATTTGAAACCGTCCAAGACAGCCAACGCCAGGCTCACCAGGTGGGGACTATACTTGCAACACTTTGACTACACCTTGCGTTACATAAAAGGGAACGAGAATGTGGGGGCAGACTTATTGTCCAGACTTAGAAACAAATAACTGCTGTATTTTTTTGTCCTCAGATCCGGAGGAAGGAGACTTTATTTTATATACAATACAATTACATACACACACGCACAGGCACATTCGATATTTGTATGTCATGCCGTATTGGCCACAGTAGCCACAGCAACTCGATGTTGGAAAAAGAAAGATCCTGAGGTTTTTCGCACATACCGCAAGATCGAGGTAGCAAGGCTAAATAATTTAGGCACACTTTTCAACTCGCGACCCACGTCCCGAGTTGTTTCCGTCATTGGAAGAATGTCACGTGGGTCACGTGACGAAGCTTGGAGGGCTTTCGACGCGGACGTTTCGTCCCCCGCTGACCACGTGATTCGGCCCGAGATGAAAGCTTGGAGTTGGTCAGCGAGCGCACCTGCCTCAGGCCGGAATATGGCGTGAGGTCACGCTAGCCTTCAGGCCTGCCAACTAAGCCCAACTATACGGGGTCACCACTGCTGCTGCGCGCATGCGCCTATCGCCACCAACCACTCTCCCTCACCCTCCCGGATGTGCAAAGGAAGGGCATGGAGATCCTGGGAGACACTTCTTTTCCGACGCTCGTCGTCGTCGAGGAACAAGAGAGACCTGTCTGCTTGCCGAGCAGGACACTTCAGCCTCTCTCCCCACTCAAGAAAGTTACAATTTTTATAATTTAATTTTTGTGTAAGCTAAATTTAGCCTGTGTTATTCCGAATAAACACATCTTAGTTGGTGTGACGTGTGTTTCTCTCTCGCCTTCTCAAATTTATTGACTATTACCGTTCGAACCTATTTGACAGGTATTGATGCCAGAGGCCCATAAGTGAATACTGGGTGAAAAGGCCAAAATTTGGAGGAGTGCCACCACCACGCCCTTGGGCTCAGGCTGCTCATGTCTACCTTGCTGTGCACTATGCCCAAATCGGTCACCTTCGGATTTTCGGCTAAATTCATGGGGTTCATCCTTTGAGATTTTTTGGACTTTGGGTCATTTTGGTCACTTGCTCCGATTTACTCGGCATCTCACTCACAAGTCGAGGGCGGCTAGGGTTACCGTGGAGTCCAATTTGACACCAATCAAGCCAACGGTATTGATTCCAGAAGCCCACAAGTGAATACTGGGTGAAAAGGCCCAAATTTGGAGGAGTGTCACCACCACGCCCTTGGGCTCAGGCTGCTCATGTCTACCTTGCTGTGCACTGTGTCTGACTCACTCCCTGTGGGGCAAGTTTGAATTAAATCGGTCACCTTCGGATTTTCGGAGATTGTTTGGATTTTGGGCCATTTTGGTCACCTCCACCGATTTACCCGCTATCACACCCACAGGACCGGCAAGGCCTGGGATGCCCTCCACTGCAATCCCACACCAGTCACCCACACCCTATCCCTGCCAGAGGCATAAACGTCAAAAGGCCCAAATTTGGAGGGCTCTCACCGCCACACCCTTGGTCTCACGATTCTGCTGTCTACGCTCATGTGCACCCTATCCCACGCTCTACGCGTGGCGCAAGTTTGGACCAAATCGCTGACCTTCGGGTCATTGTCATCACTTACTACGATTTAATCAGCATCTCACCCACAGGTCGAGGGCGGCCAGGGTTGCCGTGGAGTCGAATTTGATACAACTCAAGCCAACGGTATTGATGCCAGAAGCCCAAAAGTGAATACTGGGTGAAAAGGCCCAAGTTTGGAGGAGTGCCACAACCACGCCCTTGGACTCAGGCTGCTCATGTCTACCTTGCTGTGCACTGTGTCCGACTCTCTCCCTGTGGGACAAGTTTGGACCAAATCAGTCACTTTCGGATTTTCGGCTATATTCATGGGGATCCTTTGAGATTTTTTGGACTTTGGGTCATTTTGGTCACTTGCTCCGATTTACTCGGCATCTCACCCACAGGTCGAGGGCGGCCAGGGTTGCCGTGGAGTCCAATTTGACACCACTCAAGCCAACGGTATTGATGCCAGAAGCCCAAAAGTGAATACTGGGTGAAAAGGCCCAAATTTGGAGGAGTGCCACCACCACGCCCTTGGGCTCAGGCTGCTCATGTCTACCTTGCTGTGCACTGTGTCCGACTCTCTCCCTGTGGGGCAAGTTTGGACCAAATCGGTCACCTTCGGATTTTCGGCTAAGTTCATGGGGTTAATCCTTTGAGATTTTTTGGACTCTGGGTCATTTTGGTCACTTGTTCCGATTTACTCGGCATCTCACCCACAGGTCAAGGGCGACCAGGGTTGCTGTGGAGTCCAATTTGACACCACTCAAGCCAACCGTCTTGATGCCAGAAGCCCAAAAGTGAATACTGGGGGAAAACGCCCAACTTTGGAGGGGCGCCGCCGCCACGCCCTCGGGCTCGGGCTCCTTGCGTCTACCTCGCCGTGCACTGTGTTCGACTCTCTCCCTGTGGGGCAAGTTTGGGCCAAATCGGTGACCTTCGGATTTTCGGCCAAATTCTTGGGTTTACACCTTTGAGATTTTTTGGATTATGGGTCATTGTCATCACTTGCTACGATTTACTCAGCATCTCACCCACAGGTCGAGGGTGGCCAGGGTTGCCGTAGAGTCCAATTTGACACCAATCAAGCCAACGGTATTGATGCCAGAAGCCCAGAAGTGAATACTGGGTGAAAAGGCACAAATTTGGAGGAGTGCCACCAACACGCCCTTGCGCTCAGGCTGCTCATGTCTACCTTGCTGTGCACTGAGTCCGACTCTCTCCCTGTAGGGAGAGTTTGGACCAAATCGGTCACCTTCGGATTTACGGCTAAATTCATGGGGTTAATCCTTTGAGATTCTTTGGACTTTGGGTCCAGTAAGGTAAACATGAGCAGCCTGAGCCCAAGGGCGTGGTAGTGGCTTTCCTCCAAATTTGGGCTTTTTCACCCAGTATTCACTTATAGGCTTCTGGCATCAATACCGTTGGCTTGATTGGTGTCAAATTGAACTCCACGGCAACCCTGGCCGCCCTCGACCTGTGGGTGAGATGCCGAGTAAATCGGAGCAAGTGAACGAAATGACCCAAAGTCCAAAAAATCTCAAAGGATTTACCCCATGGATTTAGCCAAAAATCCGCAAGTGACCGATTTGGTCCAAACTTGCCCCACAGGGAGAGTGTCGGACACAGTGCACAGCAAGGTAGACATGAGGAGCCTGAGCTCAAGGGCGTGGTGGTGGCACTCCTCCAAATTTGGGCCTTTTCACCCAGTATTCACTTTTGGGCTTCTGGCATCAATACCGTTGGCTTGAGTGGTGTCAAATTGGACTCCACGGCAACCCTGGCCACCATCGACCTGTGGGTGAGATTCCGAGTAAATCGGAACAAGTGACCAAAATGACCCAAAGTCCAAAAAATCTCAAAGGAAACCCCATGAACTTAGCCGAAAATCCGAATGTGACCGATTTGATCCAAACTTGCCCCACAGGGAGAGAGTCGGACACAGTGCACAGCAAGGTAGACATGAGCAGCCTGAGCCCAAGGGCGTGGTGGTGGCACTCCTCCAAATTTGGGCCTTTTCACCCAGTATTCACTTTTGGGCTTCTGGCATCAATACCGTTGGCTTGAGTGGTGTCAAATTGGACTCCACGGCAACCCTGGCCGCCCTCGACCTGTGGGTGAGATGCCGAGTAAATCGGAGCAAGTGACTAAAATGACCCAAAGTCCAAAAATCCGAAGGTGACCGATTTGGTCCAAACTTGCCCCACAGGGAGAGAGTCGGACACAGTGCACAGCAAGGTAGACATGAGCAGCCTGAGCCCAAGGGCGTGGTGGTGGCACTCCTCCAAATTTGGGCCTTTTCACCCAGTATTCACTTTTGGGCTTCTGGCATCAATACCGTTGGCTTGAGTGGTGTCAAATTGGACTCCACGGCAACCCTGGCCGCCCTCGACCTGTGGGTGAGATGCCGAGTAAATCGGAGCAAGTGACCAAAATGACCCAAAGTCCAAAAAATCTCAAAGGATTAACCCCATGAATTTAGCCGAAAATCCGAAGGTGACCGATTTGGTCCAAACTTGCCCCACAGGGAGAGAGTCGGACACAGTGCACAGCAAGGTAGACATGAGCAGCCTGAGCCCAAGGGCGTGGTGGTGGCACTCCTCCAAATTTGGGCCTTTTCACCCAGTACATAAGAACATAAGAATAAAGGAGACTGCAAAAGACAATAAGGCCTACACTGGGCAGCTCCGTATCCATCACCACCTGT
Source organism: Oratosquilla oratoria (assembly GCF_046742065.1). Lineage (NCBI taxonomy): Eukaryota > Metazoa > Arthropoda > Malacostraca > Stomatopoda > Squillidae > Oratosquilla > Oratosquilla oratoria. The sequence goes on along the minus strand of NC_134797.1, from coordinate 37,509,819 downwards.
CATCCCCATCCATAAAGTTGTCTAATAATTTTTTAAAACAACTGATAATTTCAGCGCTTACTACATGGTTACTAAGTATATTCCATTCATCGACCACCCTATTAGTAAACCAGTTCTTGCCTATTTACTTCTTAAATCTAAATTTGTCCAGTTTATACCCATTACTGCGAGTCCTGCCATGCTGTTTTATCATGATGACCTTGTTTGCATCACCATTGTTATAGCCTTTGATCCACTTGAACACTTCTAGTAGATCACCCCGCACTCTCCGTCTTTCCACAGAGTGTAAGTTAAGGTGCCTAAGCCTCTCTTCGTAAGGCAAATTTCCGAGTCCTTGTATCATTTTGGTCATTCTTCTCTGTACTGATTCTAGTGAATTTATGTCCATTCTGTAGGACGGAGACTAAAACTGTACCGCATAGTCAAGGATGGGTCTGACTATCGCTAGATAGATTTTAATGATTACCTCTGCACTTCTATTCGTTACCGTCCTAGCAAAGAAGCCTAATGCTTTGTTAGCTTTATTTCTGGCGCTAATGCACTGCTTCCTGGTTTTAAGATTTGGATTCACCAGAACTCCCAAGTCCCTCTCGTACTCAGATTTGTCTAAAAACGTGCTATCTAAGTTGTATCTATTTTCGGGGTTGTGTAGCCCTACGTTTAACACTCTACACTTAGATATATTGAAGTTCATTTGCCATTTTACCGACCATGTTAACATCTGGGCGTCGTCGTCCTGTTTTAGTGTCGTCCGCAAACTTACTAACATCACTATTCAACCCATCGTCTAAGTCGTTTATATACATAATGAACAACAAGGGACCCAAAACCGAGCCCTGGGGGACCCCGCTAGTAACATTGCCCCACCTAGATTTTATTCCATTTATGGTGACCCGCTGTTTTCTGTTACTAATCCAAGCTCTAATCCATTCTAACACTTTTCCTCCTATGCCATGGGCTTTGATTTTATTTAGTAGTCTCTGGTGTGGCACTTTGTCGAACGCTTTGCTAAAGTCAAGGTAAATAACATTGTAATTTTCATTGTTGTCTGACGCCTTATATACTTTAGTGTAAAAGGATAGAAGATTAGTCACACATGACTTACCCTTGGAGAAACCATGCTGTGAATCACGAATTAAATTATGCCCTTCAATGTGTTCTCTGAGTCTATTTACTATTATTGATTCAAGCATTTTTCCTATAACCGATGTCAAACTGATTGGCCTGTAGTTGCATAAATATGATCTATCTCCCTTCTTAAAAACAGGAACAACGTTTGCCTGCCTCCAAGCAGTTGGAACAGAACCAGTGTCTACCGATTTATTGAATATTTCAGTTAACTGGTCGCAGATTTCAAATTTACACTCCTTAAGCATTCTTGGAAAAATTTTGTTTGGACCCGGATTTTCTGTAGCTTTAAGTCTGTCAATCTGCTTGACTACTTCTTCTTTACTAATGCTGATATTAGTTAGACTACTCTCTTCATCCCCTCTGAAAATCAGATGGCAGTCAGGTACTATATCTAACCTCTCGTTAGTAAACACCGATAGAAAATAATTGTTAAACTCCTCACTCATTTTTTCTTCCGATTCTATCATGACATTTTCATTGTTTTTAATTGGTCCTATTCTTCCTTTATTTTTTGTTCTATAGAGGTGAAAGAAACCCTTTGGGTTGGATTTGGCTAGACTAGCAACCTTGATTTCATAAATACGTTTCACTGAACGTGTATTCCTTTTAACCAGCTTTGCCATTTCGTTATATCTTGATCTAAGGTGTGATTCCCCGTTTTTTATTTTTACGTAAAGTCCTCTTTTCATTCCGATCTCATGTTTCAATCTGTCCGTCATCCATTTGGGAGTATTACTATTTTTCCGTACTCACTTTTGGGCTTCTGGCAACAATACCAAAAAATCACCGCAAATCCGAAGGTGACCGATTTGGTCCAAACTTGCCCCATAGGGAGAGAGTCGGGCACAATGCACTTTTGGGCTTCTGGCATCAATACCGTTGGCTTGAGTGGTGTCAAATTGGACTCCACGGCAACCCTCGCCTCCCTCGACCTGTGGGTGAGATGCCGAGTAAATCGGAGCAAGTGACCAAAATGACCTAAAGTCCAAAAAATCTCAAGGAATTTAGCCGCAAATCCGAAGGTGACCGATTTGGTCCAAACTTGCCCCACAGGGAGAGAGTCGCCACAATGCACAGCAAGGTAGACATGAGCAGCCTGAGCCCAAGGGCGTGGTGGTGGCACTCCTCCAAATTAGGGCCTTTTCATCCAGTATTCACTTATGGGCTTCTGGCATCAATACCGTTGGCCTGAGTGGTGTCAAATTGGACTCCACAGCAGCCCTGGCCGCTCTCGACCTGTGGGTGAGATGGCGAGTAAATCGGAGCAAGTGACCATAATGACCCATAATCCAAAAAATCTCAAAGGAGTAACTCCATGAATTTTGCCGAATATCCGAAGGTGACCGATTTGGTCCAAGACTTGCCCCACAGGGAAAGAGTCGGACACAGTGCACAGCAAGGTAGACATGAGCAGCCTGAACCCAAGGGCGTGGTGGTGGCACTCCTCCAAATTTGGGCCTTTTCACCCAGTATTCACTTTTGGGCTTCTGGCATCAATACCGTTGGCTTGAGTGGTGTCAAATTGGACTCCAAGGCAACCCTGGCCGCCCTCGACCTTTGCCGAGTAAATCGGAGCAAGTGACCATAATGACCCAAAGTCCAAAAAATCTCAAAGGATTAACCCCATAAATTTAGCCGAAAATCCGAAGGTGACCGATTTGGTCCAAACTCGCTCTACAGGGAGAAATTCGGACACAGTGCACAACAAGGTAGACATAAGCAGTCTGAGCCCAAGGGCGTGGTGGTGGCACTCCTCCAAGTTTGGGCCTTTTCACCCAGTATTCACTTAAGGGCTTCTGGCATCAATACCGTTGGCTTGAGTGGTGTCAAATTGGACTCCAAGGCAACCCTGGCCGCCCTCGACCTGTGCTGAGTAAATCGGAGCAAGTGACCAATATGACCCAAAGTCCAAAAACTCTCAAAGGATAAACCCCATGAATTTAGCCGTAAATCCGGAGGTGACCGATTTGGTCTAAACTCGCTCTACAGGGAGAGAGTCGGACATAGTGCACAGCATGGTAGACATGAGCAGCCTGAGCCCAAGGGTGTGGTGGTGGCACTCCTCCAAGTTTGGGCCTTTTCACAAAGTATTCACATTTGGGCTTCTGGCATCAATACCGTTGGCTTGAGTGGTGTCAAATTGGACTCCACGTCAAGCCTGGCCGCCTTCGACCTGTGAGTGAGATGCCGAGTAAATCGTGGCAAGTGACCATAATGACCCAAAGTCCAAAAAATCTCAAAAGATTAACCCCATGCATATAGACGGAAATCCGAAAGTGACCGATTTGGTCCAAACTTGCCCCACAGGGAGAGAGTCGGACACATTGGACAGCAAAGTAGACATAAGCAACCTGAGCCCAAAGGCGTGGTGGTGGAACTCCTCCAAATTTGGGCCTTTTCACCCAGTATTCACTTGTGGGCTTCTGGCATCAATACCGTTGGCTTGAGTTGTGTCAAATTGGACTTCACGGCAACCCCTGGCCGCCCTCGACATGTGGGTGAGATGCCGAGTAAATCGAAGCAAGTGACCAATATGATCCAAGGTCCAAAAATTTAGCCGAAAATCCGAAGGTGACCGATTTGGTCCAAACTTGCCCCACAGGGAGAGTCGTACACAGTGCACAGCAAGGTAGACATGAGCAGCCTGAGCCCAAGGGCGTGGTGGTGGCATTTCTCCAAATTTGGGCCTTTTCACCCAGTATTCACTTTTGGGCTTCTGGCATCAATACCGTTGGCTTGATTGGTGTCAAATTGGACTCCACGGCAACCCTGGCTGCCCTCGACCTATGGGTGAGATGCCGAGTAAATCGGAGCAAGTGACCAAAATGAACCAAAGTCCAAAAAAAAACTCAAAGGATTAACCCCATTAATTTAGCCGAAAATCCGATTATGACCGATTTGTTCCAAACTTGCCCTACAGGGAGAAAGTCGGACACAGTGTACAGCAAAGTAGACATGAGCAGCCTGAGCCCAAGGGAGTGGTGGTGGCACTCCTCCAAATTTAGGCCTTTTCACCCAGTATTTAGTTTTGGGCTTCTGGCATCAATACCGTTGGCTTGAGTGGTGTCAAATTGGACTCCTCAGCAACCATGGCCGCCCTCGACCTGTGGGTGAGATGCCGAGTAAATCGGAGCAAGTGACCAAAATGACCCTGGCCGCCCTCGACCTTTGCCGAGTAAATCGGAGCAAGTGACCATAATGACCCAAAGTCCAAAAAATCTCAAACGATTAACCCAATGAATTTAGCCGCAAATCCGAAGGTGACCGATTTGGTCCAGACATGCCCCACAGGGAGAGAGTCGATCACAGTGCACAGCAAGGTAGATATGAGCAGCCTGAGCACAAGGGCGTGGTGGTGGTATTCCTCCAAATTTGGGCCTTATCACCCAGTATTCACCTGTGGGCTTCTGGCATCAATACCGTTGGCTTGAGTGGTGTCAAATTGGACTCCACGGCAACCCTGGCCGCCCTCGACATATGGGTGAAATACCGAGTAAATCGGAGCAAGTGACCATAAAGACCCAAAGTCCATAAATTTAGCCGAAAATCCGAAGGTGACCGATTTGGTCCTAACTTGCCCCACAGGGAGAGAGTCAGATACAGTGCACAGCAAGGTAGATATGAGCAGCCTGAGCCTAAGGGCGTGGTGGTGGCACTCCTCCAACTTTGGGCCTTTTCACCCAGTATTCACCTGTGGGCTTCTGGCATCAATACCGTTGGCTTGAGTGGTGTCAAATTGGACTCCACGTCAACCCTGGCCGCCCTCGACCTGTGGGTGAGATGCCGAGTAAATCGGAGCAAGTGACCAATATGACCCAAAATCCAAAAAATCTCAAAGGATTACCCCATGAATTTAGCCGTAAATCCGAGGGTGACCGATTTGGTCCAGGGAGAGAGTCGGACACAGTGCACAGTGAGGTAGACATGAGCAGCCAAGGGCGTGGCGGTGGCACTCCTCCAAACTTGGGCCTTTTCACCCAGTATTCACTTGTGGGCCTCTGGCACCCATACCGTTGGCCTGAGTGGTGTCAAATTGGACTCCACAGCAGCCCTGGCCGCCCTCGACCTGTGGGTGAGATGGCGAGTAAATCGGAGCAAGTGACCATAATGACCCAAAGTCCAAAAAATCTCGAAGGATAACCCCATGAATTTAGCCGCAAATCCGAAGGTGACCGATTTGGTCCAGACATGCCCCACAGGGAGAGAGTCGATCACAGTGCACAGCAAGGTAGACATGAGCAGCCTGAGCCCATGGGCGTGGTTGTGGCACTCCTCCAAATTTGGGCCTTTTCACCCAGTATTCAGTCTTGGGCTTCTGGCATCAATACCGTTGGCTTGAGTGGTGTCAAATTGGACTCCACGGCAACCCTGGCCGCCCTCGACATGTGGTTGAAATACCGAGTAAATCGGAGCAAGTGACCATAATGACCCAAAGTCCAAAAAATCTCAAAGGATTAACCCCATGAATTTAGCCGCAAATCCGAAGGTGACCGATTTGGTCCAAACTTGCCCCACAGGGAGAGAGTCGGACACAGTGCACAGCAAGGTAGACATGAGCAGCCTGAGCCCAAGGGCGTGGTGGTGGCACTCCTCCAAATTTGGGCCTTTTCACCCAGTATTCACTTTTGGGCTTCTGGCATCAATACCGTTGGCTTGAGTGGTGTCAAATTGGACTCCACGGCAACCCTGGCCGCCCTCGACCTGTGGGTGAGATGCCGAGTAAATCGGAGCAAGTGACCAAAATGACCCAAAGTCCAAAAAATCTCAAAGGATTAACCCCATGAATTTAGCCGAAAATCCGAAGGTGACCGATTTGGTCCAAACTTGCCCCACAGGGAGAGAGTCGGACACAGTGCACAGCAAGGTAGACATGAGCAGCCTGAGCCCAAGGGCGTGGTGGTGGCACTCCTCCAAATTTGGGCCTTTTCACCCAGTATTCACTTTTGGGCTTCTGGCATCAATACCGTTGGCTTGAGTGGTGTCAAATTGGACTCCACGGCAACCCTGGCCGCCCTCGACCTGTGGGTGAGATGCCGAGTAAATCGGAGCAAGTGACCAAAATGACCCAAAGTCCAAAAAATCTCAAAGGATTTAGCCGAAAATCCGAAGGTGACCGATTTGGTCCAAACTTGCACCACAGGGAGAGAGTCGGACACAGTGCACAGTAAGGTAGACATGAGCAGCCTGAGCCCAAGGGCGTGGTTGTGGCACTCATCCAAATTATGGCCTTTTCACCCAGTATTCATTTGTGGGCTTCTGGCATTAATACCGTTGGTTTGATTGGTGTCAAATTGGACTCCACGGCAACCCTGGCCGCACTCGACCTGTGGGTGAGATGCCGAGTAAATCGGAGCAAGTGACCAAAATGACCCAAAGTCCCAACAATCTCAAAGGATTAACCCCATAAAATTAGGCGAAATTACGAAGGTGACCGATTTGGTCCAAACTTGCCCTACAGGGAGACATGAGTAGCCTGAGCCAAAGGGCCTTGTCGTGGCACTACTCCAAATTTGGGCCTTATCACCCAGTATTCACTTTTGGGCTTCTGGCATCAATACCGTTGACTTGAGTGGTGTCAAATTGGACTCCACGGCAACCCTGGCCGCCCTCGACCATGAATTTAGCCTAAAATCTGAAAATGACCGATTTTGTCGAAATATGCCCCACAGGGAGATAGTCGGACACATTGCACAGCAAGGTAGACATGAACAGCCTGAGCCCAAGGGCGTGGTGGTGGCACTCTTCCATCTTTTGGCCTTTTCACCCAGTATTCACTTTTGGGCTTCTGGCAACAATACCGTTGGCTTGAGTGGTGTCAAATTGGACTCCACGTCAACCCTGGCCGCCCTCGACCTGTGGGCGAGATGCCGAGTAAATCGGAGCAAGTGACCATAATGACCCAAAGTCCAAAAAATGAATTTAGCCGAAAATCCGAAGGTGACCGATTTGGTCCAAACTTGCCCCACAGGGAGAGACTCTTACACAGTGCACAACAAGGTAGACATGAGCAGCCTTAGCCTAAGGGTGTGGTGGTGGCACTCCTCCAAATTTGGGCCTTTTCACCCAGTATTCACTTTTGTGCTTCTGGCATCAATACCGTTGGCTTGAGTGGTGTCAAATTGGACTCCACGGCAACCCTGGCCGCCGTCGACCTGTGGGTGAGATGCCGAGTAAATCGGAGCAAGTGACCAAAATAACCCAAAGTCCAAAATA
>NC_134797.1:37494975-37497475 GCF_046742065.1 Oratosquilla oratoria | reverse complement strand
TCTTTGTCTCTGATCCTGTCTTTTTCTCTGTCTCTGACCCTGTCTCCGTCTTTGTCTCTGACCCTGCATTTGTCCCTGTCCCTGTCTCTGTCTTTGTCTCTGTCTTTGTCTCTGTCTTTGTCTCTGTCTTTGTCTCTGTCCCTGTCTCTGTCTTTGTCTCTGACCCTGTCTCCGTCTTTATCTCTGACACTGTCTTTTTCTCTGTCTCTGATCCTGTCTCTCTCTCTGTTTTTGTCTCTGACCCTACCTTTGTCTCTGTCCCTGTCTCTGTCTTTGTCTCTGTCTTTGTCTCTGTCTCTGTCTCTGTCCTTTTTTCTGTCTCTGTCTCTGTCTTTGTCTCTGTCTATGTCTTTGTCCCTGATCCTGGCTCTATCTTTGTCTCTGACCCTGTCTCTCTCTTTGTCTCTGTCTTTGTCTCTGTCTTTGTCTCTGACCCTGTCTCTGTCTCTGTCGCCTCTCTCTCTGTTTTGTCTCTGACCCTGTCTTTGTCTCTGTCTTTGACCCTGTCTCTGTCTCTGTTTCTGTCTGTCTCTGTCTCTGTCTCTGAACCTGCCTCTCTCTCTGTTTTTGTCTCTGACTCTGTCTTTGACCCTGTCTCTATCTTTGTCTCTGATCCTGTCTCTGTCTTTGTCTCTGACCCTGCGTTTGTCTCTAACCCTGTCTTTGCTTCTATCTCTATCTCTACCTTTATCTCTATCTCTATACCTCTATTTATTTTCATCGCTATCTCTATCTCTATCTCTCTCTATCTCTATATCTCTCTATCTCTATCTCTATCTCCACCTCTGTCTCTGCCTCTGTCTCTCCCTCTGTCCCTGTCTTTGTCTTTGTCTCTTTCTCTATCTCTTTCTCTCTTTCTCTGCCTCCGTCCCTGTCCCTGTCTCTATCTCTGTCTCTATCTCTATCTCTGGCTTAGACTTAGCCTTAGTCTTGGTCTCTACATTTATATAAATCTTCTTAAAACCGTTTGAGATTCCTGACCTTGTTTATCTAATTCTTCGTGAATTTCAAACTAAGTTGAGTAATATTTTTGCTATTATGGACACCTGTGTATCATTAAGAAATTTACGGTAAATTCAATTTCTCGATATTTTTATTTATACATATTATGAGCAGAGGTGATCCCAAGAATGAAGACAATGTGTTATTTGCTATTGTTCCAGTGAGCTAAATTGATTATGGAAACTACAGAGTAGTGATGGAACAAACTTCCGATTCCGGTAAATGATTAATTGGTGTACTTTGCTCACAAAGTATTTGTTTCTCAAAGCAATTTCAGTGCCTGAAATAAACCATAACATTTATTATTGCAAGTATCGAAATCGAAAGTATAGAGAAGTATCTGTACTCATATAGGAATAGATAGAAATTTGGTATCATCAGCATCACTATTAGAGTTTATAGAATTTTTTTTCCATAAAACATAATAGAGAGTGCCCAAATACTTATAGTTACTCTATGAACATAGAAATATATTATTTTCGTAACGTTAGACATTTGGTAAATGTCCGTAAGGATTATGTACTCAGATAACAATTACTATAGATACTATGGACACACGCTTTCCATGTAAGGTAATATTCACTAGATAGGGGTCAACTTAGGTCGTTATGAAAGATGATCACCATAGTGGGCGTCGTTGTCTTTGGTGAAGTTAGCCTAACTTCCGATAACGATGTAAACAGATTTTGCAGAAGAAGAGAAACGGTTGAAAGAGATTGTGAAGAAAATCATTAATTTTCATATTTCTCCCCTTCCATCAGTAATGAAGAGGATAAAAACAAATTAATTATTATCAATAAAATATTGATCCATTACTACTTACGAAGCATAGGTCCCTCATGTGATATATTTTTTATCGTGATTGTATATTCTAAAGTAAAATAGAATAGATGATAATGTAATTAGAAACTCATCGTATGAAAACCATAGATAGATTGGAATTAGTCTATGAAAATAGTTTGTTAAATCATAGATATTATTTCAGAAAATAAGCCGAAATCAAGTAGAGCTACTCGTTGGTGAAATGAATTCATTTTGGAAACCGTTTTGCACTGTGATCTTCGTCTACCGTTATGAGTTCGTTTAAGTAGAAACGACTTCGGTTACAATCTGCATTTTTCGAATCTTCAAATATCAAAATAACCTTGCATTAAAAAACTGAATGAAAAAATTCAAGAGGAGGTCAAACAAAAGAAATACTAAACACACTGTTGAAATGTTCTTTGGAAAGTCTAGAATACTGTAAGTAAAGTCTTCTTTTAGCTATTCAAATTCACAACATTTGACACGCAGCTAGAAAGAAAGAAAAGAATAGAAAATGTCGACAAGAAAGAGTGACGTCATGTCGCTTGCACGTGGTACAATGTGTTGGGGGTATGTTATAAGAGGTAACATTCATCAAAGAAATAAAAATAACCTTTTTTTCGACCACAAAAAAAAAATAAATAAATAAAAAAAAATAAAGATAAAAATAAATAAATAAATAAATAAAAAATAC
>NC_134797.1:37482475-37484975 GCF_046742065.1 Oratosquilla oratoria | reverse complement strand
CAACAGCTATGTAATATTACTTCAACCAAATAATAGACACTTCTAGTTTTCATAACGTGTTTTAGCCATCTACAAATATCAAGGGAATTTAATGATGATAGAGAAATTCTTGAGAATAGATTTATTGATCAATAAATCATTGCCTCCCATATCTGTGCTTCTTTGGCTTGTGGTTTTCAATTCATTATTTGTCTTTCTATAAAACACTTTTACTGTATAAACATCCCTTTAATTCAATGATCGAACCTATGAATCTTCATTTATTCAATCCGCTGTATTCTTATTCACTTATGTGCTTCTTAATAGGCTTTGATCTCGTAATATATGGCATACTTACAAACATAACTTCATTTTCTAATTTCTTTGTCTATAGATGTGAAAATCTACATTTACTCCTTTATATTTCATAGAGTTTCTTAATTATAGGCCCAGAATCCCCGAATATTTATATAGATTATAAGAGATACTGGAAAAAGTCTGCCCCATGTAGTAATGGAGTAGTTGTAGTTCCTGTTCCTGTCACCATAGGTATAGAGGGTGCTACACTACCTAGACCCGACCACATGGGCTGCTGAGGTCAGAAAAAGTCTATGTAACGCTGATCTTTGCCCACCTTCTCTCATCTTCTCCCTTCGTCCATTTTCTTCTAATTACTTCCGGTCATCGTCATTCTTCCTATGTCGACCATTTATCACATTTTTCTTCGTCTCCCCTCCTTTATTATCACCCCTTTTCCATCACATCCAGTTCCTATATTCTGTCATTACTTTCCTTGTTCAACCAACACCCGGAGGTTCTTCTACCTCTCTTTTATTTTGTTATTATCGTCATTATTCGTCATAAGGTCTTGTCTCCCCTATCGTGCTCTCTGTACTTATGTTTTGATAACTTCTTTATGGTTTTTATTATGCTTCGTTTATTTTTGTCTCATTTCGTCTCTATTCTTGCCTCCCTCCTCATTATTTGGTCACTTTTATTAATATTAGCATTGGTATTTTATTCTTTATTTCTTCTTATTCGTCTAACCGCTTATTTTGCTGTATCATTTGCATCTCAGTTTATTATTTCATATATGTTTAGTAATTCTCTTCAATGTCCTTGTCAGTGAATATCTTTCTAGGATTATGTCGCTTGTATGAATAAAATCATCTGACGTCAAGTAGAGTGAAATCAGTAAAAAAAAAAAAAAAATAAAGTATTAATTCCTTTAGTGCAAAGACATCCCCTTAACTGAATAAAATTATCTGGTTTTGACCTGGTTAGTATTAAAAAGGCCACCTTGGGTTATCATACTTTCGGTTGTCACTGCAGCCTCTCTTTTTTTTATATCTTCCTGGTCTTCTTCTCTTCACTTCTGCATTCCATTACTTCACCGTTCCTTTAATTTTTTTCTTTTATCGCATTCTTCCTATTTCCAAAATTGTCCTTGTCTTCTTCAGCCTTCTTTAATTTCTTCATTACTCTAATCCTCTACTCATTTCATTCTTTTTATTCTTCTCGTTTTCCATTTTCTTTGTATAACTCTTTTGTCAGAACAGCGTGAAGTTACCTCTCAACATTTTCTTTTGTCTTATTTATTTATTTATTTATTTATTTTCATTTATTTTATTTCATTTATTTACTTATTTATTTTATTTTATTTTATTTATTCATTTATTTATTTATTTGTTTATTTATTCATTTATTTATTTATTTATTTATTTATTTACTTATTCATCTATTTATCTATTTATCTAATTATTCATTTACTGATTTATTGATTTATTGATTGATTGATTGATTGATTGATTGATTTATTCATCTATTTATTTATTTATTGCCACAGATCTCTATCTAACGGATTCTTCATTCGTTTTTCTTGATCTGAAAGAACCCACTCACGATCAGTATTATTGAGAGATTTAAATGATCAAGATTTCAGTTACTAGCATGCTACATCTCACGCGTCATAGATATAAACTCACAGTATCTGAAGAATGATAGTATAATTTGAGTAGCCAATAGAAGTTTACATTAATTTGCCACCGGTATAACGTCAGTAGTTATTAGTAGTTTACACCCATTTACTGCCCAAGTACTGTTTGTTCAAGTTTTTTGACTATTAGATGCTTAATCCTTTCAGCACTGGAGGAGTGTAGATATGACAATTACCAAATACTTTCTTTCAGCTCAGGAATAGACTTTGATATGAATGATTGTTTTGACCAATCGAATACTCGTCTTTCTGAATACTTACAGAACGTATCAAGATATTCAAAGATTTTAGCTAAAATCACAACTTCTTTAAATCTCACCCTCTCACTCCCACACAGTAGGAAGTGAGAAACCCATGCTACGGCAAATCCCTGTCGGTTGTAGTAAGCTTTTTTTTTTTTTTTTTTTTTTTTTTTTTTTTTTTTTTTTTTTTTTTTTTTTTAGGAGGGCGACGTTACGTCGGGTCGCCTCCCCGCTTGGCCAGGGCTGTCGGGAACCAACGCAGCAAGACTAAAACGGGTAACGG
>NC_134797.1:37464975-37474975 GCF_046742065.1 Oratosquilla oratoria | reverse complement strand
ACGTGACCTGTCCTCCGCTCCCTGTTCCCCACCTTCTTCCCTTTTAGACTCCTGAGGTGCCACGACCAGATGCGGTGGTTGCAACCCGCAATTAACTCCAAGTTTAGATCATTTTTCCCCTATAATTACTGTCATCTACATCTTGCAGGGTCATTTGCTTTCTTTTTGCTTCATTTATCATTAAATCTTTGTGTTTGTAACTTGGCTGTGGCTGTTACTGGCTGGCTGGCTGGCTGGCTGGATCGCGTGCCCAGTGTCCTTGGCTTCACGTTGTTATTAGTCGCTGTCATATGCTGTCAAAGAAGAACTTTGGTTAGTAGATATAATCTCCTTTTCCAGACTTCTTTTCTTAATCTTTTTTTTATTTTTTTTATACTTCACCTTCGTCTGTCTGTCCTTTCTATTTTTTTTACTCGCTTCTCTGATTCCTAGAAACACATCTAAGAAATCTATTAATATGGATCTCCGTCACTATTCGCTTCCAGGTTCTAGATTTCTAAGTTCATTAATCCCTTTCTCTTCTTATCTTGTTACACATAACGTAAAAAGTCATTTTTTTCTATCTTTCATTGGCACAAAACTCCATTCATATCTACATCATAATACACGTCTGTCTTTCTATGTATATAAGCAGGCTCAACAATTTGGAGAAAAAAACAGAGCACCTACTTCATACCATCACTGCATTAATAATAATGTATCGTACGATAGTACTTGTTGAATTTTCCGAATGATTGATGTTGCGTTATATGAGCATATGTTTCCAATGTTTTATATGTATCTAATATCTAATGATAATGAAATGAGGTCAGGAGCCTACGACAGGAGGAGCCTAGCTGTGGCCGAAGTCATCTCCTTTGTCCTATTATGCGCTTACCTGTTGGGGCAGGTAGCAGTAACTGCTGGGAATCCAAGAGAAGTTCGGGATTCGAACCCACAATTAAGCGAATGCGTGACCAGCACTGTTCCGATTGCTCCACCAACGCACGATCTAGCACGTAACTATTTATTTATCTGTTTTTATGTAATACAAAGCTGGCAAAGAAAAAGGAATGTATATATATATATATATATATATATATATATATATACATATATATATATATATATATATACACACATATATATATATGTATATATACATACATATATATATGTATACATATATATATATATTTAAATATATAAGAACATAAGAACATAAGAAATAAAGGAGACTGCAAAAGACCATAAGGCCTACACTAGGCAGCTCCGTATCCATCACCACCTGTCGTCCCCATCCATAAAGTTGTCCAATCGTTTTTTAAAACAACTGACAGTTTCAGCGCTCACTACGTGGTTACTAAGTTTATTCCATTCATCGACCACCCTATTTGTAAACCAATTCTTGCCTATTTCCTTCTTAAATCTAAATTTGTCCAGTTTATACCCATTACTGCGAGTCCTGCCCTGTTGTTTTATTATGATGACCTTGTTTGCATCACCCTTGTTATAGCCTTTGATCCACTTGAACACTTCTATTAGATCACCCCGCACTCTGCGTCTTTCCAGAGAGTGTAAGTTTAGGTGCCTAAGCCTCTCTTCGTAAGGCAAATTTCCGAGTCCTTGTATCATTTTGGTCATTCTTCTCTGTACTGATTCTAGTGAATTTATGTCCATTTTGTAGGACGGAGACCAAAACTGTACCGCATAGTCAAGGATGGGTCTAACTATCGCTAGATAGAGTTTAATAATTACCTCTGCACTTCTATTTGTTACCGTCCTAGCAATGAAGCCTAATGATCTGTTTGCTTTATTTCTGGCGCTAATGCACTGCTTCCTGGTTTTAAGGTCCGGACTCACCAGAACTCCCAAGTCCCTCTCGCACTCAGATTTTTCTAAGAACGTGTCATCTAAGTTGTATCTATTTTCGGGGTTGTGTAGCCCTACGTTTAACACGCTACACTTAGAGATATTGAAGTTCATTTGCCATTTCACCGACCATGTTAACAGTTTATTAAGATCATCCTGCAGAATCTGGGCGTCTTCTCCTGACCTAATTAGGCGTCCTATTTTAGTGTCGTCCGCAAACTTACTAACATCACTATTTAACCCATCGTCTAAGTCGTTTATATACATAATGAACAATAAGGGACCCAAAACCGAGCCCTGGGGGACCCCGCTAGTAACATTGCCCCACCTAGATTTTATTCCATTTATGGTGACCCGCTGTTTTCTGTTACTAATCCAAGCTCTAATCCATTCTAACACTTTTCCTCCTATGCCATGGGCTTTGATTTTATTTAGTAGTCTCTGGTGTGGCACTTTGTCGAACGCTTTGCTAAAGTCAAGGTAAATAACATCGTAATTTTCATTGTTGTCTGACGCCTTATATACCTTAGTGTAAAAGGATAGAAGATTAGTCACGCATGACTTACCTTTGGAGAAACCATGCTGTGAATCACGAATTAAATTATGCCCTTCAATGTGTTCTCTGAGTCTATTTACTATTATTGATTCAAGCATTTTTCCTATAACCGATGTCAAACTGATTGGCCTGTAGTTGCATATGGTCGATCTATCTCCCTTCTTAAAAACAGGAACAACGTTTGCCTGCCTCCAAGCAGTTGGGACAGAACCAGTGTCTACCGATTTATTGAATATTTCAGTTAACTGGTCGCAGATTTCAAATTTACACTCTTTAAGCATTCTTGGAAAAATTTCGTCCGGACCCGGAGATTTTGTTGCTTTAAGTCTGTCAATCTGCTTGATAACTTCTTCTTTACTAATACTGATATTAGTTAGGCTATTTTCTTCATCCCCTCTGAAAATCGGATCGCAGTCAGGTACTTTATCTAACCTCTCATTAGTAAACACCGATAGAAAATAATTGTTAAACTCCTCACTCATTTTTTCTTCCGATTCTATCATGACATTTTCATCGTTTTTAATTGGTCCTATTCTTTCTTTATTTTTTGTTCTATAGAGGTGAAAGAAACCCTTTGGGTTTGATTTTGCTTGACTGGCAACCTTGATTTCATAATTACGTTTCGCTGAACGTGTATTCCTTTTAACCAGCTTTGCCATTTCGTTATATCTTGATCTAAGGTGTGATTCCCCGTTTTTTATTTTTACGTAAAGTCCTCTCTTCATTCCGATCTCATGTTTCAATCTGTCCGTCATCCATTTGGGAGTATTACTATTTTTTCGTATTGACTTTAGGGGGATAAATGTGTTTTGTGCATTAATAATTAGATCTGCCAGATTGCTATACATCTCATCCAAAGTACTGACCTGATTTTTGGGCCGTCGCCCCGAATCGACCTGACCCAAGGCACGCGCATCAATCTCTTTGACCCAGACCTGATCTAAGGTATGCGTATTTCTCTCTTTGACCCAGACCTGACCCAAGGTACGCGTATCCTCCTTGACCCACTTCTGATTATCAGCCCCGCAACGAGAATCAAGAATGTTTGAAACGTCCGGATTGTTTTTCGTATTCAATTTCAAATAGGTTTTTATATTGTCAAAGTTTGCTTTCCTGAAGTCTGGTACTTGAACGTTATTTGTACTTTTTATTTTTTCCCAGATAATATTAAATCTTATTTCTTGATGATCGCTAAAGCCTAGACTATCGCCCACTATTATGCTGCTAATTTGGTGCTCATTTTTTGTTAGAATTAAGTCCAGGGTATTTTGTCCCCTCGTAGGATCGGTAATCATTTGTTTTAGGAAATTATCCTGCACCACATCTAGGAATTGTTTCGCTTCATGATCTCCTATTAAAGTTTCCCAGTCAATGTTTCTATAGTTAAAATCTCCCATGATTACAACGTTTTTGTACTGGGACGCTCTGTGAATTTCATGAATTAGGGAATCAGTCTGCTCAATGCTAAGGTTAGGAGGTCTATACAAGACGCCAATAATAACTTTCTTATTCTTGCCTATAATCTCTACCCAAATAGATTCCGTACAGTCCTCTTCCTTAATCGAATTGTTGATAATACAGTTTAATGTATTTTTAACGAAAAGTGCTACACCTCCCCCATTCCTGCCGACCCTATCCTTATGAAAAAACTTATATCCTTCTATTTCGATTTCCGGAAGGAAATGTTTATCAGCCATGTTGATCCAGGATTCAGTAATGGCTATAATATCGAAATTTTCTACGCATGCTTTACCTCGCAGCAAATCAATTTTGTTAATTATGCTCCTACTATTTGTATAGTAAACTTTAAGTTTATCTTCCCTCCACCTGCTTTGGTGATTTTTTGTACAGTCCTCTAAGTTGTTTCTATTTCCTAAACTATATTCCGATACTTCCCCCCCTACTCCCACATAATCTACCCGAAAAAACCCTGTAGGATGCCTACTTCTCGCTCAAGGGATTCAGCAAGGAGCCGAAATCCT
This sequence comes from Oratosquilla oratoria, assembly GCF_046742065.1. Lineage (NCBI taxonomy): Eukaryota > Metazoa > Arthropoda > Malacostraca > Stomatopoda > Squillidae > Oratosquilla > Oratosquilla oratoria. Next base: position 37,470,586 of record NC_134797.1, on the reverse strand, counting down.
TTGGGAGACAAGTGCACTCCGTCCCTTGTGTATAGGTGATTCTTACCATAAAAGCGGTCCCAGTTGTCGACAAATGCCCATCCATTAGCCTTACAATGTTTTGCCAGCCTGCAATTCATTGCAATAGCCCTGGAATGCCACATGCCTCCAACTCTACGCCTCGGAAGGATTCCACATACTACAGGAACACCTCCCCTATTTCTGATCTTGTCTAGCGCATCTCGGTACCGCGCAAATAATTCCTCACTTCCTACCTTACCTATATCATTTCCTCCGGCACTTAAGCAAACTACTGGGTCCTTACCTTCCCCTACTAGACACTCTTCAATCCTATCTCTAACATCACCTATGCCCGCGCCGGGGAAACACACCTGCGTCCTATGCTTCCTATCTTTGTCGCAGAAAACCCTGTCTAAATACCTCACTTGACTGTCTCCTACTACCAAAATCTTACCTGTGGGCAGGGATCCAGCGTCTGCCCTTTTCTTCATCTCTTGGATTTCATTAGTTCCTTCTTCCTGCAGATTTGCCAGCACTTGAAACGAGTTTTTGCATTTCAGTGGGGCTGGTGAGGAATTTTCTCCACTTTTCCGCATCTTATTTCTCACCGTATTCCATCCATGCTCATCGCTAATATTGCCTTCCGTATCATGGGCCTTCGAGCGGAGAACTCGATTCTCCTCCTTAAGGCACTTAACAGCATCCTCCAAGGCTTCAATTCTACTAAGTAGAGATTGTACCTCTTCGGCGCTGAACACAGTGACACGTTCACTCGCCATATATATATGAGGATATGAATAAATTAACAATATTCAGACAATGTTAATAACTATTAGGCAGCTTCGTGTGTGTGTGTGTGTGTGTGTGTGTGTGTGTGTGTGTGTGTGTGTGTGTGTGTGTGTGTGTGTGTGTGTGTGTGTGTGTGTGTGTGTGTGTGTGTGTGTGTGTGTGTGTGTGTGTGTGTGTGTGTGTGTGTGTGTGTGTGTGTGTGTGTGTGTGTGTGTGTGTGTGTGTGTGTGTGTGTGTGTGTGTGTGTGTGTGTGTGTGTGTGTGCATATGTGTGCGCATGCATGTGTGTGTGCGCGCGCTCGCGGTCACAGAAGTACGCAAACGTTCCCATATTTGTGCATGTTTCTCTGTTTACAGATACAACATAATTTTCTCTCTTTTTTTTTTATATATTTTCCACTTCTCAAAGGTAATGAGAAATAATATCAGTGAACTACCATGGGTATTTGTCTGCGTTAATGAACGTCAATACGAAATGCAACCATTGTTTACCTCTATAATAGTTCTCGTGCAGGACCAATAATAATTTCATTACCACAGTAACTCTTTTACTATTACGTGGGCTCACTCTGAACTGAATAAAATCCAGTGTCAACGAGAAAAAAAATCGTCATTGTTAAAAAAAAATCAAGTGAACATATTAACTGGATTACAGTATTTTTATTCACGCACCGTTTGTCCTTTATTATGACAAATTTTTCCTATTAAGTTAATGTTCATATTTAATGAAGAAAGTGGCCTTAGGAACACCTGTGGACAATAAAGGGACACAAATTGTCATAAATGTAATCAGGACAATCCAGTAGACACGCACACTGGCGGAAGTACTCACGCAAGAGTCAGAAAACACGAAAGTTCTCATCAGTGAGGAATATAAGGCTGGACAGATTTATGAATAACAAATGCACAATTAACGCATCCATGGCCAGTGGTTATATACTAATACCAATGTAATTATGATATATCTTCGTGAATTTTTGTGTGATTTTATATGTACATATGCAAGTCTGTGAGCAAGTGTTGAATATAAATGTATTGAAAAAGAAATGGAATTTTTTAGGAGAATGTGTTTGTGTGTGCATAAATGGGGAGTTTTTGTGAACGTAAACGGAAATAAAATCGAAAAAGACGATGATACAAATGTAATGGAGAAATATTAAAGCAAGAAAATGTATGAACAAAGAAAAAATCGCTGCATGAAGAAAAAAGATAAGAGTGAAGGATGTAAACATATTCGTATGTAGTACCCATATGAGAAAAGTAGATGAAAGGATTATGTAGGTTAAAAGAAAAAAAAAAGGATGTATTTGACAAACCTGAGATGGAAATATAGAGGAAGAAAGAAAAGGATGTGACAATCCTGAGAACAGGGGAATAGCTTGAAAGTGTTTAATTAAGAACACCCATAATGATAATGATAACAAGAAGAAAAAGAAGAAGAAAAATAAGAAGAAGAAGAAGAAAAAGAAGAAAAATAAGAAGAAGAAGAAGAAGAAGAAAAAGAAGAAGAAGAAGAAGAAGAAGAAGAAGAAGAAGAAGAAGAAGAAGAAGAAGAAGAAGAAGAATGATGTGTCTGGAGCAAGGGAAGAGAAAAAAAAACAAAAAAAACTACGAAAAATGATCGAAACAAAAGAGTGGGAAAATGGAATGGTGGAATAGTAAGTACAAATGGTGGTGGATGGCGATATGAACATAAGGATAGGCAACAGAGTTATGAAAAAAATAATATTAGGAAGTTTTAGAGTTAATCAAGTCACAAGAACGAAAAAAGGAATATGTACAAATGGTGATACGTTCTTTGAGAAGAAGCCTACTTAGACACATCAATACATGCACTAATAGAGGCATATGGTATTTTGATAGAACATTGGACCAATAGAGGCATATGATATTTTGATAGAACATTGGACTAATAGAGGCATACGATATTTTGATAAAACATTGGACTAATAGAGGCATATCATATTTTGATAGAACATTGGACTAATAGAGGCATATGATATTTTGATAGAACATTGGACTAATAGAGGCATACGATATTTTGATAGAACATTGGACTAATAGAGGCATATCATATTTTGATAGAACATTGGACTAATAGAGGCATATGATATTTTGATAGAACATTGGACTAATAGAGGCATATAATGTTTTGATAGAACATTGGACTAATAGAGGCATATGATATTTTGATAGAACATTGGACTAATAGAGGCATATAATGTTTTGATAGAACATTGGACTAATAGAGGCATATGATATTTTGATAGAACATTGGACTAATAGAGGCATATGATATTTTGATAGAACATTGGACTAATAGAGGCATATAATGTTTTGATAGAACATTGGACTAATAGAGGCATATGATATTTTGATAGAACATTGGACTAATAGAGGCATATAATGTTTTGATAGAACATTAGATTAATAGAGGCATATGATATTTTGATAGAACATTGGACTAATAGAGGCATATGATATTTTGATAGAACATTGGACTAATAGAGGCATATAATGTTTTGATAGAACATTGGAATCTATAAGATATAAATAGATTCAAAGGATTTGGAAAAATAGATATTGAATCATGGAATGAAACTAATATTTCTGAGTACAAATGATAATAAGGTTAAAATAGTAAATAGATAAATGAATAAATTAATAAATAGATAGATAAATGAATAAACGATTACTTAAATAGAAAATAAAAGTTAATAAGTGAGAAGAAATATATATATATATCTATACGGAAATACATAGATAAATAGAAAATAAAAAATAATTATGTAAGTATAATACATTATTGGACAAAGAAATAGATAAATAGATAAAAATGTATATAGATAGATGAATCCATAGATAAAATAACAAATGGATTAAAAGCAAATTGAATAGATTTATTAAAGAATAAAAAGAAAGGTAAAAACAAAGTGTTATGAAAAATACGGGACGGAAATTAAAAATGACGGGGTTGAGAAAGAAGTAGGAGACCTTAAAAATGGATATAAAGAATTGCGGGAAAAATATCGAACATGAGAGCCGGAAGCAGAGAAATGAAACATATAACAAGGTAGAAACGTTCAGGGTTTGGAAAAAAATCGCAAATAATACAGTAGCGTCTTGCTGTATCGCTTCTGACCAGGGCAGTGGGCCTGGAGGGCGGCGCCTCGTCCGCAAGGAGCTCAAATGAAAGAGAAAACCAATGGGTGTTGGATGGGTATCAAGCGGGTGGAGGGTGTTTGATTCCCCTGGCTGACTACCTCCGTCGTTATAAGGGGGTTCAATCATTTTAGTATATATATATATAATATATATATACATATATATATCTTTATATATACATATATATATATATATATATATATATATATATATATGTATCTATGTATGTACATATATATGCATGTATATATGTATATATATACATATATATATATATATATACATATATATATATATTGATATATACTGTATATATATACATATATATATATATATACATGTATATATATATATATATATATATATATATATGTATATATATACAGTATATATCAATATATACATATATATATAATGTATATATATATATATATATATATATATATGTGTGTGTGTGTGTGTGTGTGTGTGTGTGTGTGTGTGTGTGTGTGTGTGTGTGTGTGTGTGTGTGTGTGTGTGTGTGTGTGTGTATATATATATATATATATATATATATGTGTGTGTGTGTGTGTGTGTGTGTGTGTGTGTGTGTGTGTGTGTGTGTGTGTGTGTATATATATATATATATAATATGTGTATATATAATATATATATATATATATATATATATATATATATATATATATATATGTATATTTTATTACAATGTTATATGTAATAAAACCAACAGTCCTGTACGTATGTGAGACATGGACACTGACAAAACATAGAAGAGACTGGAAATCTTTGAAAACAATACCCTGAGAAGAATCCTCGGCCCAATATATGATGAAGGAAAATGGAGACATAACAGGGAAATTAGAGATCAGACCGGACAACCGTACATTCAGTGTGAAGTACAAGGAAGAAGAGCAACGTGGGCCACGGACAGACGGACTACCAAGTAAGGTGATGTAAGGAGGAGTACAGGGTAGATGACCATTAGGAAAACCCATGTATAGATGGATAGATGGAGTAGAAAAGGATGTAGAGAGGGTGGCACCAAGAGAGGAATGGAAAGAATTGGCAGAGGATAGATACATCTGGAGAGGCATAATGAAAGTGAAGGGCGGTCCGGCATATATATATATATATATATATATATATATATATATATATATATATATATATATATATATATATATATACATATATATATATATATATATATATATATATATATATATATATATTATATATATATATTACAGGTGAAAAATGTAATCACACATTTGTCAATAACGTCGAAACCACTGTTGGAGTAGAAAAGACTGGAAACGGGGAATCTATATATTTTCGATTGCAAACTGCAATCCTCTTCAGTATCTACTGAAGAGGATTGCAGTTTGCAATTCGAAATATATAGATTCCCCGTTTCCAGTCTTTTCTACTCCAACAGTGGTTTCTACGTTATATATATATATATATAATATATATACCAAAGGCTTTTTCCCCTTTACAAGGTAGGTAGCCAAATAAACATAGGTATAGAAACCATTCCCACCCATTCCACTCCCTACATACTCCACTCCCCTCTACCCTCTTCCCTCCCTCTTATCTTGGCACCTCCTGGATGACGGGTCGTCCCTGCATCTTGTCCAATGACCTCGGTCAGAAG
>NC_134797.1:37453423-37460923 GCF_046742065.1 Oratosquilla oratoria | reverse complement strand
GCCCCAAACTACACCTACTAGAAAAACACAACACACTAATCACAAGAAAACTTCTAGAAGACAACACCGTCATTCTCGTCAAGGAATCAGAAAAGTCTAGACTTTTCTTCCTGGAAACACTTATTATACGAGACATACAACCAACTATTAACAGACAAGTGGAAGCCCCTACATGACTCCCCAGCATGAAGCCCCTCCCTAGGACTAGTAGCCCTCTCAACCACAACAACACACCTTCCAATCACACCGACACCGAAGCCCCTCTCCGACGTTCCGTCAGACTGATAGAGAGGACACTTGGCCCTCAACGGACATCTGCCCCACAGTAACAAAATCCCACACATGTATGTGACCTCTCCCCGTGTCTTACGTCGTGACCTTCCCCCGTGTCTTACGTTGTGACCTCTCCCAGAGCTTTCTTTCTGTTTATTATGTCCTGTACTCTCTGTCTCTATTACATTGAAAATGCTAACTGCGTTTAGCGAAACGTCTGTACATTCTTTCTCAACTAAAGTTCCTAATGTCTACTGGAAATCTATTATTCCGTCTGTCCTGTGATAACCAGAAATCCACGTTCAGAAGACTTGAAAGTCTACTTAAGAAGCTTTGTAGCGCCGAATGCGCAGTTGTTTTTAACAAAACATATATATATATTGTTCGTGCAGGAATTTGGTTTGGGTTTAGGGTTGAGGTTGGGCTTGGGGTTGTGTTTGGGGTTGGGGCTGCTCCTTGGGCTGTTGTTATTGCCGGTGTTGTTGTTGTCATTGCTATTACTGTTGTTGTTGTTGTTAATTTGCCCTTGGTGTTAGTGAAGTATGACATCGGAGTTGTAATGAAACCAATCGTCTTGTGGGACTCCTACCAAGTATCCTCCTACCCGGATATGTTGAGTTGATGTGTGCTCTCTATGATATTGCCTTCCTGAAGGATTTCTTTCTTCTTCCAATCTCCTTTTTTACTTAATATTGATCTCATTTTCTCAGTCTTTCTCTCCTGATATTTTTTCTAATTCTGTGTTTTAACTATGATTTCTTTTATCTCTTTCTCCCATTCCAATGTACAACTTCCATTCTGTCTATAAGAGTCTATTTTTTTCTCATTAATTCTTGTCGATGCTGTTTTTTTAAGTATTAACTCTCTTCCTCTTCCTCTCTTTCTTCCTCTTCTTCTCGTCCTTTTCCACCTTCACTTCTTCTTACTTATTCCCTTTCTCCTCCTCTTGTAACCCCACCAACTCATTCCTTCTCCACCTCCTCTTGCTCCTTCTTATTTACTTCCTCCTCCTCCTCCACTTACGCCACTTCTTAAATTTCACTCTTATATTTTTCTTCAGAAGAATTTGTTCTTTCATCATTTTTTCCCTTTTTCTTCGTTTTTCCCCCAGATGACTTACCAAATCTGTGTTACGAACACTCGCCCTTGCCCTGTTCGATCCAGATTTTCCCCCACGCGATCCAAATCTCCCCCAGATTTTCCCCTAGATCTGATTGTTTTGATTCCCTTGGCTGCTGTAATTGGTAAACCCGGCCAGCAGAACGGAAGACGAGAATTGGCTTTGTAGACTCCCTAGCCTATTACCGCAGTGACGGGAGGAGAAAGGGAAGGTTGAGGGAGAATAGGGGAATAGGGAAAGGTGAAGTGAAAGAATAAGGAAGGGAAATGAAACGAGAAACAGATAGAAAGGCTTACGGAGAAGCAGTTGGTGAAAAAAAAACCTGGAGGTAATAGCAGTTCAGGGGAAAAGGCGTCAAAGATGAAAATGTTTGGGGGAGAAAGAGTAAAAAAAAAAAAAAAAAAAAAAAAAAAAACAGCTGTACACTACGAGAAATGCAAAGCTAAGGGAGACAAAGTGTATATATCCTACATATGGGACATATAAAAAGTAACACAATAACAAAACAACTAGACACTACTTAGAAAGCAGTGAGTATGTACATGTGTACAAAGAAAATGGAATGTGGAGAATGAAATGGCGTGGAAAGAGAGGAAGAATAGATGAGGTTGAAGAAAGAAAATAAATGGAGTGAAGAATTGTGTGTGTGAAGGGGGGTGGGTGTCGGGGGGGGAGTTCTCCTCAGGTAAGAAGAGAATATACGAGGTAAGGAGAGGGAGAATTGATGGGGTTGAGAGAAAAAGGAGAGAGGAGGGAGAGAGGGGAGAGAGAGGAGGGAGAGAGGGGAGAGAGAGGAGGGAGAAGGAGTGTATGGAGTTGAGTATAGTCTAGATAAAGGAGGATATAGTGAATGATAGAAATGAGGTGAAACAATAACATTAATGATAAAGAATTATATATGATGGTCAGGAAACAGTAGATTTGATTACTGTCTATATGAGGTAGGATGTAATGATTGACTGAAATAGATCAGGAAACATATTATCTTATACGGAATAGAAATATTGAACAAGAGAACAGAATGATGGAAGTGTGAACAGAAGCTTGATAATAATGAAAATAACTAATATATAAAAGGACACAAATTATACAAATCAGATAAATTTAGAAAGGGGAAGAGGAAAAGGAGAAATTGACACCCAAAATTCGAAAAGCACTTTCCACCATAAAACCCAGATTGAGCCACTGTAGTAACACACAAAGGCTGCTTCACTTCACAGGGGACAGGCCGGTGGTCCTGCAGTCAAGTTTTAAGGCTGACCTTGACTCAGTTTTGAAAAAGGAAAATAAAGAAAGAAAAGAGGACGAGAAGTACAGAGAGCAAAAGAAGGAAATAATAAAAGAGGAAAAGAGGAGGGGGAGAATACAACAACCACAAAGCATAGGAAAAAGGAGATAAATGGGAGGATATCAGAAGGAAATAGATAAATAGATAGACACAAATGAAAAGATGATTGAATAAATAAAAATGAAGGAAAAGGAAGAAGAAAAATGGACGTGAAAGGGGAGAAGCAGAAGGGGAATAAGGAAAGGAAGGGAAGACGTTGATGATGGAGGAGAAGGAGAAATAGGAGCTACAAGAGGAAGGAAGACGACGAGAAGGAGGATGATGAAGAGGAGGAGCATACTGGAGGAGGAGGAGGAGGGAGGAGAGGAAGTTGACAAGAAGCTGGATGATGAGGGAAAAGGAGAAAGAGAAGTAGGAGGAGGAAGTGTAGGAGGAAGAAGTGGAAGAGGAGGAGAAAGAGGAGTAAAGAAGAGGGGTAGGAGGGAAAGGAAAAGAAACGACGAGAAGTAGAAGATGGAGGGAGAAGAGAAGAAGGTGAGGAGGAGGAGGAGGAGGAGGAGGAGGAGGAGGAGGAGGGGGATTCAATGAAGTAAGCTGAAAAATGACGGCGAGGGAAAAGCAGTCGAACAATGACGAAACAAGAAATGACGAATGGATCCCCCCCCACCACCAGTACCTCTCCCCCTCCCTCCCCCCAAGAAAAAATTGGGTGAGGGGAAATGAGAGATCAAAGGCAAAGGGGGAAATAGGAAAGTGGCACTTGGAAGTAAAAAAAAAATAATAATAAAAAATAAAAATCGTGGACAGGTGGAGAGGTCAATGTGTATCCATAGACGGCTACGCACGAACAAGTAGATAAATAAGTAAATAAGAAAATAATAAAAGTAAAATATATAAGAGTAAATGAACAAGTAAATGAATAAGTAGATATAAATGTAAATATATGAATAGTAAATTAAATAATATACAAATGTAAGTAAATCAAATAATAAGTAAATTAAATAATGTAAGTAAATTAAACAATGTAAGTAAATTAAATAATATAAATAAATTAAATAATAAGTAAATTAGATAATATACAAATGAATAAACAGATAAATAAGTAAATTAAATAATATACAAATGAATAAACATATAAATAAGCAAACAGATTGATAATTTGATAGATAAATAAATACATAAATAAATAGGTAAAAAAAATAAACCAATAGATGAATAAATATATATAAATGAATAAATGAATGAATAGATAAAAATGGATAGATACACAAACAGATTAATAAGCAAAAATTAATAAATAAGTAAACAAATAAAACAATAAATAAATGAATAAGTAGAGGAATATATAAATAAAAAGACAGATAAACAAGTACACAGATAAATTGATAAATCAATGAATAATCAAAGGAATAATGGAATAAATAAATGAATAAGTAAAAATAAATAAATAAATAAATGATTGAATGCATAAATAAGTAAATACATAGACAAATAGATAGATGAATAAATAAACAGATAAATAAGATAAAAATATGAAAAGGGACTTTGAGGGTGGAAATGATGTTTATGTGAGAAGACTAATCGTGGAGACTGCGTGGAAGTAAGGAGTGCACGAGTGAGACGTAATTTGGTAAGAAAGTTGGAAGGTGTTGATCAAACCAACAATGAAGAAAAACTGGTGACAACGAAAAAGAAAGAAAGAGAAAGAAAAATGTTAACAAGACAGCCGTATCAGATTGTGCACGTAGATAGAAGCAATGGCATAAACTACAGTCCATAATAATATAGGGAATAGGAGAAATCCGTATATTAGCGAATGTTTTATGTGTGTATTTGTGTGTGTGTGTGTGTGTGTGTGTGTGTGTGTGTGATACATTATGGTCTAGAGCAGGAGTTCCTACCCTTTTTGTTCCTCTGTACCTCTTGGGTATTTTTACAGATTCCCGTGTACCCCTAAAGATGAAGAGGGGAAAGCGATTACACTGCTATTTTGACATTATTCCATTATGAAATTTTTATGTGTAAACTGCTTAAGAATCTTAATAATGATATCAATAAACTAGATTTATGTAATTCATAAAGCATTTGATCCATCACATACATATGTTTTTAACAATCATCCATAATGATCATTACTAAGTAAAAGTAGACAAAAGTATTAGAAAAATATATAACCAAGATTGAGAAGTACTAATGGGATAGCTAAGCTTGTTTTTTGGCAACAGGGTAGTTAATAAGAGGGGAAACCTTAGCAATAGCACAACCAAGATCATATTCAGATGTTTTTATCTCTATCTTGATTCAATTCCCTTCAGCACTGAAAACGCCGACTCACAAAGCCATGTTGACGTAAATAACAAAGCTCAAATTATAAGTTCAGCAATCCTTCTATATGAGCTTCGCATCGAAAAAAAAAGAAAAACACAAATTCTTTTCACAGTAAACATCACAAGCAGATTCATCATGTTGAAGTTCAACGAGCTCCTCTTGTATACTTGTCCTACCCTGCAACAATCGAGCGTTTGCGGTAAAAGGTATTCTTAGGATAACTTCATGTTCACCAAGTGACTCGCGTGATCTTGCACGCCACTGACCGTATACGAGAACGTTCCATACCTGATGTTTTCAGGCCCGGTACAGGGACACACTACATTCACGGGAAGTTTCATAATAGTAAAAAATAAATGGTATTCACCCTACTCTTGATATAACTTAAGTTAAAGCTTTGCTTATTAAGGCGAGGAAATTAGAACAAAAAATATGTAGCCTGAATACAGATTATAACACCACGTATTCCACAATACCGGTTATTTCTCTCAGACATTATGTACTCACTGAAAAGTCCAAATATACCACTGGGGTGACATGTACCCCAATTTAGGAAATCCTGGTCTAGAATCAAGTGAAAACGTAAACACAAAATATTTTTTTATCACAATTGATGCGATACAGCAGAATTTATGCTAAGCATAAAATAGTCGATATATTTGGGACAAAACTTCTCAATGTTTGAACCATGTAACATTCTTCTGTAAGAAAAATTACCTAAGAACGATTGTCTCACCATATTAAACACCTACAACATAATACTCGATTGTTATCAATGGTAATTACTCTGCCTGGCAGATGCGCTATCATAAGACTCCAACAGTTTGATAGATGATAAAACACATCTGACTACTTGTTTGCATGACAGAAGTTCATAAATCTGGGCAGCAAGGGAGCCTCATCAGTGTGTATAGTTTAAGGATACAATTGCGTATACGATGGAAGAAAAAATATTGGCTTTTGTGTATTTTATGTTTGTTTATATTTATACAATTGAGGAGGCGGACTCTGGCATGAGAGAAGTTTCAATCGACCGCGACCCCTTTGAGACTTTAGGTTGTACTACAGAATCATGAAATCGTCTGACTTAAGCCATGAAAAAAAGTTATAAAGCTCGTCACTTTAGAGACGGAGGTAATATGTACGAATATGTTTTATTCATTTGCTCATGCACTTTCCCCTATATTTACATCATCCCTGTTTTCTAATTTTTTTCAGACACCAAATGCACTTTCCCACTATTGAAATCTCCTTTCCTCTTCCTCATCACCTTTTTCGTCTACATTTACCCTTCCAATTCTCCCTTGCTTATTTACTGAAGAACAGTAGTTTTACCCACCCCTCTACCCCACCAGTCTGTCTTTGTCTATAATGAAACCACTAATCTTTCTTTCCGGCCGCGATGTGATGGGTTTTTCCTTTCTTTTGATGAAGGGTATTAGTTCCAGATCAGTCTGCCTATCCAAGGGAGAAGGACCACGGATTCTTCCCAACCATAGTAGGTCAACAGTCAGTCCTCCTATTTAAAGAGAGGTTATAGGGTATTCTTCCTTTAATGAGTAAAAATAAAGTCAGCATCAAAATCAATATCATCAACGATATCAAAATCACCAACATCAACAGCAACACCACCACCATAACCACCACAACCGTCGCAACCACCACCACCTCCATCACCACCACCAACAACAAAATAACTATTCTCCTTCACACTTATTATTTTAATCTCATTAGGGGTCTTATGTCTACACACTTCAACCTCTAATCAATATTAAACCATACCTAAACCTATTCTCCCAGATTTCCTTCTCGTCTTGAACCTCTATTCCATTTACATTAAGACCCCGAAGTCTCCCCTCCCTCCTTCCCTCCCTCCCTCCCTCCCTCCACAATGAAGCCGTCACTGAAGTGATGAATTATCCAAGCTGCTCGTCTCTTCACGATAAAACGTCCACTTCCATTTACCGCCGGCGACGTCGAGTTCGCGTCCACGAAGAGGAACCTATTCCAGCCTTCCCTTTCCGCAGACGCCCGTCACTTTTCCATCTGCAATAAAACATCGCGAACCCCCTTTTTCTTTCCGTCAATGACACGCCTGAAACCCTCGTCCCTCTTTCGATTCCCAGTCTATTATTTATTTTATTTTTTCTTTGCCTCCCAACCTAATCTTCTCAGACCCTTACAAGACATTCACTCCTCCTAATCCCAAAGACCTCTTGGAAGAGGTCTTCCTCCTCAGTCCTAATCCGTCCGTTTGCGTCCTATCCGATCCTTTGAAGGTATCACACGCTTCCGTCCACTCATTTCCCGCTATTTTAGAACTTCTTTTTCTTTTACCAAGCCACCCCACATACTCACCCTCGGCCGGAACACATCCGCGGACTCTTCAAGACACCTTCATCCTACTTGTCCGTAATCTGGGTGCTTCCTTGAACAGTTGAGCTGATTGTTGTTGACAGAAGTCTCGTCTTTTTTTTTTTTTTTTTTTCTT
>NC_134797.1:37395923-37400923 GCF_046742065.1 Oratosquilla oratoria | reverse complement strand
CATGTGGCATTCCAATACTATTGCAATGAATTGCAGGCTGGAAGAACATTGTAAGGCCAATGAATGGGCATTTGTCGACAACTGGGACCGCTTTTACGGTATGAATCATCTATATACAAGGGACGGGGTGCACTTGTCGCCCAGAGGATTTCGGCTCCTTGCTGAATACCTTGAGCAAGAAGTAGGCACCCTACAAGGTTTTTTTTTTCGGGTAGATTACGTGGGAGTAGGGGGGGTGACGTATCGTAATATAGTTTAGGCAATAGAAACAACTTGGAAAGGGACTGTGAAGAGAATCACTAAAGCAGGTGGAGGGAAGATAAACTTAATGTTTACTATACAAATAGCAGAAGCATAATTAACAATATTGATTTGCTGCGAGGTAAAGCATGCAAAGAGAATTTTAATATTATAGCTATCACTGAATCCTGGATCAACATGGCTGATAAACATTTCCTTCCGGAAATCGAAACATAAGAACATAAGAATAAAGGAGACTGTAATAGACCATTAAGGTCTACACTAGGCACCTCCGTATCCATCACCACATGTCATCTTCATCCACAAAGTTGTCTAATAGTCTGAAATAGAAGGATATAAGTTTTTTCAAAGGATAGGGTTAGGAGGAGTGGGGGAGGGATAGCACTTTTCGTTAAGAACACAATAAACTGTATTATCAACAATTCGATTAAGGAAGAGAACTGTACGAAATCTATTTGGGTAGAGATCATCATCATAGCTTATCACGCCAGACAGACAGCTAGAATAAAGGCTAGAATAAGAGTGTTATTATTGGCGTCTTGTATAGACCTCCTAACCTCAGCATTGAGCAGACTGATCCCCTGATTCATGAAATTCGCAGAGCGTCCCAGTACAAAAACGTTGTGATCATGGGAGATTTTATTCATACAAACATTGACTAGGAAACTTTAATAGGAGATCAGGAAACGAAGAAATTCTTAGATGTGTTGCAGGATAATTTCCTAAAACAAGTGTTTACCGATCCTACAAGGGGAGAAAATACTCTGAACTTACTTTTAACTAATAATGAGCACCTAATGAGTAACGTAAAAGTGGGAGATACTCTAGGTTCTAGCAACCATCAAGAAATAAGATTTAATATCATTTAGAAAGAATTAAAAATACGAATAACATCCAAGTACCAGACTTCATGAGAGCAAACTTTGACAATATAAAAACCTATTTGAAATTGAATATGAAATGTTATACGGGTGTTACGGACGTTTCGGACATTGTCGACGCGGTCAGATCTCGGACATGACTAGGGGTCAGGTCATGACCAGGGGTCGGGTCACGGAGGGTAATGTGCATACCTTGGGTCAGGTCAATTGGGGGCGGGGGCTCAACAGACAGGTCAGCGATTTGAATGAAATGTATAGCAATCTAACTGATCTAATTATTAATGCACAAAATATATCTGTCTCCCTGAAGTCAATACGGAAAAAAGTAATACTCCCAAATGGATGACGGACAGATTGAAACATGAGATCGGAATGAAAAGAGGACTTTACGTAAAAATAAAAAACGGGGAAACACACCTTAGATCAAGATGTAACGAAATGGCAAAACTGGTTAAAAAGAAAACATACAGCGAAACGTAATTATAAAATTAAGGTTGCCAGTCAAGCAAGATTCAACCCAAAAGGTTTCTTTCATCTCTATAGGACAAAAAATAAAGAAAGAATAGGACCAATTAAAAACGATGAAAATGTCATGATAGCATCGAAGGAAAAAATGAGTCAGGAGTTTAACAATTATTTTCTTTCGGTGTTTATTAATGGGAGGTTAGATAAAGTACCTGACTGCGATCCGATTTTCAAAGGGGATGAAGAAAGTAGTCTATCTAATATCAGCATTAGTAAAGAAGAAATAGTCAAGCAGATTGAAAGACTTAAAGCTACAAAATCCCCGGGATCAGACGAAAAATTTCCGGTAATGCTTAAGGAGTGTAAATTTAAAATCTGCGACCAGTTAACTGAAATATTTAATAAATCTGTAGATACTGGTTTTGTGCCTATTGCTTGGAGGCAGCCAAACGTTGTTCCTGTTTTTAAGAAGGGAGATAGATCATCTATATGCAACTACAGTCCAATCAGTTTGACATCGGTTATGGGAAAAATGTTTGAACCAGTAATAGTAAATAAACTCAGAGAACATATCGAAAGACATAATTTAATTCGCGATACACAGCATAGTTTCTCCAAGGGTAAGTCATGTGTGACTAATCTTATATCCTTTTACACTAAAGTATGTAAGGCGTCAGATAACAATGATAATTACGATGTTATTTTCCTTGACTTTTGCAAAGCGTTCGACAAGGTGCCACACCAAAGACTACTAGATAAAATCAAAGCCCATGGCATAGGAAGAAAAGTGTTAGAATGGATTAGAGCTTGGATTAGTAACAGAAAACAGCGGGTCACCATAAATGAAGTAAAATTTGGGTTGGGCAATGTTACTAGTGGGTCCCCCAGGGCTCGGTTTTGGGTCCCTTGTTCATTATGTACATAAATGACTTAGACGATGAGGTAAATAGTGATGTTAGTAAGTTTGCGGACGACACTAAAATAGGAAGCCTAATTAGGTCAGGAGACGACGCCGAGATTTTGCATGTTGATCTTAACAAATTGTTTATATGGTCGGTGAAATGGCAAATGAACTTCAATATCTCTAAGTGTAACGTATTAAACATGGGGCTACACAACCCCGAAAATAGATACAGCTTAGATAACACGCTTTTAGAGAAAACTGAGTGCGAGAGAGACTTGGGAGTTCTAGTGAGCCCGGACCTTAAAACCAGGAAACAGTGCATTAGCGCCAGGAATAAAGCTAACAAAGCATTAGGTTTCATTGCTAGGACGGTAACGAATAGATGTGCAGAGGTAATTATCAAACCCTATCAAGCGATAGTTAGATCATCCTTGACTATACGGTATAGTTTTGGTCTCCGTCCTACAGAATGGACATCAATTCACTAGAATCAGTACAGAGAAGAATGACCAAAATGATACATGGACTCAGAAATTTGCCTTACGAAGAGAGGCTTAGGCACCTTAACTTACACTCTCTGGAAAGATGCAGAGTGCGGGGTGATCTAATAGAGGTGTTCAAGTTGATCAAAGAGTTTAACAAGTGTGATGTAAAAAAAGTCATCATATCAAAATAACAGGGCAGGACTCGCAGTAATGGATTTGAACTGGACAAATTTATATTTAAGAAGGAGATAGGCAAGAATTGGTTTACTAATAGGATGATCGACGAGTGAAATAGACTTAGTAACCATGTAGTAAGCGCTGAAACTATCAGTTGTTTTAAGAATCGATTAGACAACTTTATGGGTGTGGATGACAGGTGGAGATAGATACGGTGCTGCCTAGTGTAGGCCTTACGGTCTTGCAGTCTCCTTCATTCTTATGTTTTATGTTATGTTATGCTATGTTATGTTATGTTATGTTATATAAAATATATATATATATATATATATATATATATATATATATATATATATATATATATATATATATATATATATATATATATATATATACGTATGTATGTATCTATGTTTGTATTTATATATTCAATGATTATACTAGTAACAAATAGTTGATATATAGTTGATATATAGTTGATATATATATATATGCAATCTTGGTCCAAGGCCAGTGAACGAGTACCGTCCCCCGGGACTGCACCTTCGGGTAAAGCCTTAGGTAAAGGATGTTGGGGGGAGCGATCCTTTTCCAGGTTCACCCCTCAGGTAAAGACCCTCCCCTTCCCCTTCCCCTCCCCACCTTTGGTCCCTCTCGATCAGATTCTCCCTCATAACAAAGACTATAAGGTGTGTTGTTGCTCTCAGTGAGCAGATAGAGTTAGCTGCTATTTGCGGATGTCCAGTCTTTGATATGCAGTATATCCTGTTTTGCTCCAACATCAAAAGCCTTCTGTTTGTTGGGGGCGCCGTGGCACGAGGCAGCTAGTAGAGGAGTAGGAGAAATAGAAGGTGGTTGTGCTGGTAGTGGTGGTGATGTTGGTGTTGTTATTGGTAGTGGTGGTAGTATTGGTAGTGGTGGTAGTACGAATGTGGTGGTAGTGGTGGTGGCAGGGGTGGTAGGAGTGGAGGAGAAGGAGGAGAAAGGGGAAGTGTGTGTGATTCTGCTCAATATTTACGTCCCCAGTAACTACCAGTATCTCTAATCTTGGGGTGGTGTCATATGGTAGAATTCAGAGAAGGAAAACTTTACCAAGTGTACTAGGAAAGGGGGATAGTAAAAATTAGTCTCCAGTCAAAGAACAACTGCATACCTCTGATCCGTAGGGTTGTTACTTAAGTCCTTAAATCATTGAATTTATATAATTTGTGTAGTTAATATGGTTGCAGCGAGAGTGGTAAGAAATAAGATAAAGGAAGGGTAAGGTATAGTAAGTATGGAGGGTAAAGAGGAGGAGGTAAGGAGGGTGAAGAAAGGAGGAACTAGGTAGGGTAAGGAGTAGGATGTAGGGAGGAGGAGGAGGAGGAGGTAAAGAGGGTGAGGAGGAAGAGGTATGGAGGATAGAGTGGAAGAGGAAGAGAGGAGGAAGTGGAGAATGTATATACAATAAGGAAGAAGTGATAGGGAACGTGAGCATGAGGACAAAAGTAGAACGAATTCAAATAACTATGAAAAATGAGGAGGAAGAGGTAAGGAATTTGAAGAGGAGGTAATAACATACGAACATGATAATGGAAGAGGTATTATCATAAGAAATTAATATTGGAGGTGACCATATGGTATACATTAAGCAGTTCCATGTCCCTTACCCCCTACCATCACTATTCATAAAGAGTGAGGAGAAAGAGGAAGAGAAAGAGTGTGTGGCGTGAGGGGATGGTAACGAAGGGAAGAGTGAAGAGGAAAAGGAGGAGGAGGTGGAGGAGGAGGAAGAGGAGGAGGAAGAGGAGGAGGTTAGGAGTGAGGGGAGGAAGCGTAGGTTGAAAT
>NC_134797.1:37340923-37350923 GCF_046742065.1 Oratosquilla oratoria | reverse complement strand
TAGTTATGCGTAAAACTCTAGAAGGCATTGCTCTTTGAAGTACCCTAGTATATGTATATGTATATATATATATATATATATATATATATATATATGTATATATGATATATATGTATATATATGTATATATGTATATATGTATATGTGATATATATATATATATATATATATATATATATATATATATATATATATACAGTATATATATATACTAAAAAAAACTGTCGAGATGGCAGGAACGGTGGTTTCGCCGAAAAGACGATATGGCCGGGTAAAGTTGGCCCAGTAATATCTTTCCTTTTCCGCGTGAAGTGACTCAAGGGGACACGACCTCTCCCGCCCCTGATCAGTTGAGAGAGTGGTGACGTCACGACAATGGAGACAACAGATTGGCCGAGAGCGGTGACGTCACGGCAACGGAGACGATTGATAGCATGAGAACCCGCAAGTCTGGGCGCCGAAAGCTCTTGCGAGCGAATCGAGTTCGCATACAGGGTCGAGCCCCCGCGTTGATATCGATCTAAATCGGAACGAAAACCGGAAATTCCTCAAAGGAACACTAATTGGTCAAGAATAGTAACGTCACGGCAACGGAGATGACTGATTGTCTGAGAGCGGTGACGTCACGGCAACGAGACCACTGATTAACTGCGAGCAAAGCGAACTCGCCCGAAGGACCGAGCACTCAGTAGCGGAGTCAAGAGTAGTCCGGTGCTCGTATACATACATATATATATTCATATATATATATGTATATATACATATATATATATATATGTATATATATATTCATATTATATATATATATATATTCATATATATAGATATATATACATATATATATATATGTATATATATACATATATATATATATATATATATATATATATATATATATATATACATATATATATTCGAGAAAAGCTGGAGTCCAGGAGCTATATTTTAGTAGAAAATAAAGGCTGGACACGTCGTAGAAAAGAGTTTATTCCTAGTTTCGAACCAGCCGCTTTAGTCTGAGTAATTAAGTTATTTATTTGTTCAGGAGTACTACTGTGTTAACTAGTAGTATCATATTGTTACATGAATCATGTTACTCTCTCACTGAATCCGTATTTTGTACAATTTTAGATGTTTATAAGGGCCGCCTGGGAGACCTTTCCCAGGGTGACACACGTTCCGATATATAATGATTTTCTTTGTATGCCTATGTATATCCCTGGAGACGAATCCGGGACATATACACACACACACACACACACACACAGATATATATGTGTGTGTGTGTGTGTGTGTGTGTGTGTGTGTGTGTGTGTGTGTGTGTGTGTGTGTGTGTGTGTGTGTGTGTGTTTATGTAATGAACATTGAAGTGTGTGTAATATGGTATACACCTTTGAATATAGTATTAATGTTATGCCTGTATGCTTTTGTACCTGTTTGTCCGAGTTAGAGAAATTTTCATGCAGGTTTGAATTTATATTCACCATACTCCCTAACCCGTCTAGTCGAAACAATGGGCAAGTTCAAATACGTGTGATCAATTGTTTACAGCCCTTGAACCGTGTCCAAACAGTTTGTGTATTTTTTCAATGTCACTGAAAACAACAAATAGTAGATCAGTATCGTTGTTGCGCAAAGTTATTGACGTCGAAGCCTCACATCTGCTTTAATATCTCCGTTCGAAATAGGAGTGTTTCTATTCACCCTTCCAAACGTTTGCCCACACAAACACACGCTCACGCACATACACATATGTACATATACATACACATAATGAATATACAGCTCAACAAAAATTTTGTTGCATTGAAATCAAACACTAGTATTATCTGTTTTAAAAGTTCTGATTTCAATTATGATTTTTTATGAAAAGTTTTTTTACATACACATATGCACATATACATGCATACAATGAATATACAGCTCAACAAAGTTTTTGCTGCATTAATATCAAACACTAGTATTATCTTTCTTAAATGCACTGATTTCAATTATGATTTTTTTCATAAAAGCTTTTTTTTCTGCAGTCGAGGTATTTCAATAGATAGTTTTTTTTTTGTCTCATTAGTATCGTCGTCTATCAGAAGATCCGTGTGATTAAACTCTCACTAAATTAGCTAGTTAATGATAAATGAAAATGTTATTAGAGTCTAAATTTATTCACAATACACTTGAAACATGTTCCATCAACATAAAGGTCAAGATTTATTTGAAACTCATTATTAGGTAAGTTACTGTTTGCTATGAAGATAAAAAGCTCGGTTACATTTTATTCAGGCAGAAAAATACGCTTGAAGTTCTTGCGTTTGTGGACTGTCTCAGGGCAATCTCGTTTAATGTTCCAGCACTAGGCTTCCAGTATGTGTTTGTCCCATCTCTCTTGGTAGCATTTCTCAATGGCATTGAGATCCTGAAGTAACCGTTTGCCTTGCTTGTCATTTACTACCCCAAAGTTCTCAGGAAACTTATCAAGATGACTCTGTAGAGGGAGTTTGATACTCATGTTGCATCATGTTGGTTTACTAATAGGGTGGTCGATGAATGGAATAAACTTAGTAACCATGTAGTAAGCTCTGAAACTATCAGTTGTTTTAAAAAACGATTAGACAACTTTATGGATGGGGATGACAGGTGGTGATGGATACGGAGCTGCCTAGTGTAGGCCTTATGGTCTTTTGCAGTCTCCTTTATTCTTATGTTCTTATGTTCTAGGTCATGAAAAGGTGACAAAGAGGCTGATACAAAGGTTTCATAGTTGTCAGCCTTTTTATTAAAGATGTTTTCCATTACAGCCACAAATAAAAGCCACGCTCCTCTTCCTTTATTCTTCATCTTTCTGACAAAGTCTTGATCACGTGCAAGTGCGCGAATCTGTGGTTCATCAAACATACCTGTCTTGATCTTCTCGAATGACGAAACAGGAAGACCCGAGACTGTGTTGGAAGTATTCACCGTCAGTATTTAATCCTCTGACAAACTGTTTCATCAGGCACAGCTTGATGTGGAGAGGCGAAAATATGACCTTTTCTCGACTGATGATTGAATATTTGGCATACCAACTTGTGTTGGCATGGTGTATAATATATATATTGTATTAATTTAGTATTTATTGTATAAGATTAGTTTGTCTTAGATATCGCAGATGCGATGAGCGCCTTTGTTTTGGCGATAAGGAGAGCGTGGCGTCAGTTTCGAAGACGGCCTTGTTGCAGGTGCACGCATTGTTGTCCGTGTTGTAAACAAATATATACATTCTTAACAAGTCGTAATTTCGTATTCATTAGCCACCCAGAACAAACTTCCAGAGTCTCGGGAAAGGGTCACTATTTCTGGATCCAATTCTTGTCTCCAACTCGGCTGTCCCACATGCAAAGAAAGCAGGGATACTTTGTAAATATTCTTTGTCGACAAAGGAGGTAGTTCACTATTTTGAGCCCCACGCAAGTTGTTTAGTTGTGTTCGTGGTATTTTAGTAGGTATACCACAGTTTCAATGTCATTATGCTCCTCTCATAAACACACAGAATGACCTACTTGAACATCTGAATAGACATTGCCATTATGTAGTAGAACATACTTCAGGCTGCGGTTAGAACTATCTAGAAATGATCTCCAATCATTTAGATTATGCGACGAAATTCCTAATTTCTGGAGAAAATATTATGGCATTAAATAAAAAAAAAATCTCATCTTTAGAAAATTCCACGAAAAAGTCTCCGATTTCAGAAGTATGAAACCTTTGTGGTTTGGTTCAGTAGAGCCTTTTCTTGCAACCTAGAGGCTAACATTTCTGTTTTATTTTTGGAGAGACCCAAATCACGTATAATGTCATTCAGCTCTAGCTGGCTAAACTGCTGAGTAGATGATTACTCTGAAGTAGCATAAGAAGTATCGTCGAAATCTGGCAGTATTTCTTGAATTTTAACGTCAGTCCCTAGATTTTCATAAGAACATAAGAACATAAGAATGAAGGAGACTGCAAGAGACCATAAAGCCTACACTAGGCAGCTTCATATCCATCACCACCTGTCATCCCCATCCATAAAGTTGTCTAATCGTTTCTTAAAACAACTAATAGTTTCAACGCTTACTACATGGTTACTAAGTTTATTCTATTAGTCGACCACCATATTAGTAAACCAATTCTTGCCTATTTCCTTCTTCCTATTTCGTTACCATCCTCTTCTTTACATGGAGACAACCCATTAAAAATGGAAATGGTAGCTCATCAGAGTGCAGAGTGTGTCGAATTGCTAAAGTGATTTTATGTCTTTTTTTTCAACAAAAATAGCAGTCAGTTGTGTGGTCCTTTGGTTCCCGCCTGGTCATGGGAATTGCTCAGGGAATACTAGGGTAAGTGATTTTATGTCTTTTTTTCAACAAAAATAGCAGTCAGTTGTGTGTGACATGGGAATTCCGAAATGTAATCCCTTAAGCTTTCCTCACGTAGCATTTCTTCGCAGTTATGACGCACATTATGTGGGGCCCATTTCTTGACTTGGTCACCAAGAGTAAGTCCAAAGTAAACTTTATAGGCTCGTCTCACAAACGGTGTTATATTGCACCTCTGACGAATAAGCGTGAAGTATCCACAAATATAGCAGAAAGTATAACTTTTGTTCGCACATTGATATCTCCTGGTAGCCATGATCAAATATGAAATATATGTGTACACACACACACACACACACACACACACACACACACACACACACACACACACACACACACACACACACACACACACACACACACACACACACACACACACACACACACACACACACACACACACACACACACACACACACACACACATATATATATGTATATGTATATACATACATAAATATATATATATATATATATATACATATAATATATATATATATTATATATATATAAATATATATATATATATATATATCCCTATTGGTACCATAAACGCGCAAATAATCTATTCGGCTGCAGAATACTAAAATATAATCCGTTAACTATATAAAAACTAAAGCATACGGAATAAAGTCGTTTCCATTTTGAAATCAGCAAATCAAAAATAGTAAGAAACAGTAATTTCAAGCAACTGAGATTAAAAAAATGTCCTGTGATAGGAGTGATTATAATGAACAATGAAGATTTCCCACTGAAAGACAGAAGAAAACAAGAAGGTATAGAAACAGCCCCGTCAGACAAGATAAGCCAATTTAATGCTACCGCGAGACACTATAAGCGAATTTTGATTTTGCACAATGGAAACTCAGGTTGGAGTATGAAAGCGTAACCCTTATTCTGCATATCACCGTTACGTAAACACACGTACGCACACACATATATTAGATAATATGGTCAGGTCTGCCTGTGTGTGTGTGTGTGTGTGTGTGTGTGTGTGTGTGTGTGTGTGTGTGTGTGTGTGTGTGTGTGTGTGTGTGTGTGTGTGTGTGTGTGTGTGTGCGTGCGTGCGTGCGTGCGTGCGTGCGTTGCGTGCGTGCGTGCGTGCGCGCGTGTGTGTGTGTGTGTGTGTGTGTGTGTGTGTGTGTGTGTGTGTGTGTGTGTGTGTGTGTGTGTGTGTGTGTGTGTGTGTGTGTGTGTGTGTGTGTGTGTGTGTGTGTGTGTGTGTGTGTGTGTGTGTGTGTGTGTGTCCAAAAACACCCCCACCCTTCACCTTTCACATGTACATTATTCAACACTAACCCCTTCCCATTTCCAACTGCACACTCTCTAGTTCTTCACCTCCCTTTCCTCTTCTTCCCTCCCCTCTTCTTCCTTCTTCGCTTCCTCATCCTTCTCCTGTTCCTCCTACTCCTATTCCTCCCGTCCTTCTTCTTCTGATCTCTTCCTCCCTTTCTCTTATTTCTCTTCCAACGTTTCCTCTTTCCTCTCTTCACAATTTTTTTTTTTGCGTCCTCCTTGTTCTCCTCTCAGCTTGCCAACCTCTATCTTTTGTCTCCGTGCCAATTACCTGGCCATAATTCACAGAACCGAGCTGATAACACGTTATTCCGTCTTCTCGTATCTCTCCATAGTCTCAGTTTTTCTTTGCCTCAATAGAAACCTGTGACTCAAATATAAAAGGATATTTGGGGCTGTCTCTTCCTCAAAATGATCTGTTATCGGTTTTTTTTTTTTGTGTGTGTTTGTTTGTTTGTGTGTTTTTGTTTGTGTGTGTGTGTGTGTGTGTGTGTGTGTGTGTGTGTGTGTGTGTGTGTGTGTGTGTGTGTGTGTGTGTGTGTGTGTGTGTGTGTGTGTGTGTGTGTGTGTGTGTGTGTGTGTGTGTGTGTGTGTGTGTGTGTGTGTGTGTGTGTGTGTGTGTGTGTGTGTTTGCACACACACACACACACACACACACATATACACACACAAACAAACACACACACACACACACACACACACACACACACACACACACACACACACACACACACACACTCACACACACACACACACACACACACCCACACACACACACACACACACACCACACATATATACACACACAAACAATATAACCGTGTGGCGTTAGACAGAAATTCCGCGGAAAGTCTCTGTTATGTATAATTTATCTTATAAAATAATTTTTGTGTTATATTTTCCTATACTTTCCATGGTTTATTTTTTGTGTTTGTTTTTAGTTTTCTTTTTTATTTGCGTTTTGTATTTTCATTTCATTTTGTGTACAATATTTCTCTGTTTATCTTTCAATTTGTTGATCATATAATTTTTTTAATATTTCATTTTAATTTCTATATTAATCTACATGTATAAATTAATCTGTCTATTTGCAAATTATGATTGCGTTTATTGGGGCCTTCACTTGGTAGTAATAACTTTATCTGCACAGATTGGATTCGTATCAATCCTGTGAGAGGCTTAAAATGTTATTTTATCTATTAATTTGATCTAATATCCTCTGCAAGATTATATACACATATTTATTTCAGTTCTGGCAAGCTAACCTCTTCTTTGAGAGTGCTTTTTGAGAACTTAATGAGTTAGACGGCGCTCAAACTCGAGTCCGCCCACTCTACTCATGTTTCTATCATATCAATTGGCCTTCGTCAAAGCAAAATATAAGCAGATTCTTTTTATTCATTAGGAACCAATAAAATGTTGAAATCTCCAATGTTTTTAACTCTGAAGATTGGAAATTGATTAATTTTAGATTTATAATACAGAAAGTTGCCTCTGGAGTGATCCATCGAAATTGGCTCTGGAAGAAGAAAGAGTTTCCATGACCACGCCTCTGATATCACGTATTATTCTGGTGTCGTTTACATTTCTGTTAGGATGTCGTGGTAGGAATTTATTCAAATATTATATCAGTGGGATGGGGGTCGAAGGGTGGCTGGGAAATAGGAGATCAACCTAGTAGCTGAATAAGGTCCTCTTCTAACCTATTAGGAATCAGCACTGTAATATATAGTTTCCTCAAATATTCGAATTTCCAGATTTTGGAGAAAAAAATCTGAAATCTGGAGAATTCTAAAGATTTTTTGATATACCTAGTTAAAGTGTTGAAATCTCGGAGACACCCCAATAGAGAAGTCCTTGTCTATGTTTATTATGACCACCTCCAGCTGATTTTATTCAATTGAAGAAAGTACCATGACAACCCACTGAGGTTTGCTTGATTGAGACTCAGGTTTATGTCTAGAAGATTAATTCTTGATTAAAATATTATCTCGCTAGTCAGAAAGATATATGTAGAATGAGTCATCCTAAGAAAAAAATATATATTTGGCGGTGGTATTGCATATCATATAGACTTAGACTCAGTAACCATGTAGTGAGCACTGACCCTATTCTTTAAGAGAAAGGTAGATAACTTTATGGGTCGGGATAATGGGTGGTAATGGACGTGCAAATGTTCAGTGTAGATCTCCGTCATTATGTTTATATGCTCTTATCATAAAAAATCTGACCTTTGATGACCTTAGTGCATGGTTCCATTCTCCACATATTTTCTTTTGTCTGATGCTTGATGAGTTTATTTGGTTAAATACACTGCTGCATTAAAGGAGTTAAGCCGAGGGAATGCTATGGAGATAAGTAAAATAGCTTAGCGACAGCTGAGGCTAGAAGAAGTGGCACCTTGATAGTGGAAGAATTAAGCTAAGATTACACTTGTGTATCGACTCGAGAAACATTTTTAATATGTCGGTACGATATTGCCTTGCACTTGTGTCTTTGCATCTTTTAAATGCTTGCATACCATCTTTGTCAGCGAACAGACATGGATTGTGACAGTTTTTTGTAAGATTTTTCATATCCTCATAAATTAAGTAAAAAACAATCAAAAGGAATAGGTGTCTTTGAATGAGAAGAATAAAATGGAACAACAGAAATGAAAAAAAGAATGCATTCGAACCTATTGACAAAGATATCTATGGGAGACTATTGGTCAAAGCCACATTCGTCGAATTCTTATGCTTCAATTCATAAAGGTAATGAATTTTTAGTTTACATAGAAATAACAGTTATTCTGAGAAAATTGAGTAGCTCCATAATGCAATTCAAATTCAATAAAAACCTTTAACGGTGCTTAGTCTCAGAAACCGACTCTGGTTATTTTTATACGGTACTAAATATCCCCTCCTGCACTTCAACATTTCTTTTTTGCCTGAGACATAGAAATCAACTCGTAACCAGTCACTTGTCCAACATATTCAAGCTCAATAAACTTTTCACGCGTCCAACAAATGCAACATATGCGGCAATTGAATTGACCTCATGCACGACACTCGCTAACACAAACTTGTACACAAAGAGTAGAAACTACAACCACCACACAACACACTTA
This sequence comes from Oratosquilla oratoria, assembly GCF_046742065.1. Classification (NCBI taxonomy): domain Eukaryota; kingdom Metazoa; phylum Arthropoda; class Malacostraca; order Stomatopoda; family Squillidae; genus Oratosquilla; species Oratosquilla oratoria. Next base: position 37,342,127 of record NC_134797.1, on the reverse strand, counting down.
GCCAAATACACTCTAGCACTAGAATACATTCAATATACTCCAAATAAACATCATTAGAATAACAAACACACAGAGCTGCATTAATTTCTTTAAAAAATCAGCATACACATAAACATTAATGTAGAAAACAAAAAATAACCCCACATTCCACACTACTCACATTCCCCGAATACACAAATTTTATTGAAGATAACACTCAAAACAAAGTTGGTCTCATAACACTAATACATAAAAGCATACCCATCAGCAGCAAAACAAAATAATCCAAACAAATACAAACAGGCGTCATAACTTCAGTCCAAACACAAATAAAGAAAGCAATTTACAACATTGCATACTGCATACATATACCTTTCCTTATATCAACCCTCTGGAGCTATATTCGTCAAACCCAAACTCTAAACTCACTAACAAATCACACAGTGACAAATAATCTGAACGCACACAACTTAATTTGACTAAACACACAAACATGAAAAAAAAATAATAATAAAACAACTTCCCTACCAAAAACGCATTAAATACCAGTAACTACGCCACCAGACAATCTATCAACATAACCAACCAGAAACATCCCATGACATAACAATGTGTTAACCCTCCCTTCAGGCATAAAAAACAAGGAAAACCTTAAAGAATCTCCCTTCTGACCGCCTCCAAATAGAGATCACCGCAGAGCTAGCAGTATAATACAGCTACATACAAAGGAGCATTCGTAAACTAGAAAATATAAATAAATAAATAAATAAAATAAAATGGGCACGAATACACAGAAGTAGAAAGCACCCAGAGACATTTGATATAAAGCAGCCTTGGACAAGATGACAGTGACCATACAAAAGGTCAGGTAAAGTGAGAGCAGGTAAGGTAATTGCCTCTCCCCAAGTCCCTTCCCTATGGATATATCCACTTTTGTCCGCGTCCTCTTCTTTGTATGACCCAATCCTTAGGACTATGGTTGAAGTCCTTCTACCAACCTCTTATGCTATGAATTCTCGCCCGAGGATCAGAGTCCAGGACTCCCTTTCCCATCACTACATCCCATTTTTGCCTTCTTTTAAGACACGGATGAGAAACACGGTGGTAGAATTCTTTCCTCCCATCACAAGTATCCAGAATAATTAGTCATGAAAGTGACAAAAGACATGTTTAGGAGATGAGTTCAAAGTAAGAAAATTTGTTGTAGAAACGTGTCCTCATTCCC
>NC_134797.1:37263065-37283065 GCF_046742065.1 Oratosquilla oratoria | reverse complement strand
GAGCTTTATCAAGAACACTGACACTGGTGCTCACAGAATGTCCCACTACTTGAATATTACTTAATTAAAATAATGAAAGGTCGGCAACAACAAAAGAAACCAACAAGAAGACTAATCCTACCAACCAGCAACGTCACCTCCCTCCTCACCCGGACACTTGAGCCGAGTAATATTCAAGTAGTGGGACATCTTAGCAGGACCATCAAGGATCTGATAAAACAGCTGGACAAAAGGGCGCAAGTTGGGGCAAATCCAATCCTTCCTCCCTCCGTGGGTTGGTGTTCTTCCCCGACCCCTTACCCACCCCACCCCACCCCTCCCTTACTCTAGACCTTCCCCCGTGGTCCCTCCGGCTGACTACATGACTTTCTGTTGTTTGGCTTGACTAGCCTTTTTCTTTTTAAATCATGTGACTTCTATAGGTAGTCCAAATAAAATGTTGTTTTAGATTCCCTTTAGGTTTCAATTTTTTCATTACTGAGCAGTTTCATGCCGTTTATGCGATGATGTCGCAGTTATGACAATCACTCTTATAATACAATCACTATCATGTGGTCGCTGTTGTGATAGTCGCTGTTTTAAAAGAGTCACAATTGTGAAGTCGCTCTATTGACAGTCGCTGTTCGGAACCCGAGCCAACGTGTATTTTTTTTCTTGATCCATTACACGACTTCAAGTATCATAGGACTCACAATATTAACTTACCACAACTTCAACTCCAATGGATATTTCCCCTTATTTGTATAGTAGAACATATCGTAACTGTCTTAAACATACATTAGTTTATCATCCATTTATCTGACTTCACTCAGTCCCACGATGCCTCACGTGATGTTACCCATATTTTCCTCGTGTTTTTTTTTTTTTTTTTTTTTTTTTAGCCTGTGTGCGATAAAGATCTCACATTGAAAGTGAAGATATTCATTTTGCTCAGATTGTTTAGTGCCCAAGACTTAGATCTGCTTAGACAGCTCTTATTTACATTCGGTGGCACACTGCCTGTTCGCACAGAGGGCAGTGTTGATGGAGTTTTAGGAGACGATATTTCAGCAAATGCGCGCAATTTGAATGTGGCTGTGCAAATCATGGTTTGTTAGTACAAGATTTCATTGCAATACCTTCACCCCGCAGGCACCTGGTTTCTGGTGAGATGTTTAGTTGGTACTACCTCTTTTGATATCTCCGGTGAAGCCCTATTTATCTATAGGTCACCCAGTGATTCACTCTATCATTATGGAGGTACCTCATATATCTATGGTAAACTTCCCTGTTGGCTATCATGGATGTGCCAGTTAGCAGTTTGTCCTACGACTGTGTGTACGAGGTCAGCCTTCTTGAAACACAACTAAAGGTGAGCCTCTTCAATATGTAAATTGCTCAGAACTCGTGGTCATAATGACCCTTTTATCTGAAAGAGGGGAGCAATGAATGAGATTGATATATATATAGTTTGCTTCCTCTGCTGTTTTTCGAATGTAGCCCAATAACCGCTTCAGAACGAGATCCTGTACCTAACTGAATGAATTCGTTTACTCTTAGATCAATTTAGCTGAGCACAAAATTCATAGAATTTAGTTGAGTACTCTTCCTGCTTTTATCTGAATGAAAAACTTTGTCATTAGTCACAACTGAATCATCAAAGAGCGTGAAAGTAGCTGTCTCAACCATATTACAACCAAAACAAGCCACTCACAACTAAAACAAACTATTCAAAACTTTACCTGGACTCAACTTTAGGCCAATCTAAACTTTTTCTCTCAGCTTGAACTGCAGTGTTTAGGTAACTCACTAAACTCTCTTTAGAAGTGAAATTTCAGTTTTCTACAGGAAGCATTCATCTTACATATATATATATATATATATATATATATATATACAATATATATATATAAATATAGATATATATATGTATATATATATATACATATATATACATGTATATATATATATATATATATATGTATAATATACATATGCTAAATATATATACATATTATATATATATATCATATATATATATATACATATACATATATACATATATATACATATATATATATATATATATATATACATATACATATATACATATATATATATATATATATATGTGTGGGTGTGTGTGTGTGTGTGTGGGTGTGTGTGTGTGTGTGTGTGTGTGGTGGGTGTGTGTGTGTGGTGTGTGTGTGTGTGGTGTGTGTGTGCGTGTGTGGTATGTGTGTGTGTGTGTGTGTGTGTGTGTGTGTGTGTGTGTGTGTGTGTGTGTGTGTGTGTGTGTGTGTGTGTGTGTGTGTGTGTGTGTGTGTGTGTGTGTGTGTGTGTGTGTGTGTGTGTGTGTGTGTGTGTGTGTGTGTGTGTGTGTGTACCCACGCGCGTGTGTGTTGCTTAAGAAATAAAAACTAAACTTCCATCCTTCCTTGACTTCTATGATCTTCAATGAGAATTCTTTTTTAGTCCGGCTAATGACCGACGCCGACTCTCTATAGTAGATGGAATGGGAATTCTATCTTTGATCTCTTCGGGGATCCTTCCAACTGAATAAAATCACCTGGTAGCATATAGAATAATAGTCCAAGTTTTATATTTTGAAAATGCTAATTGATATCATGGCTTTATGAGACACCTCTTGAGTTAAATAAAATCGCCTGACGGCATGCAGAATGAACATGAAAGTCCAGTTAAGTAGTAAGCGTGATTTCTCTTGAATTGAATATTCAGTCATCAGTCCTTCCTTCTTTTAAGATATCTCAAACAAATTTTGCAGAAGTAATGTCTTTATTTGCATATATCTTTTAAAATATACTCGCTTTTGTAACAGTGTGCGTTGTTTTCTATTTGGAAATATACAGAAACAAGAATAAATGTTTTTTAGTCAAAGATAGCAATAGGGGAAGAAAGAGAAGGAGGAGAATAACAGTATTTCAAACTGCAAGATCCGAGTATTTACGAAAAACACACACGCATACACACACAAACATGCAAACGCACACATACATAAACACACACAAGATCAGAATGTTTACGGAAAAACACACACGCATACACACACAAACATGCAAACGCACACACACATATACACACACAAGATCAGAACATTTACGGAAAAACACACACGCATACACACACAAACATGCAAACGCGCACACACATATACACACACAATGACAAAGGTATTTATAATTTTTTCATAGACAGATAGTCCTCTGGATGTAATTTGTGTAGGCTGCTAATGGAGAAAAACGTTTAAACGTTTTATCCGCAACGTTTAAACGTTTTATCCGCAGACCAGCCTCCGCACCATATTCGGATGAATAAATTTTCTGGGAGCTTATTGAGCCCATAATGCAGCTAAGCGGTGAAAGGAGGCGAGTTTAATATTGCCATAATGGCGATCCTCGAGTTTAATAGAATCTTCTGGCACCAGCCTGGACAATGTGTAAACTGTGTTAACATGTTGGCAGGGTTAAACGAAATACCCTCCTCTACTATACTACGATGACTACTCCCATAGTTGAAGAAAACATTCTCTACTCCCATAGTTGAAGAAAACATTCTATCTTTCGTCAGAATGAAATTGATAAGTAGGGAACTGTTTTAAAGAACTTTAGGTTTAAAAATCATAGGCATCACATTAGCTGAATAAATCCGATATATGGCAACTGGAATGAAATGGTAAAAATACACTGAAAGGGTTTATTGAGTTCGGTTGAGGTAGTATTCATTTGCTGTGGAAAACATTTCTCCTTGACAGAGTAAAGTCACATCGTGGTATTTGGAATAGGTACCAAGAGAATAAAGTGCTATGAAAGTGGTTATAGGTACAGAACACAGGTACCTGGGGTGCCTGTACCCCTAAGGGGTACGAAGCCTTGAACCTGGGGGTAGGAGACATGATAGCCAATACATAGCATTGTATATTTACAATGAGAAAGCAAAGCAATGTTTGTATCACTATGAAAATCCATGTGAACAAGTTGTATAGACACGGTAAAGAAAACATAGACTGGAGGAATAAAAGCTTCACCTTCAGTCCATGTTTCCTTTACCGTGTCTATAGAATTTGTATCACTAATCCTTTTCATATGTTTGCACTGTATTTATATTGGATAGAAATACGAGATATCAGGGGATATGGCCACTGGAGAAGGTTAAGGACCACTTCTGTAGACCATGATTAGCATTCATTGTTGAATGAAAATGCAGATGGGTTAACATAGGAACATAAGAATGAAGGAGACTGCAAGAGACCATAAGGCCTACACAAGGCAGCTCCGTATCCATCAGTACCTGTCATCCCCATCCATAAAGTTGTCTAATCGTTTCTTAAAACAACTGATAGTTTCAGAGCTTACTACATGGTTACTAAGTTTATACCATTACTCGACCACCCTATTAGTAAACCAATTCTTGCCTATTTCCTTTTTATATCTAAATTTGTCCAGTTTATAATCATTACTGCGAGTCCTAAGAAACAAAGAATCAAGATATTGTACTTCTAATTTCCTTTATTAGAAACCTCTGAACTTCGAAAATATTTTAATATTCGCAACGAAAACTTCTCTCACTAAAATGAAAGTTCAGAAGGTAATCTATGAATTCCAGGACCTCCTAGATCAATGTGCTTTTTTATCTAAATATCAAACGTTTCCGAAATGTAGCGATTCTCAACAGAGAAAATGAATTGTATATAGACTCTGACAAGATTGTAAGTGACAAGGTAAGAAGGCTGAAGGACACGGGAAATTAAAGAGAGAGATAACGTGATCGAGACTCATGGGAAATTGATGGACGGCTCAAAGAATGGAAAGGGGAAATGACATTGTAAATTCCAATCAATTGAAAGGACCTTCCATCGAGGGGAGGAATTAGAAATTGAAGACTTGAAGTCAGATGACAAGAATAACGAAAAGGTCAGTTCCTTGGCAGTGAAGTAGAGCAGAACTCCCCAGTTAACTTTCCTTCGCACCAAATTCCTTGATCTGGCTTCCTCACCATTTTCTGCAACAAGTGTTTAAGTAAATGTGGGCATCACTAGATATTTTTATTTCCAAATGTTTATCTATTTTCATTTATATATTCATATATCTATTTATTTGCTTATTTGCGTTTTCATTTATCAATTTATTATTTCTAATTGATATGATGGCTATCTATAGTTCCCCTTAGCTAAATAAGCCTAACATAACCACACACACACACACACACACACACACACACATATATATATATATATGTGTGTGTGTGTGTGTGTGTGTGTGTGTGTGTGTGTGTGTGTGTGTGTGTGTGTGTGTGTGTGTGTGTGTGTGTGTGTGTGTGTGTGTGTGTGTGTGTGTGTGTGTGTGTGTGTGTGTGTGTGTGTGTGTGTGTGTGTGTGTGTGTGTGTGTGTGTGTGTGTGTGTGTGTGTGTATGTGTGTGTGTGTGTGTGTGTGTGTGTGTGTGTGTGTGGGTATGTGTGTGTGTGTGTGTGTGTGTGTGTGTGTGTGTGTGTGTGTGTGTGTGTGTGTGTGTGTGTGTGTGTGTGTGTGTGTGTGTGTGTGTGTGTGTGTGTGTGTGTGTGTGTGTGTGTGTGTGTGTGTGTGTGTATGTGTGTGTGTGTGTGTGTGTGTGTGGGTGTGTGTGTGTGTGTGTGTGTGTGTGTGTGTGTGTGTGTGTGTGTGTGTGTGTGTGTGTGTGTGGGTGTGTGTGTGTGTGTGTGTGTGTGTGTGTGTGTGTGTGTGGTGTGTGTGTGTGTGTGTGTGTGTGTGTGTGTGTGTGTGTGTGTGTGTGTGTGTGTGTGTGTGTGTGTGTGTGTGTGTGTGTGTGTGTGTGTGTGTGTGTGTGTGTGTGTGTGTGTGTGTGTGTGTGTGTGTGTGTGTGTGTGTGACGACATCTTGACACGTTGTGAGAGAGACAAAGGGGAAAACACACAAGTAGAGCGAGAGTTTATTCATTAACTAGTTTCGTACTATGGTGCTTCTTTCTGAGGAAGCAAGGTAGGCAGAAAGGCAATGTGGGAGGTACTGCAGATATAGGGGATAGGAGGAAAGCTGTTAAGAGCAGTCAAGAGTTTTTACGAGAGTAGTAGAGCTTGTGTTAGGATTAGAAATGGAGAGAGTGAATGGTTTGAGGTAAAGGTGGGACTTCGTCAGGGATGTGTGTTGTCGCCCTGGCTGTTCAATCTATACGTGGATGGGGTGTTGTGAGAGGTGAATGCAAGGGTGGTGGGTCAGGGGTTGGAGATGGTTAATGAAAATGGAGATAAGTGGGAAATAAGCCAGTTGTTGTTTGCTGAAGTCACTACGCTTGTAGTAGGATCAGAGGAGGGATTGAGGAAGTTAATGATAGAGTTTGAGAAGGTGTGTGAAAGAAGGAAGCTGAATATAAATGTGGGCAAATGTAAGGTGATGAGATGTACAAGGGGAGAGTGACAACAAGCTGGAAGTGAGCATTAAAAGAGAGAGACTGGAAGAAGTGGATGGTTTTAGATATTTGGGTGCGAATGTGGCAGGAAAGGGAGGAGTGGGGGTGGAGGTAGAATGTAGATTGAGAGAAGCGAGTAATTGTCTTGGTGGATTAAAAACTGTAATGAGAAATACATTTGGGGGTGGATGCTAAGAGTGAGTTATATGAAGGAGTGATTGTGCCGAAAGCACTGTACGGGACAGAAAATTAGAAAATAAGAGAGGAAGAGAGGAGTTTGAATGTATTTGAGATGAAATGTCTGAGAAGTATGATGGTTGTTACTAGGCTAGATAGAGTGAGAAATGTGGAGGTGAGGAGGAGAACAGGGGTGGAAAGGGAGTTGGGAGATAGGGTTGATGAAAGAGTATTAAGATGGTTTGGACACATGGAAAGAATGAGTGAAGAAAGATCAGTAAAAGAGGTGTGGAAGGCAAAGATGGAATGAGTGAATATGAGGGGATGTCCTAGAATGAGATGGATGGATGGGGAATAAGGGGCATTACAAAAGAGAGGAATGTCTGTTGATAAGGACGGGAGAAGACAGAAGATAGGGGTGAATAGAGAAGAGTTGTGTATAGATGATGCTGTGATGCATGAGGGGGAGTGGGTAGGGGATGGGGGGTGAGGAAGTATGTATGAGAAATAATTTGACGCAGCCCGAAGGGATTTCACCCCTTCTCCTTTTCTGCATGAGGGGACGGAGAGGGGGGGGGGTGTTGTTGCCGAATTAATGAAGCGGCCTTGCTGTGGATGTGCTGGTCTTGCGACACTGCTTCTGACCTAGGGCAGTGGACAGGATGTAGGGATGACCCGTCATCCAGGAGGTGCCAAGATGAAAGAGGGGGAGGAGGGTGGAGGGGAATGGAATATGTAGGGGATGGAATGGGTGGTAGTGGTTTCTACGCCTTTTTCTTTTTGGCTACCCCCCGTGTAAGGGGGAAAAGCCTTTGGTATACGCATGTATATATATATATGTATATATATATATATATATAATATATATAATATATATATATATATATATATATATATATACATATATACATATGTCAGGCTAGAGGATACTATAATTATACAACACTTACAAAAAAGAGAAACCGGGGGAAGACCATAGACGCCTACCCCTACTCAATTAGTAACAATGGTTGTCAGGTGATGTGGGGCCAGGTGGAAGATGCCTGTCAACAATTTCTTTTATCATAATTCCGGATATTAAGTCCAGAGACCACTGCGCCTTTCAAATATTAACATCAGGAAAATATCTGGACTTGTGATGACAAATATCGTGAACAGGCAGTCCACCTGACCCTACGCCACTTGACCACCAGCTCACTAACTGAGTAAGGGTAGGCGTCTATGGTCCTTCCCCGGATTCTCTTCTCATAAGACAGTGATATATAGATGTGGTGCCCTTCTCTTACTTTGTAATAATGAAGAGGACTGCAGCTAGAAACTGAAATATATAAACTCATCGGTTCTAGGCTTTCCTTCTGCTCGGAAAGTGGTATTATTTTTTACTTGTAAATGTGCTACTACATTTCTATCAGTGATATATATATATCATATATATATATATATATATATATATATCATATATATATAATATATACATGTATATATACATGTGTATATACATATGTATACACACACACACACACATATATATACATATATATGTATATGTGTATACATATATGTATATATATATATATATATATATATATATATATATATTGCTTTTTTCTACTAAGACCGTTCAACAGAAAATATTCAAATGATCTGGCAGCAGCTGAGCTGTAAGAAAAGCTGCCTCCCTCTATAGACAGGGGATTTTTGAGGCTATTTGTTAGATAAAAGAAGCATTTGGAGCAGAGAAAACCTCCAAATTCGTGGTATCAATCACACTTTTCTAGAACATCCATTATAGCACCACACGTGTCTTGATGGTTCAATCAGAAACTATTCTAACTTCAAAGGAAAGAAAATTTTCATTCCATAGCCCTCGTCTTTTTCTTTTGTTTCTCTATATCCGAAGATGACACATATCAAGTAGCAAAGTTGAATGATAACGGCATGTGCATGTGTGAGCGCGCATACTTTTGTCTACAACGTACATGCACACTACCTTAATAACCTATCATTTTTTTCCTAAGTTGAAATGCTATGATTTACTAAATCGTGGGTCACTGAAGAGCTGCTGTTCCACTTCATCTTAGAAATCAAGAAGGAAATACCCCTGGGTCGACTGCAACGATGACACAACGTCTTTAACACCAAATGCATTTTCATGTATCATTATTGGATGGGCCATTGGACGCTTCCTTTTAATTTCCTGAAATTCATGACTCAGGCTGGTGTGTGTGTGTGTGTGTGTGTGTGTGTGTGTGTGTGTGTGTGTGTGTGTGTGTGTGTGTGTGTGTGTGTGTGTGTGTGTGTGATTCACCTTGGTCTTTGAATCACGTGTTGCACTCGTGATCAACAGCTATTTCCCTCCCGGAAGAGAGCTTAGAGCTCGTATGTCTAGTAGTATCGTATGGCTTTCTTACACCTCCAACTTTGTATTTGCTAGCCAGTCTATGAATGTTTGATGCTTCATAGATAGTCTGGTAACCCCCTGGCACTGCTGTGATTGGGCAGTGCAGTACGAGATGGTCTGTATCTAGGGGTGAGTTATGACAAGATGGGCACATTGGGGAGTCTTTGTAGCCCCAGCGATGCAGGTTAACGGCTGTTTTGCCTTGTTATGATATCAGCCTGTTGGCTTGTATCCATTCTCTTCTGGTTAGGTTGGAAAATCCAGGTAGTATTTCGGTTGGGTCTGTTACTAAGTTTACCCCAGTGGGTTAGTTTCCTTGTCCATTCTTCTTGCCAGGCTTCTTTTAGGTTGAAATTTTCGTTTGTCTGATCTATGGGTAATGCTATGACCTTACACGCACACACATACCCAACTCCCCGCCCACGAGAGTTGGAGTAGCGACTCGAAGCCCAGCGATACTGAAATGATTTCAGCCCTGGGCAGATTCGAGTCAGGTACCGCCGGTACCCCCGTACTGACAGTCTGGGACTCTACCAACCGCGCCACCGAGTCGCGGGTGGGGGTGTGTGTGTGTGTGTGTTTGTGTGTGTGTGTGTGTGTGTGTGTGTGTGTGTGTGTGTGTGTGTGTGTGTGTGTGTGTGTGTGTGTGTGTGTGTGGGTGTGTGTGTGTGTGTGTGTGTGTGTGTGTGTGTGTGTGTGTGTGTGTGTGTGTGTGTGTGTGTGTGTGTGTGTGTGTGTGTGTGTGTGTGTGTGTGTGTGTGTGTGTGTGTGTGTGTGTGTGTGTGTGTGTGTGTGTGCGCGTATCTGTGTGTATATGCTTATGCGTTAGTTTCGAACCAGTATACATATGAAGAAATTAAGTTGAGAATGTATACGGCATGCCCCGGAGGAATTGGTATGGGGGTATATGTAAAGTATGAGTGCAAATACCTATGGTTCAAAAATTGTGGCAAAATTACTATGGTTTGGGTAAACTGATTTTGGACCACGATCATCACCCTTACACTCATCCACAATCTAGTTAATATCAGTATCATCGTCTTTAACCACGTCCTCATCCTCGTCTTCATTCTCATCCTCCTTCTCATCCTCGTCCTTGTCCCCGTCTTCGTCTACCTTCATTCGCATCTTCATCATCGTCCTCATCTTCTTCCTCGTTTTTGCCTTCAATCTCATCGTCCCTTCATCTTTACCGTCTTAGCCGTCGTCATCCTCGTATACATTCCATCTTCATCCCTTTCTTGGTCGAATTCTCTGATATCTACTCCTTTTTTCCTCCATTTTATCTCCGCCATCCCTTCATTATTTTCTCCTCAATTCCTTTGCCTTCCGGTTCCCCCCATTTTAATCCTCCCCTTTCCCAACCCTACCCTTTCCTCTATTTCTTTCTTTTTTTTTATCTCAGAATTCTAAATGTTCCTTGTGCATTCTTTTTTCTTTGCACTTCCTCCACTCGCCTAGTCCATCGTGCAGCTTCCTGGGCCAATATCTTTGGCTGGCACCGTCGCTGCTTCATCGTGGGATCTTCGTGGATGTTCAATACATCACCAATACTTCACCAGTGTGGTGATGCCGCTCATTTCTTTTATATGTGTTATTTACTCCTACTTCGCTGTTCCTGTTCTTTCGTTTCTTTATTAAAGAAGTCATTATAAATACTATTATCTACTCTATATACGACAGCATTTTGACAATGATTCAACTTCTTAATATTTTCAATTCTTCAGATCAAGATTTTTCCTATTGGGAGGTGAGTACGAACAAGATTTCCATAGTGCTCCATATATTAAACAATCAAGCTCTCGTTTTCAAAGAGACGCCTTTAAGATTGACAAAACTCTGTAATGTTAAACAAAAACAAAAATATTGGTACAAGTTTGACAAGAAAATAAACATGTAAATATCAAAATGGAAAGGTATAACAAATGTATAGATTAGTAAGATATACAAGAGTGGTGCTACTTACGTCTATAAGAGAAGTACAATTGGTAGGTGAAAGAGATGTGTATATATACCCGAACCGTACCTGACCGTTTAGTCTGCCTTGTGGTCGCAGTTGGGGGTGGGAGGAGGGGAGGGGAGGGGAGGGGGATAAGTGGACCTCGATATAACGTTGTCTCAAGAGAGCGTCGTTATAGAGGGAAATACTGGAGGTCATATTAGATTGGATATGTATTGTAAGAACATTACTTCTATTATGAAAAGCCTCTAGAATTTTTAACCTTCTAGGGTCCTCATTGTGTCCAGTGAGTTTGATACACTTAATCAGGGTGTCTCTGTCACTGAACTTTATATGTTTTGCGTAATGTTCTTTAATAGCCCCGTGTTGTTGATGTAAGACTATAATAAAACCATTTGATATGTATGCATATATGAGAGAAATTCGCTAGTAACAGTGACATAAATACGATGATTTTATGACAGTCGCATGCAGGATTCGAACCCACCGCATTCGGCCTGTAGTGGGCTAAGGCTCTGTGAGGGTGATCTTACGGCCGAATGCAGTGGGTTCGAATCCTGCATGCGACTGTCATAAAATTATCGGATGTATGCATATATTTCCTTCTGTTGTTACCGCATTCGGCTTCTTTTTAACCTTTTTATTACCAAGGGGATATCATGGGAATGAATAGAACAAACCGTCAGCAACTAAAGTAAAAGAAAAAATGTCACTTTGGACGGAAGGGGCTGGTAAAGACAGTCAAAAGTCTTTAAGAAATCAAAAAGGAGTTACGGAAATGGACATTGTACCCTAGTGATTGTCAAAAGAAAAGAAATTATGCAACCGTGTACTCTTTTGTGTTAAAGAAATAAATAGATGAATGAATCAATAGATGAATAAATAAAAAGACAAATAGATAAGTAATTATATAATCAACTGAGCAATCAGTCAATCAATTCATTCCTTTGAGCGTTCATTTCTGTGTCTATTTCACTTAATTTCCACGCCTTACTTTGCATCAGCTCTGCCTTCTCTATGCCTAAGTTCATAATCTAATTTAGATATATATCTACATTTTCTTTTACCTTTTTCTTCCATAGCCAGTCCCTCTCCCCCGTTTTCTTTTTCTCTCTCGTTCTGTCCACATGTACAAATCACTTTATCAAAGGAGTCTCATCTTTATTTTCATGTTATATCTCTCTGTTGGCCTTCCCTCTATAATGTTTGTTATGTGTTGCTTACATTCCTCGATCCCCAAACACTGTTCATTGAGATAACCACCAATATTTTCTCATTTTTTTCTCAAAGTATTACTTCTTTAATCTGTACCTCACTCCACGTTAAGACATCTGAAATCACAATACATCGCCCCCGCTTGTGTTTTGATTGGACTTTTCTTCCACGGAAAAATTTAAACGAATCATTTAATCTCCTTCCATTTGTCAAAATCCACTTAGGTCCCTCTCTCACCCTCCCACTTGCCCTCTGGACCGGGAATGTAAACTCGCGTTTCTTGCAATATACTTCTTGTTCATTTGATCTACAGCAATCTTTCCATCTTCTTTTTTTTCCATTTTCTATTGCCTTCTTGTTGTTGACATTTAATCTCTCACATCTCTCCCTTCTTCAAATTTCTCTTTTTACATTTTTACCTCTTCATGCAAACACTCTTTCCTACCTTCCATCAGTACTACAACATCACAAAGTTGAAAATCTGTAAAGAAGGGGACAAAATTGACAAAGATATCCTGGTTTGCAATGAAGAGCGACATAAGGTTATAGTAAAAAAAAAAGAAAGATGATATTACAGAAGAATATCAAGATATGTAACTTTGCACATATTTTTCAACGATGAAAAGGTAAATAGAAACTTGAAAACGAATTAAATGCAATGTTTGTTCGATGAAAACATAGACAAGAATCCATGTGCATAGTACACACACACACAGATGCACACATACGCGCAAATATATATAATGTGTGAGTGTGTGTGTGTGTGTGTGTGTGTGTGTGTGTGTGTGCGTGTGCGTGCGCGTGTGCGTGTATGTGTGTGTGTGTGTGTGATTCAACTTGGTCTTTTGATCACGTGTTGGACTCGTGATCGACAGCTTTCCCTCCCGAAGAGAGCTCAGAGCTCGTATGACCGATCTATGGATAATGTTGTGACCTTTCACACACACACACACACACACACAACTCCCCGCCCACGAGAGTAAGAGTAACGACCCGAAGCACAGCGATACCGAAATAATTTCGGCCCTGGGCAGGATTCGAACTGGGCACTGCGAGCACCACCGTACTTCCCAGTCCAGCGCTCTACCAACTGCGCCACCGTGTGTGTGTGTGTGTGTGTGTGTGTGTGTGTGTGTGTGTGTGTGTGTGTGTGTGTGTGTGTGTGTGTGTGTGTGTGTGTGTGTGTGTGTGTGTGTGTGTGTGTGTGTGTGTGTGTATGTGTGTGTGTGTGTGTGTGTGTGTGTGTGTGTGTGTATGTGTGTGTATGTGTGTGTGTGTGTGTGTGTGTGTGTGTGTGTGTGTGTGTGTGTGTGTGTGTGTGTGTGTGTGTGTGTGTGTGTGTGTGTGTGTGTGTGTGTGTGTGTGTGTGTGTGTGTGTGTGTGTGTGTGTGTGTGTGTGCGCGCGCGCGTGTCTGTGCACGTGTGTGTGTGTGCGAGCGCAGGCGTGCAAAAAATATGAATATTTTTTGTGAGATAGAAATCAGTAGAAGCCAATTTTATAGATGGTAACTAAATTTATGCATGTGTTTATGGTATATTAATGTAATGAATTGGAAACCATTACACTGATGAGATAGCTCACACTTTTATTTATATATGCATATTTTGACGTTGGCGCATGCCAACCACTCACTATATTTTCGCGAAAAGGAAATGAAACTGAGCGGTGATATTGATTTAGGATATTGACAGCTCCGGCGCCTCCTAAAATAGTTATGCAGATGTGATCTCTTTATTCAAAAACGGGGAATTATGTTTTTTGACACCATATGCGATAACAAGCGAAACTGGTCATAACAAGCGCATAATGCGATTATTCCGTTGGGGGGGGTGGCGTTTAGTCCCTCTTTTGATGTTCGCAACGTGAAAAAGAATTAGACTTTAATTGACAAGTCTCTTTCGGGAGATAGACTGATAATGAATGTGACACAGACAGCATACAGAACGGTTTGTTAGATGAAAGATGAATCGTAATGGATCAAGTTATGTTTTTACTTATAATTTTTCAGGAGGACATTAGGTCATTTGCCCCGGAATGTACGGAAAAGGTGACACTATGGCCTCATTTTGAGTACTTCCTTTTCATTCCTTTCTTTCCTTCTTCCTTTTTAACATTTTTATCTTTCTTTCTTTTTTTCTCTCCAAGAAATTTATGTCCATTTCACCAATTTCCACATAAGTTGATTAT
Organism: Oratosquilla oratoria; assembly: GCF_046742065.1. NCBI lineage: Eukaryota > Metazoa > Arthropoda > Malacostraca > Stomatopoda > Squillidae > Oratosquilla > Oratosquilla oratoria. The sequence continues at coordinate 37,268,724 of NC_134797.1, read as the reverse complement.
GAGGTACTTGATCAAATGCCTTCTCTAGGTCCAGATATATATGTGCCAAGGTGATAAATAAAGTAGCCAGAGAGAATATATATATATAATATATATATATATATATATAATATATATATATATATATATATATATACATATATATATATATATATATATATATGCATATGTATGTATACACACACACACACACATATATATACATATATATATACATATGTATATATATATATATACATATATTTATATATATATATATATATATATATATATGTATATTTATATGTACATTTATATGTACATATGTATGTATATATATATCATATATATATATATATATATATATTATATATATATACATATATATGTATATATATATTATATATAAGAATATGTGTCACTTGGTACACTGTCGAAGAGAGAAACGTTTTTCAGAACTTCGGACAAAAATCAAAGTTATTCGAATTGATCATTTGAAATATCATTAAAGAATTGGAATATCGTCCTGTTTGACTACACGATTCAAAAGTGACTGCTTGGTTGCAGGCGAAGCTTTCGAGCGAAATATAGCACTGTTGATCGTTCAAACGGAATAAGGCAATTGAGCCCCAAATGAAAGTTGAAGGGTAATTATTCGCATTGAACGTAGGTGTCCGATACATTTAGAAACGGAGTTAATCATCCGTCAGCTTTCACCACCTTTCCAAAAGTTTTGACTCAAATAATATGAATATATTGTTATCGTTTGAAATTCGTTTCTCCTAGTTGAGGTTACTTGTGTATGACCCTCGGGCTTATTAAATGAGCAAAAATCACTTTCTAGCTGAATAAAATCTTATAATTTCTCTTAAATTAGAAAATCCTTATCCCATTTGGCTTTCTAGGTTCTCCTATTGTTCCTTCCTCTTTCTACGGCTGAAAAATAATAATAAAATGGAACGAAACAAAATATAATAAAATGTAATAAAATAAAAGTAAAATAGATAGAGTAAGATAAATAAGATAGAGTAACACACGATAAGTTAAATCAAATTAAATAAGGTAAAATCAAATGTAAAGAATACAATAAAATAAAATAAGATAGAATAAAGGAAAAACCTGGTAGGAGAAGTAGCAAACATACAAATCAGATATATCTTTAAGATAGCTGTCATCCATGGTAGATATAGCAAACATGCAAGTCAGAGAGGTCATCAGCATCATTGGGTTCTCCTTATCTGAATAAAATCACCTGACGGCAGACAAGTTAAGTTTGATCATCAAAGAGCCGAAGGTAGCATAGGGCCTTAGAAACTCAACTGAGACTTTTTTGAGATTACAAGCAGTGGCTTCCTCGCGCCTGGCTACGCCATGTTCCTTGGCCTGCGGCGCTTGCTCGCTTCGCTCTCGGGCGCTTCGTGCCCTGGAGCTCCGCCTCTTTGTTAACCCAGATGTGTAAATAAAAGAAGTTTATGCAAAACATGGTTTTCATTTAGTCACACATGTAATATTACGTTTCTTAGCCGCAGGAGGAATGCATTCTTCGTCGTCTGTCCCGTCAGCGTATTTATCTACACTTATTGATTGACGTTTTGGTGTCTTCTGCCTGACATCTGTGTTTCCATCACTCATACGTTTGATCTCTGTCAGTATGCTTTCCAACTTCTCGCGCAATTCCCTATTTCATTCCTTAAAATTGTCGCACAATTCCCTATTCTCTTCCTTCAGCTTGGTTAAGATGTCTTCTTCTTCTTCTTCTTCTTCTTCTTCTTCTTCTTCTTCTTCTTCTTCTTCTTCTTCTTCTTCTTCTTCTTCTTCTTCTTCTTCTATTTCTTCTTCTTCTTCTTCTTCTTCTTCTTCTTCTTCTTCTTCTTCTTCTTCTTCTTCTTCTTCTTCTTCTTCTTCTTCTTCTTCTTCTACTTCGTATTCTTCTTCTTCTTCTTCACGTTCTTCTTCTTCTTCTTCACGGTCTTCTTCTATTTCTTCTATACACGCATACACACACACATATACACATATACTTATACACATACACATATTTTTATACACATTGACATATATGCGTCGGGGGTCCGCAGAGGATTGGCGGAGGCCCCTAGAGGATCAGCGAGGGCTCCCAGAGGAGCCGCGGGGGCCCCCAAAGGAGCCGCGGGGGCTCCCAGAGGAGCCGCAGGGGGCCTCAGAGGAGCCGCGGGGGCCCCCAGAGGAGCCGCAGGGGCCCCCAGAGGAGCCACGGGGACCCCAAGGGAACCACGGGGGCCCCCAAAGGAACCATCCCATGAATTCAAGAGGACCCATGGCCCGTCGTTACAAATTATACATTTCGATATAATGTAGTCTACGTTTCTTCGCTGTTTTGTCTCTTGGCTTCGTATCGGTAGTCGATATTGTATAGTCAGTCAGCCTTACGAAAGTGTTCCCCAAACACCGTCACCACTGAGGTCGTTTCAGAATCATTTTGAAAGAAAAATGCATCTATAAGTTCCTGTGATCAGACGTTATTCTGTTTTTAACAAACTTCTTATATCCTGAGAAGTAATGCTGCATGAATGCCTCTCAATCCTCATCGGATATCATATCGTTCGAACTTTAATTTGTCAAACATATCATCACTGTATTCGAGTTGTTTATATTTCTCTAGAGTATATTGGAAGGCGATCACCTTCCTTTGAAACTCGTGTATAGACGCTTTCACCTTAAAGGTCTTAGTATCAATTTACAACCCAGCAAAATTTTTACTGTGCTTGTCCCTTAGTCTAGCTGCCAACACCTTATCTTCTTGGAACGTCTTCGTTATACCCTTGGTAGCCATTAGCCATTTCCATAGGTGCTTCTGTCTACGCCTCTGTCTATGCTTCTTCGCCGTTTCGTCTCTTGGTATCGCTTGGACTGCTTCGCGAGAGGGCGCTTCACGCCCTGCCCTTCGCTCGCAGCCAATCAATCGTCTCCGTTGCCGTGACGTCAGCGTTCTCGGCCAATCAGTCGTCTGCGTTTCCGTAACGCCACCACTCTCTGCCAATCAGTCGTCCCCGTTGCCGTGACGTTACCACTCTCGGCCAATTAGTTATCCCCGTTGCCGTGACGTCACGGAGTGTTACCAAAACACCACCGTGACCGAGGAAATTCAGATACATTTTTTTTTAATACTTAGAAGCGCTCCAAAGGCACCCCTAAACTGAATCAAATCTTCTGGTTTTTGCAAGAATAATATTGTACCTTTGCTGTAGGGACTTACCGAACGAGTCTGAAAAACCTTCAATGAAATAACGTCCCTGCTTTATCTGAATTGAATGATATGGCATCGGCAAGACTGGAATTAGTAAAGAGTATCATCTTGCCAAAGGTGCTGGATGTAAAGAGGGGAAAGAAGAAAATTGTAAATCGCATCATTTGGCATTAGGTTTTTTTTTCATTTTTCTTTTTCAAGGAGGTTAAAGGGACAAAAGTCTCTGGAGTCTATGCCATGCCCTTTTCCAAGGACCTCGAGACTCCTTTTTGCTATATGAAATCGTCTGGAACCACCCTGCATTTCACTGAACCTGTTACGAGTTTTCTTGCAAAAGACTTTGCTCTCACGTAAATAAAGTCATATGGTTATAGGTCCTACCTCCCTTCTCTAATAGAAAATATATCTATATACTAATAAAAGAATTCCTGTTGATATCGATCTAAATCGGATCGGGAACTTGAAATTACTCAATGGACGTAAATTCACTAGAATTAGTACAGAGAAGAATGACCAAAATGATACAAGGACTCGGAAATTTGCCTTACGAAGAGAGGCTTAGGCACCTAAACTTACACTCTCTGGAAAGACGCAGAGTGCGGGGTGATCTAATAGAAGTGTTCAAGTGGATCAAAGGCTATAACAAGGGTGATGCAAACAAGGTCATCATAATAAAACAACAGGGCAGGACTCGCAGTAATGGGTATAAACTGGACAAATTTAGATTTAAGAAGGAAATAGGCAAGAGTTGGTTTACTAATAGGGTGGTCGATGAATGGAATAAACTTAGTAACCATGTAGTAAGCGCTGAAACTATCAGCTGTTTTAAAAACTATTATACAACTTTATGGATGGGGATGACAGGTGGTGATGGATACGGAGCTGCCTAGTGTAGGCCTTATGGTCTTTTGCAGTCTCCTTTATTTCTTATGTTCTTATGTTCTTATGTAAGTGGACACGTTCCCTCCGCCCTCTGATTGGCTGAGAGAGTGGTGATGTCACGGCGACGGAGACGACTGATTGGCCGAGAGCGGTGACATCATGACAACGAAGACGACTTATTAGTTGAAGGCGCTTGCGAGTGAATTCGCCGAAAAAAATGAAATAGTCAGAACGGCGGTTCCATCGAAAAGAAGACATCACCGGGTATAGTTGGCCCAGTAACATGGTAAGGTCTTCTGAGGATAAACGCAGAGACTCCCCTGAGGGTTTCCAATGGGTTCCACAGGGGCTCCCTAGAAGTTTCCAGAGTGCTCTTAGCCAATCAGTTGTCTCTGTTGCCGTGACGTCACTGCTCTCGGCCAATCAGTCGTGCTTGTGCTGTGACGTCACCACTCTCGGCCAATCAGTCGTCTCCGTTACCGTGACGTCACCACTCTCGGCCAATTGCTCGTCTTCGTTGCCGCGACTCACCAAATCAAGCGATAGAATGGAACAACTATACAAGGATGAATACAAACTCTCCAACAGATTTTTGCAAATATCATATCGTTCAACAGAGTGTTTTGTTTCTCCAGTTTCGTCACTTCCAAGATTCTCGAAAGGCAATATGAGAAGGCAATGTGCTTCAAAATCAAAGGATGTATGTACCACAATATCGGACACTTGAAGCCTGTTTATATGACAAGCCGTTTCCACTCTACTGAAAATTTCAAGAAGAAGAAGAAGAACGGCCACGCGTCGGTGGGGCAGGGCGTCAGGAATAATATTGATCCATTTTATAAAAAGCCTGCTAATAACTTTGAAAAGGAAGAGCAGATTAAGTTACGGACCGAGGATGACTCTACAAAAGTTATTGAGAACCAAGAAACAAAGAAAAGAAGAAATAGAGAATTGGCTGATATTGAGGAGAACAGATCACTGATCAAGATCTTACAAGATTATTTGGTCAATAAAAGTCCATCTTTGAAACCTTTACTCGAAGAGTTCAACACAGTAAAGGAATTGGTTGATGCCAAAGAATCTGCCAACGAAGACATTCCAGAGGTTAAGATAACATTAAGAAAGCCCGGAGGTATTAATACGCAGTCACACAAGAGCGTGTATCACCTGCTTACGGCTACATCTGAAGTTGCTGCAATAGTCAATTTTGATACATCCTGGGATCGACAACTAGAAATATAGTTGACGTCTCCCAAGAAAGGCACGAAATATGATACTGTGTGCATCTCTCAGCTGGATTTCTTCTACGACGTGTTTCAATATACCCTATTGAAACTAAATGGGGATGTAGAGTATACGTCTATAAACGAACTGAAGGGCTCTCTTTGAGAATAACCAAGAAACGTGGCCAAGAAGTATTAGATTCGAAGAGAAACAGACTGACGGTGACGATATTTCATTCCTTCCTTTACTTGGAAAAGGAGGGCGAGTTTAACTACATCACAAGAGGATGTAAATTATTCCAGTAATTCACAGTGGGTAATTACGTCAAACTAGAGACAGACAGGCTAA
>NC_134797.1:37243065-37255565 GCF_046742065.1 Oratosquilla oratoria | reverse complement strand
GTTAGGTTAGGTTAGGTTAGGTTAGGTTAGGTTAGGTTAGGTTAGGTTAGGTTAGGTTAGGTTAGGTTAGGTTAGGTTAGGTTAGTTTAGGTTAGTTTAGGTTAGGTTAGGTTAGGTTAGGTTAGGTTAGGTTAGGTTAGGTTAGGTTAGGTTAGGTTAGGTTAGGTTAGGTTAGGTTAGGTTAGGTTAGGTTAGGTTAGGTTAGGTTAGGTTAGGTTAGGTTAGGTTAGGTTAGGTTAGATTGGATTGAAAGAGGGTTATGATTATTGTCATCAACTTATACAATCAAAGATTCGTAAACCCAGGATGGCCCACATGAAGAATTGTCACCCTAGGATAGCCCATGTGAAGAATTGTCACCCTAGGAGAGCCCACATGAAGAATTGTCACCCTGTGGAAATTTGGAGTGGCGATTCTTCATGTCCTCCTTGCCTCCCTTTCGGCTACCCTCCTTAAATCTGTAGTTTACTATATCTGACTCCATTTCTTCGGTATGATATTTTCCCTAAGTATAGAAGCGCTGGTTATTACTGACGAACACTGCTCACAGTTAAACAGATTTATGAAAATAAGATCACCGAAAGACGTCACTCAATTAAAGGAGTTTGTCGAAAATGAATTTCGTTATTCGTAAAGTACTTAATCAATATTATCGACAGCATTTGAATACAATTCAACCCCTTTGTATTGATGGATAAATGTTAATATTTCTCTGGCTAACGGCGTAGGAATTTTATGATCACACTATAGTTAACATTTGAAAATTTTAGGTCCTCTTAGTTCAATAGGTGTGTCTCACGAAGGACATAATAAACACACAAGACGTGGTAGCTAATCGAAGGGATTAGATATATTCCTTTGGATCTTGATGTCCAATTTCTGAAGTTATTGGATCCTCGTAGGTAAATAAGGAATTCCTCGATCGTGGGCGAGTGTCATCCTCCCTTTGGGAGGAACTTGTAAATACGCGTGGAATTGATCAGTGATGAAGCGTGTACACCAGCGTGTGTGCGCTAGTGTACGTGTATGTTTTTTCGTACACGCATGTGTACACGCAGGTACGAACAACATATACACACACAAATAAACATACACGCGAATAAACACACACACACACACACACACACACACACACAAACACACACACACACACACACACACACACACACACACACACACACACACACACACACACACACACACACACACACACACACACACACACACACACACACACACACACACACACGCACGCACTCAGGCACCCGCACACAAACATAGATAAACGCACACACACACACACACACACACACACACACACACACACACACACACACACACACACACACACACACATAACACACACGGGTCACACGAGCATAGCTCCCTTCCCGTATAATACAACTAGGTAAATACACACACACACACACGCACATACACGCACACACACAAGCACGCAAACACTCAAACACAAACATAAATACATAAACTCACACAAGCACGCACGGGCACTCACATGAACATTCAAACAGATACACACACACACGCACACATAGATACATACACACATTGACACACAAGCACACGCACACACACATACACACACACACACACACACACACGCACACACACACACACAAACACACATCCACGCACCGCTACGCACACATGCACATACACACGCATAGGTGTACACATATATGCGAGAAAGATATATATATATATATATATATATATATATATATATACATATATATATATATATACATATGTATGTGCATATATATATATATATATATAGAGAGAGAGAGAGAGAGAGAGAGAGAGAGAGAGAGAGAGAGAGAAGACAATGAGAGACAGACAGACAGGGAAAGAGAGAGATTGGTTGATCGGTGAATTACTTGATTTGAAGTGTATGAGATCTCTTGGAAGCTTTTAATTAGTTTCAACCTTAATATTCTACTTCAAATTCCACATTCCACTTCATCTTCCTCAGAGATTTCCCTTCTCTACCCTTTTTTGTATTTTGGGTGGAAAAGGAAGTGGAGGCTGAAATTTTTATACATCATTTCAAGAGCCTTGGTTGAAATATTCCGGCTGAAGCCTTTTTCCTCTGGGCCGATATTAACCAAAGAATTCATCTCACCACAATATTCCACCATGAGGTTGGGCTCAATAGATTCATATTTTTCCCGTCGTTCTTTTCATAAGTAAATGTTGGCTTGCAGGCGTTCTTTTCGTACGTAGATGAGAGCCTCCAACCAATCTTCTCGTAGGTCCAACTAAACCTTATTGGCCATTCTCTCATAGGCAGCTGCTTTCATTAATTTCATCGTAGGTAAGTGTAGGCTTCATGGGCAGTGATTTCTTTTCTTTACTCAAGTACAAGTTCTTTGGTGTCTTATCAGTAATTAAGCATACGTTCATTGTTCAAGAAATAGTTCCTTGTATATATATATATATATATATAAATATATATATATATATATATATATATATATATATATATATATATGTATATATATATATATATATATATATATATATATATATATATATATATATATATATAAATGCATACATACATATACCAATGGCTTTTTCTCACTTATAAGGGAGGTAGCCAAAGTCAAATGCATAAATCCATTCCCACCCATTTCATCCCCAGGTATTCCATCCACATTCACCACTCCTTCCTCCCTCTTTTCTTGGCTTCTCCTGGATTATGGGTCATTCCTGCATCTCGCCAACTTCCCTGAGTCAGAAGCAATGCAGTAAGAAATATCACATTCACAGCAAGGCCGCTTTATTTAATCGTAGAGCCCTCCCCTTCCCCCCTCTTAGTCCTTTTATGTAGAAAAAAATGGGGAGAAATCCCTTCGGGCTGCGTCAAAATATCATCCACACATACTGCCTCACCCCCCCCCCATCCCACCCATCCCCCAACCACTCCTTTCATGCAATACAGCCTCATCCATACAAAACCATTCTTCACTCACCCCTATTTTCTGTCTTTTTCCTTCCTTCCTCAACAGACATTCCCCTCTTTTCCAATGCCTCTTTTACCCCATCCATTCATTTCATCCCTTTCCTCCCTCGCTCTCCACCTCATCTCGTTTCTTATTCTATCCATCCTTGTAACCTCTACTATAATTTTCAGTCATTTAATCTCAAACACAATCAAACTCTTTCTCTCTTCCTCTCTTATGTTCCATGTTTATGCCCCATACAGTGCTGTCGGCACAATCACCCTTTCATATAATCTCCTCTTAGCATCCATTAGCAAATGTTTATTTCTCAACACATCTTTTAATACTCCAAGGCATTTACTTGCTCTTTCAGTCTACTTTCTAACTCTACCTCAACTGCTTCCTTTTCTGCCACATTCGCATCCAAGTATCTAAAGCTATCCACTTCCTCTAGTCTTTCTCCCTTAATACTCACGTGCAATCTGCTGCCACATTTTCCCCTTGCACATCTCATCATCTTACTTCTAACCATATTTTTCTTCAACTTCCTTCTTTCGCACACCTTCCCAAACTCCGTCACTAACTTTCTTAATCCGTCCTCTAATCCTGCTACAAGCGCAGTGTCGTCAGCATCCAACAACTGGCTTATTTCCCATTATTCTCCATTTTTTCTAACCATCTCCAATCCCCGGCCCATTACCATTGCATTTATATCTCGTACCACCCAATCCACATATAAATTGAATAGCCATGCCAAAATAAGTCATCCCTGATAAAATCCCACCTTTACCTCAAACCACTCACTCTCTCCATTTCTAATTCTAACACAGGCTCTACTCCTCTCGTAAAATCTCTTGACTGCTCTTAACAGATTTCTTCCTATCCCATATAACTGCAATACCTCGCACAGTGCATTCTTACCTATCATAAGCCTTTTTCAAATCTATATTAGGCCCAAAAAAAATCCTTACGTTTTCCTAAAGATTTCTCACATCTCTGCTCTACCACAGAAATCTGATCCACGCAACCCCAACTGTCCTAAACCTACACTGTTCCTCATCAATTACTCCCACTGTTCCTTTGCTAATCCTATCAATCAAAACCCTCCCATAGGCCTTCCCAACTACACTCAACAAATTGATCCCTCTGAAACTACTACACTCACACTCGTCTCCTTCTCTACTTGATTCACCTCCTCTTCGTCTCTTTGTTTTCACCCAAAACATCTTTTAATTACCTTCAAATTTTTCTGCCATACTCTTATCACATTTCATATCTGCTCTCCTTTTTTGCCTCCTTTATATTATGCTTTACTTCCATTCTCTTTTCTTTGTATCTCTCATATAATTCTCTCGTCCCATTTTGCAACCAATCTGTAAATACTTGTTTCTTCTCTTCTACAACCTTCTTTGTTTCATCATCCCACCTCTCACTACCCTTCCTTCTATTTCCTCCTGCCCTCCTTGTTCCACTCACCTTCTTTGCACACCATTTGACTCCCTTCTTAAAACCTTCCCATTTTTCCTCCACTCCTAGTTCTAGTTTATATTTCACTCCTTCCCATTCCTCTCAGCTTTTTGTACTTTTTCTCATTTTCTTTCTCTTTTAGGCAGTTCACTCTAAGCACCTTCCTACCTTCTGTTCCTTTTCTATTTCTTGATTTATCCTCCACTCTCAATTTACCGTCCACCAAAAAATTATATGATGTTCTCCCACTTTCTTCCTTAAAAACATGTAAATCCAAAAGTCTTCCTACTCTTCTCCCGGCTACCACTATATAGTCCATTAAAGCCCTATCTACCACCCTTCCATCCACCACCCTCTCCTATGTGTACTTACGCTTGACTTTCTTTTAAACACTGTGTTTGTTGTCATCAACTCTCTTTCTAGACACATCTCCATCATTAACTCCCTACTATGATTTTTACTTGGAACTCCACACTTTCCAACCACTCTGTCTATTGGTTCGTCTCCTACCCTGACGTTGAAATCTCTCAATACCACTAGATTGATATTTCTCCATAAATCCTTTATGCACTCATTTAAATTTACCCAAAAAGTCTACCTTTCCTCTACACTTTTCTCATTACCAGGCCCATATGCACATACAAAGACCAATATATCCCTTACCAATTTCATCTTCATCCACATTAACACTGAAGAAACATCCTTTCACTCCACCACATGCTTACCTATCTCTTCACTTACTAGTATAGCCACCCCTTTTCTCCCATGTCCTCTCTTCACCTCTGACACCCTCCCAACTACACTCCCAAACTCAAACTCATCCCTTTTTTCAACGTAGTCTCATTGAATATCAATATATATATATATATACATATATATATATATATACATATATATATACAAACGCATATATATTGATTAAGACCACCTGGCTTTAAAACAAAATATTTAGATGATAGTTCTGGACTCTAATGAATTAGTATTCGAGTCCTGAGTTGTTGTTTTTATCAGACAAAATCAATAGAGTTCTTCTGTGTGGGAGAAGGACCGTGATGAACTTACCTTCACCAATATTTTAATCTCAGTTGAAGAAAACAGTCTGGCTTCATACAGACGAGAGTAAAGTGCTTTATAGTATCTTCAATTCTCTTTATACCGCCTGAGATGAATAATATTGGATGGTGTCAACAAGAATTAAATTGATCAAGTTTGTTGACCCTAACAAAGGTCTCAATTGAAGAGCGTGAAATGAGAGATAAAGAAAAATTACTATTTCTATTCTCCTATTGTTTTTATTCTAATTAAAGAGCATATTGACATATTTAGACCTATTTTATCTATTCATCATTCGATATTTCTATTTCATATTGTGTCCTTTACTTTCATCCATTCTATTTCTAATCATTTGTTTTAGGGAATTCGATATAGTTATTAGTGGCCATTTTCATCTGGGAAAACAATTGAGTAGGTCCTCATCCTTTGGATATGAGAACGCCCTCTACATGTATTGGTTTGTCCAACGCCAGATGATTAGATTGAGCTCGAGAGAGGACTATTTCAATTAACTCAGTCATTGCAACGACGAAGGGACCAACGACGGGTATCTGAAAATGGTGGTTCTACAAGACGTACGTCTGTCTTCAAAAACCTGTCAACTTCCTCAGCTCCCTCTGCAGGTGCATTCCCGAGGGGCTGGGACTCAGTATCCGGACTAGGTTTATGAGCTCTATCAATTTCGACTGCATTTCTTCCGCTTTTTCACATAAGGTCTGACAATGGACAACTCCTCTCATTTTACTTTCAGCTGGTGACATAGAAACAGTACCTCACTTATACATCACAGACATTTGTCCATTTTTTTTCACAAAGAGGTTTATGGGAGGGCACTGGGGCCCTTCCCAGGTACTAGAGATCTGTAAGTCTCAAGTATGTGGAACTCAAGACAAGGATCTATATTTTATAATCCCTTGTCAATCTGTTTGTCTACTCGTCACATTATAATATCAAATGTTTCAGGAATATGATCCCAGGAGATCCCAAGTTGAAAGTGTCATAAAAGAGAGAAGGAGGATTAGCAAATAAAAAAGAAAACGTGAATGGAAAAAAGACTTTCACAAACTGCCCCTCCCCACACACACAGAGATAAATATAGAATTGGAATAGGCCTTTCGGGAATACATGTACACATGAAATTCCAATTAAGTTTGATGACCTAAATTATTCCTATGGTATCAACCAACGTTTCTACTCTTGGAGACCATATTACACTGGAGTCATAGAGGTGTCAAAGTAGATATCTAAGAAAGGTAGCAGAATGGAGGGGCATATAATGACCAAAATCCAGGATCCTGTGAGTAAAAAAAGAATGAATATAAAGAATCAACGAGACCTAAATTCCATGTATCATACAAAGCATAATGTAGATTCGTAATAATATTACAGTTAATGAGTCGAGAGTTAAATCACTTTGTTATAACCCTCACATCATGCTGTTTAAGCTAATCATAATAGCGTAATGATGAACATTACACTGATTTCTTTATTATCTATTGTATTCAGACAGGGCTGTGTCGGCCGTGGGTAGAGTGCTCACTTCCCTTGTTTTCATAACTATGAAGGACCAAAGAAATAAAGCGCAAGTCAGAAAGGGTCATTGAAGGTTAAAAAGTATCAACAAGGGGACAAGGAAAATTGGAGGTATAAAACGTAATAACAGGATTAATAGTGCAATAGGAATAATATTAATATGAATAATAGAATTTCATAATTGACAATGATAGTAGTAATGATAACAGTATCAAAAGTAGTAATGACGATATGAGTATCTAAACGTTATTGTAAATAAAAATATAGAGAAAATATATGGTACATAACTACAATGGTAATATTAACAAGGCGTTGTATCTGTTTCTTCAGGTCGGACCAACCGCGAACTCTCCTGTTCACTTCCCCTCGCCCATGTCATAGTTTTTCGTTAAGTTTTCATTAGATTTCACCACACAGCTCTACGTTTCCACATCTACAATTTCATTCCGCATTGTAAAAAAAAAAAGAAAAAAAAAAGAAAAAGATGAAATGTTCACTCCCCGACTCCTCTGTTCCCTATGCTCCTTTCGTTTGCTCAGTTTAATCTTATCTTTATCTTTGTCTGTTTCTCTTCTTTCATTTTCCTTTCTCTTCTTTCCTACACTCTTCTGCTCCTCTCTATAGCTTCCTCTCCTCTTCCTTCCTCCTCTTGCCACCATCTTCTTCCCCTTTGATTCCCCAATACTCTTTCTATCTTCTCTTACTCTACTCCTCTGCTATTTCTTCTCTCATCTTCCTCCCTTCTTCTTCTTTTCACTCCGTTCTTCTCCCTTTTTCTTCGTCTTCCTTTTCTCCTCTTCCTTTCCTTTCTTCTCTTCTTCATCCTCTCTGCCTCATTTTTTTTAGTATTCCCTCAGCTTCCTTTTCTCAATGTTCCTCTTCCTCTTCTTCTTCTCTTTTACTTCTCGTTCTCCCTTCTTCTACCTTTTGTCTTCTTTCTCCCCCAACTTCCATCCCTCCCCTTGCGTTTCCTTCCTTTGTGTTCGCTCCCTCTCTTCTTCCTCCTTCACTTCATTTTTTTTTTTTTTTGCGATGCTTGTTTTGCTACTTTTCTGTTATATCCTTCCACGCTTTCTCCACCATTTCCCTTTTGTTCTTTTGCTCTCTTCGTTTTTGTTTTGTTTTGTTTTTTGTCTTCGTTTTACTCTCATTGCGCTGGACTTCCTCTTTCGTGTTCTCTTTTTCGCACCCTCGTCTCGTCGGTCATCTAAATTTTTCATTATGTTCCTGTTAGTAGTCTTCTTTCATCCTACTATTATTTTTTTTTTCTTACTAAATTTTTATTCCTTTGCATTTTTTCCCTTTAGCGCTACAGGTTATTTTTTGTTCCAGATTAATCTTCTCTATCTTCTTTATATTCTCTATCTACTCTTTTTTTTCTTCTCTTCCCCCTTTCTTTTTCCTCCCAACTTTCTTCTTCTTCTTTCTCTTAACTTTCTTATTTCTTCATTCTTCCTCTACTCCTTCTCATAATTACTCTCTCTATTTCTCCTCCTTTTCCTTTCTTCCTTACACCCTATTCCATATTTCTTGACCTTTTCCTCATCCTTCCTTTACACCCTATTCTTTCTATACTCTCCCACCTTTTCCTCATCCTTTCTTTACATCCTATTCTCGTCTCCCCTTTTCCTCCTCCTTCCACTACACCCTATTCTCTATACTCTCCCACCTTTTCCTCATCCTTCCTTTATTCTCTATACTCCCACCTTTCCCTCATCCTTCCTTTACACCCCTATACTCTCCCACCTTTTCCTTTACACCCTATTCTCTAACTCTCCCACCTCCTCATCCTCCTCTATTCTCTATATCTCCCTCCTTCCTTCCCTTTACACCCTATTCTCTATACTCTCCCACCTTTTCCTCATCCTTCCTTTACACCCTATTCTCTATACTCTCCCACCTTTTCCTCATCCTTCCTTTACACACTATTCTCTCCCACCTTTTCCTCCTCCTTCCTTTACACCTTATTCTCTCATCCCACCTTTTCCTCATCCTTCCTTTCTCTATACTCTCCCACCTTTTCCTTCCCTCTCCCTTCCTTTTCTCTCCCTTCCTCATACTTCTTTACACCCTATTCTCTATACTCTCCCACCTTTTCCTCATCCTTCCTTTACACCCTCTTCTCTATTTTCCTCATCCACCTTTTCATCCTTCCTTTACACCCTATTCTCTATACTCTCCCACCTTTTCCTCATCCTTCATTTACTCTATATTCTCCCTCCCCCATCTCCTTTCCTTTACACCCTATATCTATATTCACACCCCCTCATTACACCCTATTCTCTATACTCTCCCACCTTTTCCTCATCCTTCCTTTACACCCTATTCTCTATACTCTCCCACCTTTTCCTCATCCTTCCTTTACACCCTATTCTCTATACTCTCCCACCTTTTCCTCATCCTTCCTTTACACCCTATTCTCTATACTCTCCCACCTTTTCCTCATCCTTCCACTACACACTATTCTCTTTACTCTCCCACCTTTTCCTCAACCTTCCACTAAACACTAATCTCTATACTCTCCCATCTTTTCCTCATCCTTCCTTTACACCCTATTCTCTATACTCTCCCACCTTTTCCTCATCCTTCTTTTACACCCTATTCTTTATACTCTCCCTCCTCTGTTTGTATGCATTACACCCTTGCCAAATCTTTCCGATCTCCGTCCAAGTGTGACCAGGCAGCCTACGACCCCCCACCCCCTCCAAATTTTTTTTTTTTCAAACGTCTCTTCTTTTCGAAAAGGGGGGGGGGGCTGTTCCTCTCTCCTTTGTTGCAACAACAGACTCTTCCCAAGTCGATATGTACCTGGAAGACCTGAATCTGATTTTACTCTTCCTCCTCTTCCTCCTCTTCCTCCTCTTCCTCCTCTTCCTCCTCTTCCTCCTCTTCCTCCTCTTCCTCCTCCTCCTCTTCCTCCTCTTCCTCCTCCTCCGTCTCATCTCTTCCCTCTTCATCCTCCTCCTTCTCTTTCTCCTCCATCCCGTTCTTCTATTCCAGGCGCGAGATTTACCACAAGGCGCCGGTAAATGACAGGCGATCCCCCTCCTCCTTCTCCTCCTCCTCCTCCTCCTCCTCCTCCTCCTCCTGATCTTCCATCTCCTCTTTCTCCTCCCCAGCTCCTCTTCTTCTCCTTGTTCCTCCTTTTGCTCTACTCATTTCTTCCTCCTCCACCTACTCCTCCTCCTCCTCCTCCTCCTCCTCCTCCTCCTCCTCCTCCTCCTCCTCCTCCTCCTCCTCCTCCTCCTTCTCCATCTGGTCCAGCTTCACTATATCCTCATCAGTTCTTCTCCTTCGGCATATCGACAGACTTCCAAAATCGTTGTTTAACTTGAAGGCGATTTTCTTCTCCTGCCATTCCAGTTAGTCTTCGTCCTAAGACCACTCCTCCTCAGCCTTGTACCGACCTCCTCCTCCTCCTATTCCTTCTCTTCCTCCTCCTCCTCCTCCTCCTATTCCTTTTCTTCCTCCTCCTCCTCCTCTTCCTTCTCCTCCTCCTCCTATTCCTCAGCCTTGTACCAACCTCCTCCTCCTCCTATTCCTTCTCTTCTCCACCTCCTCCTCCTCCTATTCCTTTTCTTCTTCCTCCTCCTCCTCCTCCTCCTCCTCCTCCTCCTCCTCCTATTCCTTCTCTTCTTCCTCCTCATCCTCCTCCTCCTCCTCCTCCTCCTCCTCCTCCTCCTCCTCCTCCTCCTCCTCCTTCTCCTCCTCCTCCTTCACCTCATCTCGTCCTCCTCTTTCTCCTCTTTGTCCTCATTCACGTTTCCATTTTCTTTATCATCCATATATTTCGTCTTATCTTTTTTTATTTTTCTCTTTTTCATTCTTTATTTTCCTCCTTGTTTCCCTGTTCCTTCTAATTCTCCTAAGTCGCCATTTCCTCCTTCTATCTCAACCTCTTCGACCTCCTCCTCCTCCTCCTCCTCCTCCCACCGTCATCATCCATTCCAATCCTCTTCCACCTCCTCTTCTTTGTCGCTTCTTCTATTTCCTCCTCAACCCTCTTCTACTCTTCCTTCTTCACTTTCTCTTACGTTTCCTGACCCTCTTTCTCCTCTTCTCCTCCTTTACTACTCCTCTCCTTTTCTTCTTCCTCTCACTGTCTTCCTCTTTCTCTTCCTCGTCATTCCACCACCTCCTCTCTTGTTCTTACTCCATCTCTTCCTCCCTCTCCTCCTCCTCCTCCTTCTCCTTCTCCTCCTCCTCCTCCTCCTCTCCCTCCCCTCCTCCTCCTTTTCCCATCTTCTTCATCCTCTACTCCTCCTCCTCCACTTTCCTCACCTCTTCCTCACCTCCCATCCCGCTCCTCCTCCCTTTCCTCCTCCCCTTTCTCCTCTCCTTCCCCATCATACCCTCCTCCTTTTTTCCTTTGTCTTCCCTTTCCTCCTCTTCTCTTTCTCTTTCTCCTCTTACCTTCCTTCTAATTATCCTCATCAATGTTTTATTTCTTTTCATTCTCTTCCTCCCTTCTTTTTCCCTTTTTTTCATCTATCTATCCATTTACTGTGCTCCACCTTTCCTTCCTACTCCTTTTCCTCCTCCTCCTCTTCCTCCTTTTCCTCCTCTTCCTCTTCTTCATACTTTCTTTCGTCCTCCCACTCATTTTCTTCATCATCATTCTCTCCTCTTCCTCTTCTTCCTCTTCCTTTTTCGTATCCTCCTGCTTCACCCCCTCTTCTCCTCCTTCTCCTCCTCCTCCTCCTCTCCCCCTCTTTTTTTCCTTCTCTTTTTGTTTTTCTTTCTCCTCTTCCCCTTCCTCTTCCTTTTCCCATTTCTCCTCCTTCTCCTCAACCTCCTCCTCCTCCTCCTTCTCCTCCCCCTCTTTTTTCCTTCTCTTTTTATTTTTCTTTCTCCTCTTCTCCTTCCTCTTCCTTTCCCCCTTCTCCTCCTCCTCATCCTCGTCCTCTTCCTCCTCCTCCTCCTCCTCCTCCTCCTTTTTATCCTCCTCATCCTCTTTCGGCCTTGTCCATATTACTTCTCTTTCATCTTCCCTACTATATTTATCGCCCTCTTGCCGCATGTAATTAAGCTTCCCCCCTCCCTCCTTTCCTCCTCCTCCTCCTCCTCCTCCTCCTTGGCCTGACCTTTATCCTCCACCTCTTGCTCCTCCTCTTCATTTCCTTCTTCCTCTTCCTTCCCTTCCTCCTCTTCCTGCTCCTTTAACTTTTTTTTTTTCCCTTTATATTTTGTCTTTAACCTCTTTCTCGCATCTCTCATCTCCTTCTCTTTCTCATTTCTTTGTCTTTCTCATTTCCTCCTCATTCTCATTTCTTCCGCCTAATCTTTCTCTCAATCCTATTCCTCGTCTTAGTGTTCTTGATCTTGTTCGTCCTGTTTTTTCTTATTTCTTCTCCTATTCATCTTCATTCTCTCCCTCGTTTCCAACATCTATATATGTATCTACGACGTGTCTTTCTTTGGCTAGCTTTTTTTTTTTTTTTTTTGGGAACACTATTTTGGGACTCTCCCGCTCTCTTT
>NC_134797.1:37208065-37230565 GCF_046742065.1 Oratosquilla oratoria | reverse complement strand
CGGGCTGTTTTTGCCAATGATAATTGCCTTATCGAAGAAAAATACGCCAATTAGCGCTTTTTTAATTTGAATTTGGATTTACCATTTGTTTCTGAGCTCTTGATCATCTTTTATCACTCGTTTGTCACAGCTGTAATACATCTGTGATCTAGTGGAGGAGTTGACGTTGAGCTGGAGGGTTTTCCATCGGTAGTGGTAGATGGAAAGTACAATCTATGTCAACTTTATTCTATTGTGGTCCGTGCTAGGCGATTTTTTCGGCCAAAGAAAACTTCAAGTTGTCAAGTGTTCAGCCAGCGCGCACATACGCGCACACACGCATACGCACACACACACACACACACACACACACACACACACACACACACACACACACATACACACACACACACACGCACACACACACACACACACACACACACACACACACACACACACACTCAAACACATTCATCCAGAATGAAATATATTGTCTCCAGGTCGAAGTGAGATAATGAATATTCCTCCTTCTCATTCTTTTTCTCGTCTTCGTTTTCGTCCTTGTCTTCCTCGTTCTAACTGTTCTTGTCCTCCTCGACTTCTTTCTCTTCCTCTTTGCACTCTTCTTCTTCATCCTCCTCCCTATCATTTTCGTCCTCCTCGTCTTCTTCATCCTATTCCTCCTCATCCTTATACTCGTCGTCCTCATTTTCGCCCTTCTCATTTTTTCCTCTTCATTGTCCTACTTGTCTTCTTCTCCCGTGTTATTGTCCTCATCCTCATTTTCCTCGTTCTCATTGTCAACGACTTCTCTCTTCTCCTTGTCTTCCTTCTCTTGCATGACCTCGTCCTCCTTATCCTTCTCGTCATCTTCGTTTTCACCCTCCTCTTCTTCGTTCCAGTCCTTGTCCTCATTGTCCTCCTCCTCTTCTTCCTCCTCCAGATCCTCCTCTTCTCCCTCCTCGTCTGCGCCCTCCTCCTCCTCCTCCTCCTCCTCCTCCTCCTCCTTCCTCCTCCTCCTCTTCTCCCTCCTCGTCTACGTCCTCCTCGTCATTTTTTGTCCTCCTAGTCTTCCTCGTCCTCGTCTCCCTTGTCCTAATCCTCTTCGTTTTTTTTACTTTATCCTCCTTCTCTTTCTTCTCATCCTCCTCTTTCAACTCCTCCTCCTTATCCTCTTTCTCCTCTTTCTCTTGATTCATCACCTTCTATTCTACACCTCCTCTTCTTCCTCTCTCTTTTCTCCTCTTCGATTTTTTCCCGACCTTTTTTTCCTCTCCTTTACATTTCTTTTTTGCACCGTACCCCAACCTGATACTATATTCCGACAGTATGCTCTTAGATTACAGCCTTACATAAACATGTTCAACATTTTTTGTAATATTGTAAGACCAGAGCCTTTTATGGTCTCCTTTCATTACGCCCTTGCACAACCACCTTGTGATACATTTTTTTTTTTTTTTTTTATTTATTAAATTTTTTCTCCTATCGTAAATATCCACAACTTACTCCAGGTATAATTCATACTCTCTCGGCCCAGCTTAACTGAGGACACGTATCTTCTCATCCCAGCTTGACTGAGGACACTAATTTCTCATCGTAACCTTTCAAAGGACCCACATCTTCTTGGCCTACCTTCACTAAAAGAGGCGCCATCTCATCCCAGCCTTACTGAGAACTCGTACCTTCTCAACCCGCTTGGAGTGATATGTATCTTCTTACTGTAGCTTACCATAAGATAATGATAAAAATGAAAAATAAAAAAGTGTATCTTCTCATCTTAGGTTTACTGAAAACCTTTTCATCCAAGTTTGATTGAAAACACGTATTTTCTCATCTTAGCCTGATAAAAGGCCGATATTTCCTCATCCCAACCACAGAGAATCGTTCTCATCCCAGCTTGATTGAGAACATGTCCTTTATTCTAGCCTCACGTCATTTATCCAAGCTTCACAGAGCGCCTATACCTCAAATCCCAGCCTTACCGAGAACCCGCATGTCCATCACAACCTCAACGCTAGCAGTCTCGTGCCCTAAGGCTTGATAGTAGAGAACCTTTGCTCCCGATAGCATCTGTGTATGGAAACGTTGGTTTGACCAGTTTCGTGGAAAACAGTTGAAGATCAAAGACGAGGCCCCGTTCCTCTTCCCTTTCTTCTTCCATCTCATCCAGCCTAACCTCCCCTTCCTCGTTTGCTCAGATCCCATAGATGTATCTTGTTATACTTTCACTGTCGTTTGATACCGACAATCATGGAACGAGTAGTCTTGTTGGCGGGTGAAATTGAGGTGAGGAAGAAGGAGCTGGAGAAGAAGGTAGAAGAAAAGATGGTGGAAGAGAGAGAGAACGAGGAGAAAGAAAGGGGAAAGAGAGGGAATTAAACGGGAAAGAGGCGGGGAGAAAAGAGGATAAAGAAGAGGAGGACGAAAGTTAGAGAAGAAGGAAGTGGAGTTGAAGGAGAAGGATGAAGATGAATATAAAGAGGAAGAGGAAAAAAACTTTCCCGCATTCCAACCCTCTTTCCTCCCATTCTCTCTCCTCCACTTTCTTCTTACCTTCCATCTTCCTCTTTCCTTAACAATCTCCCCATCCATCTTCCCTTTTATACTCACGCCTAACCTCCCTTCCGTCGTGCCTACTTCACTCTTAACCTCCCATCTTCCCTCCTATCTACCCTGCTTTAGTCTTCCCTTCCCTCTCTTCTTCCCAAATCCTTCCCTCACTTTTTTCTTACCTTTTCTTCCCATTCACCATTTCCTTTCCTTCTTCCCTCCTCGCATCCTGCTTGCCTACCACCATCCCAATTTCCTTCCTTCCTTTCCCCATACCCTCCTCCCCTTCCTCCCTCCCTTCCTTCCCTCCTCAGGAGAAGGGAATCAAGTCTTGTGTGAGCTCTTATTAGCTCAGTGCTTATATTGCTGGGAGGTGCGAAGGTGCGCCGGTGAAGTAATTGCTAAGAAAAGGGACCGACACCCAGAGGGCTGAAAAAAGGAAAATCACTTCAAAGGTGAGTCAACTGCAAGGAAAGCAGTGAGAAATGAAAGTCGTTTGCAAAGAAGAAAATATCACGGCAAGGTTAAGGAGCATGCAAGATGAAAATCGCTTCAAAAGAGTAGGTAATTCCAATGTGAAGATTGCTTGCAAAGAAAGGTAATTGGAGCTTTAGATAACCACAGAGATAGGGAGAGTAGCCTACTATTGAAAGAAAACACTGTAAAATGCAAGTAGCTAAGGAAATGAGCGCTGCAAAGAGGTTAACCTCATGGAGGTCACTGCAAGTGGAGAAGAACTAGAGAAGAAATAGCACTAGAAAGACAAGGTCATTGAGAAAGAAATATCACTGTTTAACTAAATAACGACGACTACTCTAGAAAGAAAGGTAGTTGTAATTACATAACCATTCAAAGGAGATTTAATTGCAACCGGAAAATCACAACAAGGAGAAAGTAGATGTAATCAAAACAAAACAAAACAAAAATCACAAGTAGAAAATCACTGTAAACAAAAAATATATATATAAAAATAAAATCACGGCACAGAGGAGAATAATTGCAAAGGAGTCCACGGCAAAGGGGGTAATTGCAAAGGGAAAGATTACTAAAAAAAAGAAAAAAAAAAGTTAATTGTGAAGGGGAGGTAATTACAAAAGGGTGGGGGTTGTAATTTGAGTGGGAGGTGATTTCACTAGATTCATTCAATACACGGTGTCCGAAGCAAACAAATGACAATTTGGCCTTGGGTGGTTGAATAGAACAGAAAACGCTGAATTACAAATTCGTCACTTTTGCCTCGTACAAGGACAAGTGGTACCCATTTGTGGCTGCAGCATCAAAGCTGCTTCCACGTAGTTATGGGTCGAGATCGAGGCCCAATGGATTTTTTTTTTTTTTTTTTAAGGAAATTATTGCTTTACTGTAATTGATTCTTTCTTTGTTATTTTTTTGTTATTTCATCTATCTAACCATATGTTTTATTTGAGTATCTACTTATACTTGTCTTTATTTTTTATTCGTGAATAGCGCTGACATCCATTTGCTCTCGCTGATAATTTCAATGATAACGACATCAGCTGAAGCTGACTGTCCTTGATTAAGCCCTTTACCAAAAACCCTTCCATTGTCAAAGGGATACCATGGAAATGGCAAAACAAGAGTTAATACCACCCGATATCGGAGCGGTAATTAATATTATTGGATTTTCCCCTGCTCAGTTGGAGGAGAGTTGTGCAACAGAAGGAAAGAAATTATAGAAATTAGAATAAGAAGATAATCATCACCCGATGTAGGATTGTTCAGGTGAACAAATCTAAGAATATCAATGAAACTTATATATCGTGCTTTCGATCTTCACTTAGAAGGGTACGCAGCCAAATGTGCATACTGAAGCTAAGATCATGTGACATCCTCAGACTGTCCATTATACATGATTAGATGGGAAGTTCTCTCTTTCAAAGAATCGGAATGAATCAGATTCAGAGACCTGAAGATGAGAATTATCCAGGAATCAAATGCAGGGGGGATACACCACGATTCATCAGACGAGCTTTATTTTTCAAGTCCCTTCCGAATGTCCAACCCAAGACAATATATATATATATATATATATATATATATATATATATATATATATATATATATATATATATATATATACATATATATATACATATATGTATACATACACACACATATATATGAATATATATATATACATATATATATATATATATATATATATATATATATATATATATATATACATATACATATATACATAACACTGGATCCCCATACCAAACGTACTCACCTTCTCTGTGCCACTGGAAGTCCCGATTCAACCTCTAACCCTCTCGCCACCTGGATTACAAGAACCTCCAATAGAACGTCCAAGCACCTCTCCACCACGCCCCTCAAGACCCGTCCACACTGTACTCAGTGACCACGGCGGTGTTAATGGCGTTGTTAAAAATCGAGGTTTTCAACACCATCAACTCACTGCTGAGCCATTTTGAACCGACTCGATTTGATGGGCAAGGAGATGTCGTCACTGCGACCTCAGCCTTTGTCGACGGAGGGCGTTTGCTTCATGCTCTCCGCCATCGTCGTTTCTACCAGTCATATTGAATAGGCAAGAAACTACCCCCAATATTTTTTATGTGTGTTTGTGTGTGCTTGTGTGTGTGTGTGTGTGTGCGTGTGTGTGTGTGTGTGTGTGTGTGTGTGTGTGTGTGTGTGTGTGTGTGTGTGTGTGTGTGTGTGTGTGTGTGTGTGTGTGTGTGTGTGTGTGTGCGCGTGCGATGTCTTTAATGCGAATATGATAATTACTGTTGAGGGAGGCATTGCAGTGATAGATTAGTCTCGAATACAAGGCGACGTCCCGCCTATTGCTGAAGAAATTACCATCTTCTGCTGTAAGTGAGATAATTTGACGAATAATGAAATACTCTGGAATCCTATTCAGATAATACAATATAGTCTAAAAGCTTCGCTACGGAATCTCTTGGTATCGTAGGGAACCGCAAATGGTCTTCTTCCTGAATAATCAACATAATCTCGGCTCCACTTCCCTTCAAATGACCTTATTGCAAGGTTGCAATTAACGCAAATGGCTGTAATTGACCTAAAGGTGGATGCAATTGTGCAACATTTAGACACACGTTGGGTAACCGGGGGGGATGAGTGACGCAACAGCTTCTTCGGAGGAAAATGTTGCAAGAAAGTAAGAAAACGTCTAGTCATGTATGCATACATACGTATATTCATGTTTATGCACATACATACAAAATGTGTGTGTGTGTGTGTGTGTGTGTGTGTGTGTGTGTGTGTGTGTGTGTGTGTGTGTGTGTGTGTGTGTGTGTGTGTGTGTGTGTGTGTGTGTGTGTGTGTGTGTGTGTGTGTGTGTGTGTGTGTGTGTGTGTATGTGTGTGTGTGTGTGTGTGTGTGTATTCACTTGGTCTTTGGATCACGTGTTGGACTCGTGATCGACAGCTATTTCCCTCCTGGAAGAGAGCTCAGAGCTCGTAGGTCCGATCTATGGGTAATGCTATGACCTTACACACACACACACACCCAACTCCCCGCCCACGAGAGTCAGAGTAACGACCCGAAGCGCAGCTGTACCGAAATGATTTCGGCCCTGGGCAGGATTCGAACCAAGCACTACGGGCACCACCATGCTAGTAGTTCATCGCTCTACCAACTGCGCCACTGTGTGTGTGTGTGTGTGTGAATGTTTGTGTGTATATATGTGTGTGTGTGCGTGTGTTCACTGGAATAGATATTCCTTGGAGGATACTAACGACTGCAAAGAAAACAATACCAGTTACCGAATTGGTTGATAGGTCAATTATAGAAGATATATTGCGTTGCCTGGATATGGTTTGGTTGAGTGTTTTTAGGGTGAAGTGTTTAGTGTCTTACATGCTCCACTTTGGGTAGTTTGTTTCTGTAGTTAAGCTTATTTCATATTGTTTCACTTCTGGATGGTAATATAAGCAAGGTCTTTTTAGATTTCTTTTAATATCTTGTGGGATTTGACGAAATAGGGAGTCCTGTAGTTGATCTTGCAATGCTTGTTTTCTGGTCTTATTGTGAATTTGCTTTTGTATTGATGTGCTTTGTGATGCAGGAAAAAGATAGTTATAGATACCTGAGTAATATGCTACTGCTGTGTTTTTTCTAGTTGATTGAGTTTGTGAATATAGTAAGGTGAATGACCATGGTTGGTGGGTTTTGCATAGAACTGTGTACCCATCATTTTCATTTAATATTCTAAGGAATTTTTTATATATGTTGATGTCCCATTGGCATAGCTTAGGTGCAACAATTTATTATTCCTAAGGCTTTACTTTGTGTGATATTTTGGGGCGTTCACATCTTCAGGATTGCTGAGAACCATGACATAGAAGCGTAGTCGATTGTGGCTCTCAAGAGCTGTTTGTTAAATGTTTTTTATATTTTCTTTATGCTGACCAAAACCCAAGCTTCCTATTGATCTGAGTGTGAATATTTTGTTGTTGATTTTTGCCGGCGAGTATTTTGTGGCCTAAAGGTCAAGCGGGTATCAAAAGTAAAGACCAGGATTTGTTGGTTCTTTTCCACTGGTACGGTTTGGTTATTCAATCATATATATATATAAATATATATATATATATATATATATATATATATGCATATATATATATATATACATATATACTATATATATATATACATATATGCATATGTACTACATATATGCATATCTACTATATATATGCATATCTACTATATATATATATATATATATATATATATATATATATATATATATATTTTTTTTTTTTTTTTTTTTTTTTTTTTTTTTTTTTCCCTCTTCATTGATTCGTAGATTTGTGGCTTGAGCAACATAAGTGACAGTCCCTGAGAGGAGGACTATTTTTTCTAATTGATTGCGCTAGTTTGTCTACACAAATTTTGGTGCCTTAGCAGCAATTCTACGAATACTATACTGGGTTATCTTAATTAGGTCATGTGTGTAAGTGAGAATTTTGGTGTCATGGTCTGGATCCAGTGTAAAGAGATAACTTGTGAAGTTATTAAACAATCCAGGCAAGAGCATTGGTGGGAGACATGAATACTGCCACCCTGTTCCCATGTGTGTCGTATGAAGCCATCTGTTGGTACAGAACGAGGGTATTAGCCCCTTTAGTTAACTAAGCTGTGACTATTGGCATATACTGGGGAGTCAAGCGAGATGGAAAGGAATTGAACACCCTACCGAATAATTCAGAGGCCGAGGATGCGTGTCCTATTGCAACACATGAATCTATACTATCCAACATGGAACCAATATGTCTGTATGTATGTATGTGTGTGTATGGATGTTATGAATGTACGTACGTATGTTATTGTGTATAATGTACGAGGGTCGTTCCAAAAGTAATGCCTCCTATTGTTTTTAATCCGCCCAAAGGGATCCGAGGGGATTGTAAAGTGCATTGTTATGATGACTGAACTTATGCACTCATGACCTGAAAGTTTCATCTCTCTGTTGTAGATATTGATGGTGTGACACTCTAAGAAAGCAATCTCTGTCATGGACGTGCATCAGAAGCATAAATGCGTTATTGAATTCCTCAATGCAGGAAAAATTGAACCAATCAACATTCACCGGCGCCTGGTGAACGTTTACGAAGCCGATGCAGTTGATGTCAGCACAGTAAGGAGACGGGTTCTTTGATTTCAGAGTAGCGACAAAGATGTGAGTGACGAAGTGCGCTCCGGACTCCCATGCGCAGCCACCACCCCGGAAAACAAAGTGCGCCTCGATCAACTCATCCGAGCTGATCGACGGAAAATGGTTAATGAAATGCGTGTAGGGTTGGATGTGGGTGTCAGTGCACTAGAAACGATGTTGTAATCCCTAGGATACAGCAAAGTGTGTGCTAGGTGGGTTCCACGAATGCTCACGCAGGACCAAAAGGACTACCGACGGGATGTCTGTCAGGACGTGTTGGATCGGTACGAAGCCGAAGGTGACGGATTCTTGGACCGCATCATCACTGGTGACGAGACGTGATGTCAACACTACGAGCCAATGGAATGGCACCACTCACACTCCCAGCAAAGAAAAAGTTCAAGATGCAGACATCTGCAGGCAAAGTGATGTGCACCGACTTCTGGGACAGGAAGGGCATCATCCTCTCGGATTTCTTGGAACCAGGGGCGACTCTCAACTCTGACCGTTACGTTGAAACGTTGACCAAGCTGAAGGCCCGGATTGCCCGTGTAAGGCCAGAGAAAAGGGAAACATTCCGTTTGCATCACGGCAACGCCAGGCCACACACAAGTTCGAAGACCACGAAATGTGTGACAAAGTTCGGCTGGACGGTGCTGTCTCACCCACCGTATAGTCCCGACCTGGCACCGTCAGACTTTCACTTGTTCGGGCCTTTGAAGGACGCATTACGTGGGCAGCGTTTCCCCGACAACAATGCCGTAATCGCAGCCGTGAAAAAATGGACCGCCTCGGCAAGCACTGACTTTTACGACCGAGGCATCAAGGCTCTCGTTCATCGCTGGCAAAAGTGCATTGAGAATGATGGTGACTATGTAGAAAAATAAATTTCCGGAGCACAAAAGGTCGCTCGTTTTAAAGGTGCCACTCCCATCTTCGTAGCTCTTCAACTTTTTGAGTTAAAAAATAGGAGGCATTACTTTTGGAACAACACAGATATTTATGAGTTTATGTATGTATGCAAGAATGCATGCATGTATGTATACATGTATGCATGTATGTATGCATGTATACATGTATACATACATGTATGTATGTATGTATGTATGTATGTATGTATGTATGTATGTATGTATGTATGTATGTATGTATGTATGTATGTATGTATGTATGTATGTATGTATGTATGTATGTATGTATGTATGTATATGTATGTATGTATGTATGTATGTATGTATGTATGTATGTATGTATGTATGTATGTATGTATGTATGTATGTATGTATGTATGTATGTATGTATGTATGTATGCATGTATGTATGTTTGTACGTATGTACAATATATGTGTATGTATGTACATATGTATGTATGCCTATCAAAAGAATACCCTTTCGCTATATCCATACAGAGGCCAAACTCATTCCAGTGAAAAAAACGCTTCAAAGTAAAAGCAGCACAGTTTTGTGGTACTAACTGGAACTGTCAAATCCATCACCCCACTTCACACACCCACAACCCGACACAGAGAAGAAAAAATCAATTACACCAAATTACTTACTGGAGTAATTGGGGGCCCCATTTTACCTCTAAAACACAAAAGCACAAAACACAAAATATACATTGAAAAACAGACCAAACAGTTCTACAAGCATCATGGGATAAAATAATAACAATTCATGAAAAGTGAGGATGTTGATTAATTTAATCATTATCTACTGTGTGAGGCAATGACGTTTTAATAGGTTTATCAAAATAGTGCTGAATTCTCTGATAGCAGATCTCTTTGAATTGAATAAAATCACCAAGCGACAGTGAGAATCAAGTAATGCGTAATGAAATGATGAGAAAGAGACCTTGAATTAGATCAATTTGTAACACTTCCACGTGGTGCTTATTAAACATACTCCCCCTCCCCTCCTCCTCCTTTTCCTGGAATTAACAAGAAACTCTAATGACATCACAAGTAAGAAGACCTCGAGATTCGTTCTTGAGCCAGAAGAACTCTTGAATAGTATCAACATGAAAGCCTTGCCACTTGTAAGTTAACAAGCAATTTGAACGACGTCGTAAAGAAATTCCTGGCTTCATTAGACGAGTAGTGTTTTCCAGCTTTAAGGGTTGACAGTGTCAGAAGATAAATTCCTACCTTGCATAACCTGAAATTTGATGGAATCCCTTTTCACTGAACTCGTGCACGCTATCCTTGCCACTGTACTCGAGCTTTTTATTTAGAGAGGTTCTGTTACGCAGCGTATGTTGTATAAACTCAACCTCTATTTACCCTCATGGTAAACCTCTGAGATGGAACTACACTTTATCTGATGGGCCTGGAAGATTGAAGATGAGAGTAAATAGCTTAATGTCATTGTGCTAGCAATTAGTTTTAATGGAAATGGATCCTCTGGCTTGTCTCAGGGTTGTGTTGGTGGTGGTGGGGGGGGGGGGAAGACTTTCCACAACTGATAAATATCATTTGATGTTCTTAGATCACGTGACTGTTAGGTCTTCTTTGGTAAAGGTGCCGTATCCCCTTCCCTATAGGCTGAATGAAATTTCGTCATTTACGAGAATAATATAGATTAACTTTTTCAATGTGATGATAAATAGTACCGATGTGTTTCTCACGTTTCTCTCTCTCTCTCTCTCTCTCTCTCTCTCTCTCTCTCTCTCTCTCTCTCTCTCTCTCTCTCTCTCTCTCTCTCTCTCTCTCTCTCTCTCTCTCTCTCTTTCTTTTCTTTTTTTTATAGAGAAACTCTTCTGAGTTAAAAAAAAACGTCTTTTGTTAGCCCAAAAGGGAACAATACCAAAAGTTTCCCTGGTCAGTGAGAATTATTGTGTCGTTTCCTCAACAAAATTAAATCGTCTAGCGGTAATCTGGCGTTTCATAAATCACCGTTCCAATAGAATTCAACCTTTCGCTGCATTTTACAATATTGATGATTCATTATAACTGCCTCCGGTAATCTTATTCAGATAAATGATATCCACCCTTCTTTGCAAGCAACAAAAGGATTAATCAAGTCATTTTATATTTCAAATTAGGGGTTACCACGCAGGCGAAGAAGATCATCTGGCGTTGGATATAAACAACAATGTAAAGATGATCACAAAACTGAATAAGATTGAAAACTCTCTTCTCTGGATCGAGACCCTAATTGGCTGAGACATTGGTATCTCTAGGACCTTTGACCGTTAACCCGTGACCTTATGTTAACCGGCAACGGCCTTTTTCTGGGCCTCACCATTTGTCTGTTTGATTCTCATTTATTAGTTATATGTCAATTTATTATTATTTTCTATTTACCTGTTCGTTTATCATTAAACATACCTATGCATTAATTAATGTATTCTATTTGTTATTTACATTAATATATTTTCTATTTATTTATTTATTACTATAATTTTTTTCGCATCCGACCCTAGATATGGACCAAAAGGTCTCCTGTCGGCATGCTCCGCCTTTGTAATCCTTTGTAAGATGGAATAGAACGAAAGGCTTCACTGTCGCTCCTGAAAGGGACGGTAGACTTTCTTCACCGGAATCAATTTACTTGGAGACACATGGAATAAGTGTAGAAGTGAAATATGGCTGGAGAGGTAAGTGGAAGGTTATAGGATAATGAAGGAAATTAAAAAAGGGGAAAAGCTTCTTGTGAGTATTGGATAGCCTTCTCCCTTTTTTCTGCTTCCTCCTCTTTTTTTCCTCCTCCTCCTCCTCCTCCTACCTTCCTCTTTTTTCCCTTCTTCTTCTTCTTCTCTCTCAGCTTCTCCTCCTCCATATCTTTCTTCTCCTTCTTTTTCTCTTTCGCCTCCTCTTTCTTTTTCTCTCTCCTTTCTTTTGCTCTGTACCCTCGACTAATTAGACCGACACATGAAATATAAGATAACTTACGATGTGGGCTCCGGGAAGTACAGTGTATAGCAACCAACCTTCTCCTTTAGAGACGCCCTTTAGATATTATATTCTGGTTGTCACTGGGTGATTCTATTCAGTTAATATCAAGAACGCCCCCCACAAGGCAAAGGGTTCCTCTTGATATGGTTTGACGTCACACACTCCCCCTTATCGGGAGGCTAGAACGGTTCCCCTCACAGAGGGCTTTGTAGCGTGGAATTTAATGAACCATGCCCTTGGTTCAACTTCGCCGGTGGCAGGATTCGAACCGCCCTCATCTCGACCTTCGCCGCAAGTAACGACGCCCTAACCCGCTCAGCCATCTGGATAAAATCGTCTGGAACTTGCTGGAATAGAATCCGGAAAAATACTCCTTCGTGCTCAACAGGTTATGAATCCTCCAGTTGCTAAAGATTTGCCTTTTCGTGGTTCCAAGCTGAGTAAAACCGCGTGACGTTATCTACAACAAAATATGTACCGTATCCGACGCAATATGACGCACTAGGTTTGATCTAATGACACTCGTTTTGAAGATGCCAAACTACTTCATTCCATTGAGAGGAGGATTCTCGATTGAGTTCAGAAGATGGTGAAGAGGAAAGTTGGTCCCAAGTGCTAAGGAATAGATAGATGAATAGATGAATAGAATGAATGAATAAGAAAGAATAGATAAATGAATGAATAGACAAATAGATTATGACGTAAATAAGTAAGTAAATGAAATTGAAAACTAAGAATAGATATACAAATATACACATAAATAGAAAGATAGATAAATTGATTAACCTATCAGCCAGAAATAGATAGATGAATAGATAAATAGAATGAATAAATAAGAAAGAATAGATAAATGAATGAATAGACAAATAGATTATGACGTAAATAAGTAAGTAGATGAAATTGAAAACTAAGAATAAATAGACAAATAAACACATAATAGAAAGATAGATAAATTGACTAGCCTATCAGCCACCAAGTGGGTGGTTGAAAAATGAACAGATTCATCACACTAAAGTATAGAGTAAGAGGAGGTGCTACTTACTGTAGAAAGAATTAACCTATTCAACTCATTCATGCCAGCCGCTTGTTGTGTAGATACGAAAAACCGGATATGGTGATGTACTTTATAAAACACATATACATATGTATAGTTTTTTCCTCTATAGTCATGAGAGACACTGAAATGCTTTCATGCTCTTCATGCTAGCCCTTGCTATAAACAATTAGATACTAGATTATTATCATTATTATTATTATTATTATTATTATTATTATTATTTTTTCTTTTTTTTTTTTTTTTTTTTTTTTTTTTAGATTTCAAAGTATGTCCTTTTTTCATCATGTCATCTGAGGTTAAAGGGTTAAGATAAAAAAACAGAAAACGAGTGAACAAATCAGCTGAAAGATTGACCGGTTTGTTGTTAATCTGCGATCGCTGCACAATTGTGAATGTAACTTCTTCAACATTTTGGTATTAAGACGAAGAACTCTGACAAGTCGTCTGGCAATAGAACTGGCTTCAATGGACCCAAATAACGACTATTCATTTGAGAGCAATTACTAGGGCAATATCCTACGCCAATTTTACTAGATGATAAGACTACATACCATCTATTATTGAGAAACATGTTTCTTAATTGTGCAGTATAGAACGCAGAATTAGAAATTTGTTTGAAAGGCGATCCACTAGGTCGATGCCCCTTTAAGGCTTCACAGGGATTCATTTCATTAAGGAAGATGGACGAGTGAAGCCAGAGATTCGAAACATTCGAAAACCTCTGTCTGCTTTCACAACGACTCTATTTTTATCTGTTTATTTGTATATTTATTTGTATATATGTTTGTTTGTTTATTTATTAATTTATTAATTCATTTACCTAATCACTCGTTTATATATTAGTATATTCATTTACTCATTTATTTATATGTTTGACTACCTATTAATTTATCTATTTGGTTATCTATTTATTTATCTTGTTATTTGCATATTTATTTATTTATTTGTTTATTATTTATATTTTTTATTATTATTACTACTTTTTCTTAGTCTTTAACCTAAATCCACAAACAATCATCATTCTGAATCACAGAGAAACTAGGAAGACCCAACCTCACTAACCACGTAAATGAATGACATCTAGCATGGTTTCAAGTTGAAAGTACAAGCTAAATGCAAAGGAAACAATTGTCAATCGTTAATGTTTCTATTTGTTTGTTTTTAAGCGTTTTGCCACGTTATGAACCAATAGGTTTCCTGTGGCTTTGTATTAGTCATCCAGTATAAATCAACCTAAAGAAATGCAATGCTTTGTCCCGCAGTTCAAAATCGAACTCATAAGAGTATTCAAGCGTTCTACACACTGAAACATGACACTCCCACGCATTTATAGCAGAATAAACGTGTATGTGTGTGTGTGTGTGTATTTACATTGGTCTTTGGATCACGTGCTGGACTTGTGATTGAGAGCTATTTCCCTCCCGGAAGAGAGCTCAGAGCTCGTATGACCGATCTATGGGTAATGCTGTAACCTTACACGCACACACACCCCGAACTCCCCGCCCACTAGAGTTGTAGTAACGACTCGAAGAGCAGTGATACTGAAATCACTTTAGCCCTGGGCAGAATTGGAACCCGGACCGCTGTAGTGACAGTCAGAGACTCTGTCAACCAGCCCACCGGTTGTGTGTGTGTGTGTGTGTGTGTGTGTGTGTGTGTGTGTGTGTGTGTGTGTGTGTGTGTGTGTGTGTGTGTGTGTGTGTGTGTGTGTGTGTGTGTGTGTGTGTGTGTGTGTGTGTGTGTGTGTGTGTGTGTGTGTGTGTGTGTGTGTGTGTGTGTGTGGTGTGTGTGTGTGTGTGTGTGTGTGTGTGTGTGTGTGTGTGTGTGTGTGTGTTTGTGTGTGTGTGTGTGTGAGTGTGTGTGAGTGTGTGTGTGTGTGTGTGTGTGTGTGTGTGTGTGTGTGTGTGTGTGTGTGTGTGTGTGTGTGTGTGTGTGTGTGTGTGTGTGTGTGTGTGTGTGTGTGTGTGTGTGTGTGTGTGTGTATTCACTTGGCATTTGGATCACGGGTTGGACTCGTGATCGACAGCTATTTCCCTCCTGGAAGAGAGCTCAGAGCTCGTAGGTCCGATCTATGGGTAATGCTATGACCTTACACACACACACACACCCAACTCCCCGCCCACGAGAGTCAGTGTGTGTGCGTGTGTGTGTGTGTCTTTCTCTTATTTGTTCTGTAATTTTCTTTATTAGGATTCATGAATCTATCATCGTTATGCAGCTGCTGTTGCTTTTAGCAACTGTAAACTTTCAGCTCTGTCTCTTGCATAATTATTTGTCATAATTAATCGTAATCATGCTCATCATCATCATCATAATACATATACTAATAAAGGTCACATGAATATGTGGGTGAGCCTAATGAATATATAATCCATCACGCTTCGATAACAAGGATTGCGGTGCCTGGACTGTTTTAGAAACACATGATTGACCTGGCTGTCTGCAGATGATAATATTCATATCCTTAGCATTCATTGGGAAATAATGGAGGTGGGTATGTAGTCTACGTGACAAGCACCTTCCGAACTTGGTTGTATTGTTCCTTTTTATATTGTTGCCTTCAGGGGATTTCATTCATGTCTGTACTAGGTCATGCTTTCATTTTCTGATAACTGGCATCAGAGCACTATATCGCCATTACACTTTCCGGTAGTAAAATGGTTGAATTGCTCGTAAAATCTAATCCTTAAGTGAAACAGATTCTTGGAAGTCAAAGAATTAATGTACCCAGAGGCCATCAGCAATTTCCAGGACTTCGGTGGTGTGGAAGAAAGACATTCAAGGACCCAAATTCGAGTTCGATGTTGCGGAAAAGAGGACGACCCAAAAAGAGCGAAAAAGGCTTCGGAGGAAGGCGGGGTGCCCATTTTTGTCTAATGGCCTGAGTCGGTAATCCTTTCATACTCTGGGTTCTCACTGCATCCACCCTTACCAGATGAAAATCGGCTTAGCTTAGTTTAGTCTGAATAGAATCTGTATAGTTCCATACGGACGCAATGGGTTGACCATCGAGGGAGCTTCAGTCCATTTATAGTTGGAATCGGCCTAAACCCTCAACTGTTATACAAGGATAAGCCCCGCTGAATGTGTCCTTTACGTAAGGAACTAATCAACCAATGGGGATTAATCTAATCACCTGAAGGTAGGAAGAATAAAAGATAAATGTGTCATCTGGTTAGCAAGGTGTTGGTCAGCTTTCATCAAAAGAACAAAGGCGTTTGTACAATGAAGTGCAACACGACCACAAATGAATTAACAGAGTTGTAAGCCTTGAGGAGCAAAGACGAACGGGGAGGAACGGGGTAAGCTGGGAGTATATAAACTGTCAGTGATTTGTTTGTGTACACTCTGAAGAAGTTCTTTCAGGACGAAACGTTAGTAATAAAACTCCAACGGTTCCTGGTGTTTACCTCACCATTCTTCCACTCAGAGTTGTAAGCCTTGAGGGGTAGAGGGGGCGGGAGGCGATGAGACCAAGGATGCGGCCATACTCTTTGTTAAGATGTGACAGACTTGAAAAAACAGTGCTCCGGGCGAGTCCTCTCTTATGCATATTGAATTCGCGGCATCGTATTGCATTCAGAGCCTTGTCAATATCGGTTACAATTGTGCTCACGCAATTTGGTGACAGGCATGGGTCAAAGTTCCTTTTAACCTTCGGTTGAATGGAAGCTCTTGTTGAAGTTGAATTAAATTCTATCTGTGAACAACTTTAAGTGCTTAATCTAGATCTATTTTGCGTCTCATCCCTTTCCTTGTGAAGAAAACGTCCTCATAATTATAACAAAAAGATGACGGCAACTAGATTATATACTAAAGCCATCCAGCACAGCAAATGAGAGAACCTATTCATGCATAGAACTCCCCTTCTAAGCTTAATAAAATCATCTGGTACTAACCAAAATAAAGTATCTGTAGCGCAACACTGGAACATAAGGGTTACTTTATTTTCATAAGTTTGTCTTTTGGTGGACGAAGATATGTACAGTACATGGAAGATTTTAGCCTCAGGAAAACTTTCTTTTGCAAATATTTCCGAACTCCTTCTAGTTTAATGTAACAAATGAGGGTGAAGATCTTCCGACAACCATTGACACTCGAGGTATAACGGGGTGAGTGAGGGTTCTGGGTATGAGGGAAAGGGGTTGATGGAGACACAAACATACCCTTGCCGGTGACTATTTACAAAAATCAAGATGATTTCAACATGCATATATCAGATGTTATGTATGCATATATATATATATATATACACACACACACACACGCACACACACACACACACACACACACACACACACACACACACACATACACACACACACACACACACACACACACACACACACACACACATACACACATACACACACACACACACACACACACACACACACACACACACACACACACACACACACACACACACACACACACACACGAGCTCTGAGCTCTCTTCCAGGAGGGAAATAGCTGTTGATCACGAGTCCAACACGTGATCCAAAGACCAAGTGAATACACACAACACACACATATATATATATATATATATATATATATATGTATATATGTATATATATATATATATATATATATATATATATATATACGCGCGCGCGACTCAGCGGCGCGGTTGGTAGAGTCCCTGACTATCACTCCGGCGGTCCGAGTTCGAATCCTGAATAAGGGCTTAAATAATTTCAGTATCACTGCGCTTCAAATCGTTACTCCAACTCTCGTTGGCGGGGAGTTGGATGTGTGTGTGTGTGTGTAAGGTCACAGCATTACCCATAGATCAGTAATACGAGCTCTGAGCTCTCTTCCGGGAGGGAAATAGCTGTCGATCACAAGTCCAGCACGTGATCCTAAGACCAAGGTGTACACACACACACACACACACACACACACACACACACACACACACACACACATATGTATATATATATATATGTAATATATATATACATTTACATATATATGTATACATATATACATTTATATATATATATATACATATATATATGTATATATATATATATTGTTACGGTATTGAAATATACTAAATCTTTTTACAATCACCGTTGCAATGTTTTCATTTTCATTTTTTATGATGGTAAAGTTTGCATTTTGTTACACCGTAAAAACGACGCAAAGTTTTATATTGTTATAGAAGATTAACCATTTTTATTTATATATATTCTGCTATGAAAAAAATAATGAAAAATGTTGTGATGCGTTATTTGATGTACAAAGGAAATAAATATATATAAATGGTTAGAACGAGCCATTGTTACTGCGGGGTAGGTTGATAGGTATAAATCGGATGACCAGTCAGTTCAGTAGTGGAGATTGATGTCAGCTTGGTCCTGGAAGAGAGAGCTGTTGGTCTGCTATGGTTGCTAAAGGCAGGTGGTTAATGTTTAGGAGGTCTAAGAGACATATTTTTGTCTCGAAGATTGTCAGAGTTGGGTTATTTATGGAAGATATTCATTTGGAGGAGCCTACTAAACCCTGTGAGAATTAAATGTCTGAGTGGTGATGTTGAAGACATTTATGTTCCATTGTCGATATGTGATATTTGTATACATGTATATATACATATATATATATATATATATATACATATATACAGATGTACATATATATATAATATATATATATATGTGTGTGTGTGTGGTTGTGTGTGTGTTGTGTACATATTTTATATATATATATTAATATATATTTTATATTTGTGTGTGTGTGTGTGTGTGTGTGTGTGTGTGTGTGTGTGTGTGTGTGTGTGTGTGTGTGTGTGTGTGTGTGTGTGTGTGTGTGTGTGTGTGTGTGTGTGTGTGTGTGTGTGTGTGTGTGTGTGTGTGTGTGTGTGTGTGTGTGTGTGTAACATGCAAATACATGGAAATGCAATGATGCGGTTTATCCCTGATAATTTGGGCTGACGTCTCCACAGTCCATTCGGTGTGGTTGGTGACAGAAAAGGGTCCCGTACACATTAAGCCATTTTGCAGTCGGCATCGATTTTTTTTTTCCCCGTGAGCATATGAGACTTTGGTGTGAAGATTAGACACCTGAAGGGGCTTCCACCGTAACATTGGGGTTTATGTCCGGGGATTTCACATATAAGGAGCAAGGTATTTATACTCATCGAGTTGTATACTGAATTCTTTATACAACTGTCTTGCTATTCGTTATATCACTTTACTCCCTACTGTTTAGTAAGTTCATTGAGATGGATACGAGACTGCAACAATTTATAGACAGTGGTGATTTGTATCACATCTACCAATACACACGGAAGGAAATGATAGATTTAAAGCATATATATAAGATCGAAATAAAAAGTAGATACGAAGAAGAAATGCAATAGGAGTTAAAATTAGAACTTGTTAAGATGGAAAGAGAAAGAGTTTGCATAAAGGAACAGTTTAGTGAACATGAGGGAGCAGTAGATATAGAAAATGAAGCGATGGGAAGTGAAACGTTTATTTTGGAGATATTGAATTTGGAGTAGGAAACGAAACTGGAATTACAGAGAGAAAGGAACGAGTTAGAAAAAAAGGATAAGAACAGAGGTGGAGATAAAGTGAAGAAAATTTAAAGTGATAGCAAAATTTTTAGGGGTGACACACACTCACTGGACAGGAGAGTGGGTCTAGTGTTTCAATATAATG
This sequence comes from Oratosquilla oratoria, assembly GCF_046742065.1. Taxonomy (NCBI): domain Eukaryota; kingdom Metazoa; phylum Arthropoda; class Malacostraca; order Stomatopoda; family Squillidae; genus Oratosquilla; species Oratosquilla oratoria. Next base: position 37,210,747 of record NC_134797.1, on the reverse strand, counting down.
ATGAGGAATCAGAGAATTAATTCCTTCAGTTCGAGAAAATAGCCGAGATGATGAATTGGCCAGAGGAAGATTGGGCATTAATAGTACAAACTATTGTGAACCATCCCCCAACATGTAAGAATAAATTGCTAAGATTCTTGGATATGGCTGTCCATTATATGAGATTCTGTGAGAACTTTTCAGATGTAGCTTTCCCTCTAACTAGATTACTATCAAAAGGGATTAAGTTTATCTGGACCCAACATTGTGAGGATTCTTACAATAAGATTATTAAAATTCACGTACTAAGCATGCCAAATTATGATAAACTTTTCAAGTTGTATGTGAATGCCAGTGGTAACGAAGTAGGTGGTGTGTTAATACAAGTGGTTGAGGGTGTTGAACATTCAGTGAGTTATTTTTCAAAGAAATTCTTTGAATGATAAATAAACTGTAAGCAATAGAGAAGAATCAACTGGTTCTAATTTCATGTCTACAACATTTCCAAACATATATAAATGAGACAGAGATGTCAGTAGAGGCATATACTGACCACAATCCTTTGGTGTTTTTGTATAAAATGAGACATTGTAATTAATGACTGATGAGCTGATGTTTATTCTGAAGGATTATGATCTAATTGTTAATCATGTAAAGGGCAGGGACAATATAGTGGCAAATGCATTGTCACGCGTTCCAGAAAGCTGTGAGGCAATCTCCCCTGCACCATTTCCCGATGTTTTAAATGGTAAATGTTGCATTTTGTTACCCCGTAAAAACAGCGCAAATTTTTATATTGCAATATAAAATTATATATAGTTACTTATATCTATTCTATTACGAAAAATAGTAAAAATGTGATGAAGCGTTATTTGATGTATAAAGGAAATAAAAATGTTAATGGATATAGAGAACCATTATTTCGGCTGGGTAGGTTCAGAGGTATGAAACTGTCGGTCTACTGTGGTCCCCAAAGGCAGCTGGTTGAATTTTGGGAACTCTATGAGACACATTTTGGTTTTGAAGATTATCAGAGTTTAGGTATTCATGGTCTCATTAGTAAGAGTGAAGACATCTATATTCTATTGCAGATTTTTTATTATATTTGCATGCATGTATATACATATATACATATATATATATATACTACCACACACACACACACACACACACATATATATATATATATATATATATATATATATATATATATATATACACATATATATATATATATATATATATATATATATATATATATATATATATATATATATAAAAGCCTTACATGTAAGTACAAGTAAATGTAGTGCTGCGGCTTATTCTTGATCACCTGAACTGACGTCTCCACAGTCCATTTTGCTGTCGGAATCGAAAATTTTCAGAGTGAGGAAACGAGACAGGGGCGTGGAGAGTGGACACCTGAAGAAGTGTCCACCGTAATAAAGTATATATATATATATATATATATATATATATATATATATATATATATATATATATATATATATATATATATATACGTGTGCGTGTGTGTGTGAATACATATATATCGTATATTCATACATATCTACATACATATGTATATATATATATATATATATATATATATATATATTGATGCCTTAAGACCCATTCACACGAGCATACAGTGTCTGCGGAATCGAGCAACAAATCTAATTCAGTGATGGACTCTGTACGTAGGGAAACAGTATAGTATTCGTTTTGGCAGCAAAGGCATCGAGTCCGTCACTGAACTAATTTCTCGATAGTGCCCCTAGACATTCTGTGCTCGCGTGAACGAGGTTTTGAATAAAGGTGTGTACAGCCTAGTGCAGGGGTATCACGCGTGATGTCTCTTGAGTTCTATCCACTCGATAGTTACCGTGGGACGGGTACGGAAATCATTCACACGCTTGCCCAGAAAAATAAATAGATAAATGCATAAATAAAGAGATAAATAAATAATATAAAATAAAATTAAAATAAAATAATTTATATATATATATATATATAATATATATATATATATACAATTATATATATATTTATACATATATATATAAATATATATATAAATATACATATATACAATATATATATATGCGACTACGTTCACTGCCAGCACCTTTCATGTAACGAGGAAAATCGTTTTGTCCTCTCTTCACATTAGAAGGTATGGTGTCATCGCAGCCATGGAGATAGTTAAGGATACCCTGCTAATGTTTCAACAAGTGTACTGCCTTTGTGTGTAGGTGGGTGAGTGCGCGTGCCTATGCATGCGTTCACACCTACACACGAAACATACATGCACGGTTGCATTTCTCTTGTTACATTCACTTATTCAACTGGTTCACGATGAGCTCTTGTAATATTCCTTTTCCTTTGTTCACTTTAATCACATTCAGCTTGTGCAAAAATGAACATCCCGAAAGCCGAGGCAAAATAAAAGAAATATATAAAAAGGGTAAGAAATGATCAAAGGAAGAACCGAGCACGTGGCCGAAAGACTTTATAATACCAAAGACGCCTCGACCTCTCAGACGGAACCTTTTCCATTGGAGAATCAACAGATGGAGGCATTAGTCATCACAGACAGTCGAGCTACATCATGAAGTCAAAAGAATCTATTTTCCTGAGACGTCGCGACTTCGCGATAGGATTCTTCTTCAATGTCACGGCTACAGAAGGACGCATTACTCA
>NC_134797.1:37195565-37198065 GCF_046742065.1 Oratosquilla oratoria | reverse complement strand
CTCTCCTCTTTTCCCATATCCTCCTCTTCCTCCTTATCACCTCCTTTTCTTCCTCACCTCCTATTCCTTCTCTCTTCCTCCTTGTTCTCCTCTTCTTCCTTCTCTCCTTCAACCCTCCTACCTCCTCCTCCTCCTCCTCCTCCTCCTCCTCCCTTTCCTCCTCCTCTTCTTCCTCCTCCTCCCCTTAGTCTCCCCTTCTCACATATCCTCCTCTTCCTCCTTATCACCTCTTTTTCTTACTCACCTCCTATTCCTCCTCTTTTCCTCCTTGTTCTCCTCTTCTTCCTTCTCTCCTTAATCCTTCTCTCTTCCATACCCTCCTCTTCCTCCTCCTCCCTTTCACCCTTCTCTTCTTCCTCCTCCTCCCCTTACTCTCCTCTTCTTCCATATCCTCCTCTTCCTCCTTATCACCTCCTTTTCTTCCTCACCTCCTATTCCTTCTCTCTTCCTCCTTGTTCTCCTCTTCTTCCTTCTCTCCTTCAACCCTCCTACCTCCTCCTCCTCCTCCTCCTCCTCCTCCTCCTCCTCCTCCTCCTTTCACCCCTTCTCTTCTTCCTCTCCTCCCTTTCACCCTTCTCTCTTCCTCCTCCTCCGTTTCACCCTTCTCTTCTTCCTCCTCATCCCCTAAGTCTCCCTTCTCAACATCCTCCTCTTCCTCCTTATCACCTCTTTTTCTTACTCACCTCCTATTCCTCCTCTCTTCCTCCTTGTTCTCCTCTTCTTCCTTCTCTCCTTAATCCTTCTCTCTTCCATACCCTCCTCTTCCTCCTCCTACTCACCTCCTCTTTTTCATATTCACCTTCTATTCCTCCTCTCTTTCTCCTTGTTCTCCTTTTCTCCCTTCTCCTCTCCTTCCCCCTTCTCACCCTCTCCTGATCCTCTTCATTCTCATGCTAATCATCCTCTCCTCCTTCTCCTCCTCCTCCTCCTCCTCCTCTTACTCCTCCTCCTCTTCCTCCTCCTCCTCCTCCTCTTCCTCCTCCTCCTGGTCTTTCTTCTTTTGTGATCCTTAGATTCTTCTTTCAATTGATCCTCCTTCTCTAGTTCTTTCCTTGGTACTTGCTTCTGCCTCTCGCACGGCTCCTATTACAACTCTTGTTGAATTTTCACATCTTTGTTTCCCTCTTCTTCTTCCTATTTTTCTCCTCTTCCTCCTCTTCTTCCTCCCTACTCATTTTCTTTCTTCTTCCACCTCCTCCTCCTCCTCCTCCTTCTCCTCCTTCTCCTCATCTTTCTCCCTTCTCATTTTCCTCCTCTTCCCCCTCTCTTCCTCTTCCTCCTCCTCTTCCTCCACCTTTTCTTCCTCTCCTACCTTTTTCTCCACCTTTTCTTACACTTCCACCTCTTCCTCCACCTCTTCTTTCTCGTCTACCTCTTCCTCTACCTCCCTTAGTCCTTTCAGTACCTTCCACCTCCACCTCCTCCTCCTCCTCCTCCTCCTCCTCCTCCTCCTCCTCCTCCTCCTCCTCCTCCTCCTCCTCCTCCTCCTTTTTCCCTTTATCTTCTTTCATCTCCTTCACCGCCTCCACTGGTCCTCTACCCCCTCCTTCCTTTTGTTTACTTTTACTTCTTGTACCTAATCCACCTCCTTCTAAAACTCCTTCTCCAGCTCCTTCTCCTCCTCTTCCTCCCTCACCCTCCTCTACCTACGCCATCTCGTTTTCTTCTTAAAGCTCCTCAGCCTCCTTCTCACCATCTTCACCCAGAATCTCATTCTCCTCTTCCTCCTCCTCCTCCTCCTCCTCCTCCTCCTCCTCCTCCTCCTCCTCCTCCTCTTCCCGCCTATACTCCTACGCCTTCCTCACCCTCTTCCACGCATTGCTCCTCCTCCTTCTCACCCTCTTCCACGCATTGCTCCGACTCCTCCTCTTCCTACTTCTCTTCTTCCTTCTTTTCTTTTCAAAGCACCTCTTCCTTATTTTTTTTTCACCCTCCTTAGAATGTCACTATTTTAGTTGTGACAATTTTTTTTTGTTCTCCGTTGTCATTCTTACCACTTTTTTTTTCTGTCACTTGACCTAGTACCGTTGACATCAGTTCTTCTTGCCCAATTTAACGAGAGTATAAAATATTTGAGACTTTACTCTAGTTAGCTCCAGATAATATTATTATAAGGAACCCTTCTAACAGAAATATATAAACATAACCTTAATTAGCCCATTTACGACATTGAATAACTCATTTACGACCTCGAGTAACCAATTTGCGACCTTGAGAAATCATTTACGACCTCGACTAACCTATTTACGATCTCGTGTAACCTCTTTACGACTTTAAAAACCCGTTAATGACAATAAGTAATATATTTAAGATCTCTAGTAACCTGTTTATCACATCCAGTAACCATTAAAGACTTCCAGTAACCCATTTACAACCACAAGTAACCTTGAGTCCCCTGCTTGCGACCTCCAGTAACCAATTTACAACCTCAGGTATCCCATTTACGACTTCGAGTAACCTATCTACGACCTCAAAAATCCATTTACACCCTCGAATAAAC
>NC_134797.1:37183065-37185565 GCF_046742065.1 Oratosquilla oratoria | reverse complement strand
GTTTCGACCCGCAGGATCTTGATCACAAAGCTAACAACTCAAACGTAACCGGATATTTTATACACGGACGGGTCATCTTACGGGACGCTTCGGAGAGCTTGTTATTTTATCTGCGTATTCTTTTATTATTAATAAGCTTGTGGCTTTTGCTAAACATATAAGCCACAAGCTTACACAAGAAGAGAAAAGACAACATCACTAATAGCGTGGTATACAAAATACCATGTAGCAGCTGTGAATTGAGCTACTTTGGAGAAACTGGGAGAGGCCTACACAAGCGAACATACGAACACAAGAACGACCTAAAAGCCCACCGCACTTCCAACGCATTGGTGGTTCATTTAGACCAACTTGGACACCTTCCCAACTGGAGCGGGGTAGAGATTTTACAACAGGGGTTAGAAAAGAAAAAGAGGAAACTAGTTGAGGCAGCATATATAGCATCTCAGCCTTGCCTTAATCACAGGGACGGATTCATCAAACTGTCTCAAATGTCCGGACGACTCATCCGCCGGGAGATGAGGAAACAAGCGGACTCGAGTGGCGTGGGTTAGCAGGAACGCGGACTTGAACGCGTGTATATATATGTTGATTTTATGCTTATGTACTCATACTCTGAAGAAGTCCTGTTAAGGACGAAACGTCAGTAAATTTACACTCCAACATTACTCGGTGTTTATCTCACCACCCTTCCACTCATATATGCATATATATACATATATATATATATATGTACATATATATATATATATATATATATATACATATACATACATACTTATTTATATACATATATATATGCATATATATATATATATATATATATATATATATATATATTTAAATATATATGTATGTATCCTCTCTATACACGTATATTTCTATGGTTCAGGAGTTGGAATTTGAAGGTAGTCAAAGCTTCACGGAATCAAGAATTTACCTTTTGTTTTGTAGAATATACCGTTTCTAGATAGTGTCATATGCTTTTATAGATAAAAATATATTGCATATCACATGAATGTGTTAACTGTTGGTGAATATGTTGCAGATTGTTGTTTTTGTTTACACTAGAACAACTGTTGTGCTGTGGCCAGCTCGAAATCCAGTTACTATGAAATTCGGAATGAAACAATTTTTGCTGCGATTTTTCAGAGGCTGTTTGTAAAGGTAACTGGTCAATAGTTGTTGTGCCAGGTCTTGTGTTTTCATGTTTTTCAGGAAAGTAGTAATGGAGATTTCTCTCCATGAAGTTGGGAGAATGCCTTTCGTCCATGTTCATTAGAAGAGGTTTAGTGTAAAAAATATTACTGCTGGATATAGGTGTTGCGTCGTTACATAGTATATTGTCTGGATCTAGATTAGTTGTTTTAGAGTTGGAATGGATGGTTTAATATTTTGCTTCTGTGAATGATTGCTTACAGTCTTGAAAAGAATTTGGCCTAAAGTCTGGTAGTGACTGTGACTCGATGGGAGTCTTTTGAGATTTTATTTGAACTTGTTTTTTGTGGCTAGATTTTATTTATATATTTTTATACACTTTTGATTACTTGAGAGGGTAAAGATATGGTTTTATCACCAATTTGGAGAACATGGTATGTTATTTTGTTGAATTTGACGGTGAAAATAGGAATTTGTGGCTAGATGTTATATATAATTTTTTATACACTTTTGGATACTTGAGAGGGTAAGGATATGGTTTAATCACCAATTTGGAGAACATGGCATGTTATTTTGTTGAATTTGACGGTGAAAATAGGAACTTGGGAGTCAATTATTGATGTACTCGTATAGGTTGGCCATTGTTTTAGGTGTGCTTACCGCATAATTCATCAGGGTTATTCTCTTTATTTTTCATTTCTAAGTATGAGTTTGGACGACAAGGGAATTGTGTGTAGTAATAAAGATGATGAGGTTTTAGATTGATATTGTGCCAGTGAAATTATGCAATTTGTAAGTTAAGTAAGTGTTGTGTTTAATGGCTAGTTTTCTACTGTTCAAGTAATTTAGGCAAAAGTTTGCAAAAAATAGGTTTTGTTAAAAAGGGACCACAAGGTTGTAAGGATGGGGAGGAAAGCCTGTAAAGTGTTTAAGTAGAACTGGGAAACAGTTACTATGGTGTAGGTCGTGTACTATCAACCATTCGTGGCCTAAGGGATCTAGCGCGCACAGACAAAGGTCAATGCATATATAGGTCATTGCTTGTATGTGAAAAACTGTAAGTTAATTTGTATTGTATAATGATAATGACTGATTTATTACAAAGGAGGATTCTAGTATTAATTTACCTCCTGGATTTATGTTGATATCTCTCCTAAGAGAGTGTCTTACATTGAAGTCTCCTATGAGAAGACAGAGGTTACGGTAGTTGGGTAAGGTCTGACAGCGTTTTTGAAGTGATGTTTTCTTATGGTGGAAAGATAGAGAGCAGACGGCTTCGGGACGATGTCAGAAAACATTGGATTACAAGTAGTGCTATACTTCTTTGTTTGGCTTTTAGGTG
>NC_134797.1:37173065-37175565 GCF_046742065.1 Oratosquilla oratoria | reverse complement strand
CAAAACTCGTAAAATGGATACGGATTTTCGATATACCAGTTTTTCAGAAAGGCCACAAACAGCCTTTCCGGAAGCTTCTGCCATCAAACCGAAGAGTCTTCATGTTGGGGACTTGGAGTTCATTGGGACCAAAAGCAATAGCACACTTCCTCATGCCTCCGAGAATGAAACATATACTAGAAGAATGGAGGCAGGGAAACAAAGACAAATTGCAATGGAAGAAGAGAAAGAAAAAATTTAATTAGACAAGAACTATTCAAATAATTGTACAACATGAAGGAAAAAATGTCTGCAAAATAACAGAAAAGCTTCCGACCCAGTGTCGTATATGATATAATACATTGATCCTATCCAGTGGTTTCGTGTGTGTGTGTGTGTGTGCGATTCACCATGGTCTTGGTTCACGTGTTTGGACTCGTGATCCGCCTCTATTCGCCTTACCCGGAAGAGAGCTCAGACCTCATATAATGTTTGACCATTGTATGTAATGTCGTGTGTGTGTGTGGTTGTTGTGTGTGTGGTGTGTGTGTTTGTGTGTGATGTGCGTGTGTGTGTGTGTGTGTGAGTGTATGATGTGTGTGTGTGTGTGTAGTGGTGGTTGTGTGTGTGTGTTGTGTGTGTGTGTGTGTGTGAGTGGTGTGTGTGTGTGGGTGTGTGTGTGTGTGTGTGTGTGGTGTGTGTTTGTGTGTTTGTTGTGCGTATATCAGGTACAGTAAATACCCAATCGATGAGGCATATATGTGCTCTGATTGCAATAGCTGTCGATCAAAGGTCTCAAACATGATCCAAGACCGACTCGATTCACCTACAACAGAAAAGAAAAAGAGAGAGAAAAGCTCTTTTAGCTTGTGGTGAAACTTTTGCTAAAGGAGAAAAGATAATGAAAAATGTTCGCCAGAATTTAATTTTATAGTGTATGCCATTCATATTTAAACAAAATATTCTTTATTAGTATATTTACCTATTTCGTCTATTTAAAAACTTGTTCATTCTTTTATTCATTCGTCCACTTATCGCTCCTGGGAAAAACTTATCTCGATTTGTTGACGCATTTGTTTGTCATATTTGTTATTTATCTTTTGCCCTAAACTCATTGATTTATGCATTCGTCTATTCATTTGATATGAAACCACGATATGGCAAATGAAAGGGAATCAGCTTCTCATGTAATTGCAGGACATCTGTGTGCTTTTATGATTATTCATGTTTTTCAGTTTTTTATCCAACTTCGTTTGCAGTGTTCGTTTATTTCCACATTTTTATTTTGAATTTACTTCTCTTACCTCGCTATTATACCTAAAAATCTCTTCTTGGAATGGATTCATTTATTATAAAACAAAAGGTTTTTACTTGTTTAGGACAATGGCTTATTAGTAATCCCATGTGTGTTTATATATATTAATAACGTGTTTATGTTAATCAACCAATTTACCAAACAGCATTGTATTGTATTACCCAGGTTATCTCCAAAGACGAGGTTATTTATTCATATTAAACAGTTGCCTGAAGAGCATAATAGTCTCAGTTGGTGTGATGGAACACAAAATTCCCCTGAACCTCCGAGCAGTCTTCAGACGACGCCACCACCATTGCTCCGTTGCACTTGGACCGTTGGTGCAAGAATGACTCCACTCTGGGAACTACAGAGGAGTCCGAGACACGAGCCCATAACTAAGTGAACGCGAAATCACCACTCTCATTACGCACCAGCGCATCATACTTCTTTGGAATTATGCTCATTCCAGGCACGAAAAACCTGAGTTTGAATTCCTGTTGAGTGGACGCAAAAAAAAAAATGAATAAATAAATAAATAAAAAAATAGTATGGTTCAGTATGTTAGCACACACACGTACACACAGACACAGACACACACACACGCACGCACAAACGCAAACACACACACACAAATACACATAGGAAACGGACCAGAGCAGAGAGAGGAGAGTGAGGGGAGAGAGAGAGAGAGAGAGAGGATAGAGAGATAGAGAGAGAGATGAGAGAGAAACAGGGAGAAGAGAGAAAGAGAAAGAGAAAGGCTGAGAGAGAGAGAGAGACAAGGAAGTGTATATTAATACAGTAGTAAATAGTTATATATATATATATATATATATGTTTGTATATATTATATATCATATATGTATATATACAATAGATACATATATATATACATATATATATTTATTTACATAATATATCATTATACCTAATATATATATATATATATATATATATATACATTTACATATATGATTATATATATATAGGTTTTCTCTAAGGCAATTCTGGTTGAATTCAACTGCACTAGTTGCTTTAACAATCTTCAAGACTGTTAATTCTTTAATTTGGAGAATTACTATTCCTATTACGCAACTGAGAGGGACTGGAAGTTGTACGTCCATTCATGACTCTCATAAGAATATACTCAAGTGTATGCCAACTGGTATATTTTTGCATAGTAATAGTATTCAGTAACTATTGACTCCAACGAAACTATAGTTT
>NC_134797.1:37167229-37170065 GCF_046742065.1 Oratosquilla oratoria | reverse complement strand
AACCGTGTCACATCTTTCCTTATATTACGACTGCCTTCTGGCTGTTCCTCTCACTTACGTGGGAACCCATCTAAACGATGAAGGTCTTAAGATCTAAATGTTGTATAGTGCGACGAATACGTTAGCATAAATTTGTTTTGGAATAGAATATATGAATGGCTCCCCGTACCACGTATCTAGACTTGATTGCCGATGGTAGGTCACATGTCTTATGTATTTATTATGGCTAGGAACGGATGATTCTATTCAGCTGAGAAAAAGATCTGGACTGAGTTGAGCTTGGGCATATTTATGATGTTTACTTTTCTATATTACGCAGCATATTAATAGGGGTGATGATTTTTCTAAGACCCACTTCACAGTTTTCACAAGTTTATTTAACTGATTTTTTTTCATAAATTTAATTCTTTAATAACCATTCAGGCTGTATTAAAACTGAAAGATAGATAGATAGATAGATAGATAGAGAGAGAGAGAGAGAGAGAGAGAGAGAGAGAGAGAGAGAGAGAGAGAGAGAGAGTAGGGAGGAGAGGGGAGGAGTGTGCGTGCGTGCGTGAGAGAGAGAGAAAGAGAGAGAGAGACAGAGAGACAGACAGACAGACATACATACAGACAGACAGAGAGAGAGATATATAGAGAAAGGCAGATATAGATAGATAGATAGATAGATAGATAGATAGATAGATAGTTAAATATAGATAGATATAGATATATATGTATATATATATATATATATATATATATAGAAAAGAGAGAGAGAGAGAGAGAGAGAGAGAGAGAGAGAAAGAGAGAGTGTGAGAAAAAGAGAGAGAGAGAGAATCATAATGACGAGCGAGGAATCCAGCGGCTAGTTCCGGTCGTAAAAATTGTGTATCAAAACTCGTAAAAGGAAGGATTTCCGAATACAGTTTCAGAAGCCACAACAGCCTTTCCGGAAGCTTCTGCCATCAAACCGAAGAGTCTTCATGTTGGGGACTTGGAGTTCATTGGGACCAAAAGCAATAGGACACTTCCTCATGCCTCCGAGAATGAAACATATACTAGAAGAATGGACGCAGGGAAGCAAAGACAAATTGCAATGGAAAAAGGGAGAGAAAAAATGGAATTAGACAAGAACTATTAGAATAATTGTACAAAATAAAGGAAAAAATGTCTGCCAAATAACGGAAAAGCTTCTGAACCAGTGGCGTGTATGATATAGTACATTGATCCTATCCAGTGATTTCGTGTGTGTATGCGTGATTCACCATGGTCTTGGATCACGTGTTAGACTCGTGATCGACCTCTATTAGCCTACCGGAAGAGAGCTCAGACCTCATATAATGTATGACCATTGTATGTGTGTGTGTGTGTGTGTGTGTGTGTGTGTGTGTGTGTGTGTGTGTGTGTGTGTGTGTGTGTGTGTGTGTGTGTGTGTGTGTGTGTGTGTGTGTGTGTGTGTGTGTGTGTGTGTGTGTGTGTGTGTGTGTGTGTGTGTGTGTGTTTGTGTGTTTGTGTGCGTGTATCAGGTCACAGTAATACCCATAGATGAGGCCATATATGTGCTCTGATTGCAATAGCTGTCGATCACAGGTCTAACACATGATCCAAGACCGACTCGATTCACCTACCAACAGAAAAGAGAGAGAAAACAGCTCTTTAGCTGTGGATGAATTTACTAAAGAAAAAGATAATGAAAAATGTTAGCCAGAATTTAATTTATAGTGTGTGCCATCATATTTAAACAAATATTATTTTATTAGTATATTTACCTATTTCGTCTATTTCAAAACTTGTTCATTCTTTTATTCATTCGTCCACTTATCGCTCTGGGAAACTTATCTCGATTTGTTGACGCATTTGTTTGTCATTTTTGTTATTTATCTTTTGCCCAGCTCATTGATTTATGCATTCGTCTATTCATTTGATATGAAACCACGATATGGAATGAAAGGGAATCAGCTTTCATGTAATTGCAGGACATCTGTGTGCTTTTATAATTATTCATGTTTTCAGTTTTTTATTCAACTTCGTTTTGCAGTTGTCTGTTTATTCATATTTGCATTTTCAATCTAGTCTCTTACCTCGCTATATACCTAAAGATCTCTTATAGGAATGATACTTTTATTATAAAACAATGGTTTACTGTTAGCCAATGGCTTATTGTAATCCATGTGTTTTTATATATATTAATAATGTTTATGTTAATCAACAATTTACATAACAGCATGTAATGTATTACCCAGGATATCTACAAGTGACGTGGTTATTTTTTCATATCAAACAGTTGCCTGAAGAGCACAACAGTCTCAGTTGCTGTGATTGAACACAAAATTCCCTGAACCTCCGAGCAGATTCAGACGAAGCCATCACCATTCCTCCGTGCACTTGGACCGTTGGTGCAAGAATTACTCACTCCTGGGAACTACAGAGGAGTCCGAGACACGAGCCCATAACTAAGTGAACGCGAAATCACCACTCTCATTACGCACCAGCGCATCATACTTCTTTGGAATTATGCTCATTCCAGGCACGAAAAACCTGAGTTTGAATTCCTGTTGAGTGGACGCAAAAAAAAAAGTGGGGTTCAGTATGTTAGCGTCCTCTGGCAGTCGTCATACGGTGTATTAAAAAAAACTAAAACACACACGCACACACACATGGGCAAAAACCCCACTAGAAATTATATATATATATATATACATATATATATATATATATATATACATATATGTATGTATATATATATATATATATATATGTATATATATATATATATATATATATGTATATATGTATATATATCAGATAATCTCTTCGGCAGTAGCGCCGAAGAGATTATCTGATTGATGTCGCT
>NC_134797.1:37142229-37159729 GCF_046742065.1 Oratosquilla oratoria | reverse complement strand
CCATTTCTGTCGTTATCTCTCCTCCTAACTTTTCCCGAATGGTCGTCATTTTCTCTTTTGCAAATGTTATTTTCTCCAGTAAACTGTTTTCTACGAATCCTTCATTTTGTCACCGAATCGTAAAATCTCATGACCAAGGATTCAGAGCTCCACATTTTTCTTCCCCTTATCCATATTTTCTTTTTCTTTTCTTTTATTCGTTTTTCACCTTTTACAAAACTCGTTCGCAAATCTGCAACTACGCCAGCCTCACTTCTTCCCACGTCTGTGTATTTTACTTCAGTTCCCACGAGCGGCAACCTTTGCTTAGTGTGTGTGTAACAGAGAAAGAGAGAAAAAACAAAGTTAAGGAGAGAGAGAAAGAGAGAGAGAGAGAAGAAGAGAAGGGGGAATAAGGAGATCGATGAAGGAAGAATGGGAGGGAAAGAGAGAGCCTAATGAAATATGGCATGTCGAGTTGATAAAAACTCATAATATTTGCATCGTTAGACGAAATATTTTTCAACGTTGCACGCCAGTTGGGCCTCCATAGTTAAATAAATATCAGTCAGGTATCATTCAAAACGAGATCTATAAAGTATTCACCATATTTTTTCAAACATTTATTTAGTAGACTGGACGCATCAACTCACAATGAGGAACAGAGATCAAACGAGGACGTCAAAATGGGTTTCAAATAGACATTCTTTTGCCATGTGAGACCACGGACACAAGTGATCACATTCCATTTGTAGAAAACACTTATACAAGGAACGATTCGTAAATAATCACGTAAAGCATTTTTCGAATATCGCATTATCGTTCATATACACACACGTTAGCAAGCGCAAGTATGCTAACACACACACACACACACACACACACACACACACACACACACACACACACACACACACACACACACACACACACAAACACGCACACACATACACACACATGCGTATGGGTGTGTGTATGGATGTGTATGTGCATATCTGTGTGTGTATAGGTTCACCTGTAGATATATAAGGGTATGTGTAATATTTGTAACCGTAAATGGTAGTAGCATAAACCCAACGCTGATAAGTAGAATATCTTATTGCTCTTAAATTTGACGCAGCACGACTCCCAGCCCCCGGCCAGATTGATTAAATGGGATATAAAAAAAAAAAAAAAAAATCCCTAATTCATATTTTTATACTACCTCAGAAAGAATTGCCATACTCCGTGTATTGGTAAAATGATTATGATAACGATTCCATTTTTGCTAAAACTTTTATTCTATGGCCGCAAATCAAAGGCTAAATTTGGTGAAAGATAAGCCAACTTTACGGTTTTAGCGTAAAAAACAAAACCTTGATTTTCCAGTGCAGTGACATTCTGACAGTCGGAATGAAAGGAAACTAAGAAGAAAGTATAACTTCTATACTCCGGCTAATAGCTATATCCCTCTTCAGGAAAGTACAGGTTACAAGAAATGATAGACATAAATACAATTGAGATATGAGTAGAAAGGGAACAGGCAAAGCTAAAAACATGACAATTCGTTGCGCAGGGGATAAAGGTGTGAGGTCAGAAGGGAAGCGGGGTCAAAAGTAGTGGGGGAGCGAGTTCAGGAAGGCACTAGGAATGTTTAGCCTTTCTTGTAAAAATTGTGATTTTTAATGTACTTTGGCCAAACCGGCAGGGACCTTAACAGCATGTTAACGGAACCCAAATATCCATTAGATATGTCCAGGAAAATTCCGCTGTGTTCCAGCATGTCTGTTCCAAAAATCATAGTATTGACCGGGGCAAAGCCAAAATTTTGTGTAAGTCCAACTGCAGCTTTAGGATAAAAATTGTTGAATCAGCCTCCCTTTTGACCTCACAACTCTACCCACATATCCCCTCCCTTCTGCCTCCACCCTGCGCGACGGATTATCATGTTTTTAGCTTTGCCCGTTCCCCTTATACTCATATCTCAATTGTATTTTTTTCTATCATTTCTTGTCACCTGTACTTTCCTGAAGAGGGCAAAAGATATTAGCCGAAATATAGAAGTTATACTTTCTTCTAAGTTTCCTTTTATCCCGACCGTGGGTTCTTCGTGATTATATATATATATATATATATACAGTATATATATATATATATATATATATATATGTATATATTTATTTATATACATATATATATATATATAGATATAGATATAGATATGTATATCGATATATATATACATATATATATTATATATGTATATATATGTATGTATGTATATGTGTATATATATATATATATATATATACATATATATATATATATATACATATATATATATATATATCATATCATATCAATCCATGTGACTTGGTAAGCAATTTATTACTCGATTGGGAAAAATAAATTTTCAGGTCCAAAAACTGAGTTAAAAATCAACTTCCAGACTTTGTGTCACCTTTTGAATTTTTTGATCAGTTGAGTTACAAAATTCTACCAAGATTGTATTTCTGTCGATTCGCTTTCATGTGACAAATATCTTTGCTCCTATAAAGTTCTGCCGATTGCCAAAGATTAATTTACATGTACGCTGCTGTTTTGAACGATGATGTAACTCAGTAACTGCATCGTTGACGTAATGGTATGGCAACCTTTGGCGTTTGGAAAGTCTACGGTCAACATCCACCGAGTTCAAATATTGACTCTTCCCACCCACCCCCAAGTGTTCTCAAGCTTTTTACTGTGACGTACCCCCAAAAAATCGTCAGAATATCGGCCCATACCACCATTAACTTGACACAGAATATAGAATTGTACTGCAATAAGACTTATTAAATATACAATGGTACCGAAATGGATATCAACTGATTCAAATTGTAATGACTTTATTCATCAGATAAGCATCAACATAAAAAACAATGTACAATGTTCTCTCTCTGTAGATTTAAATGTTTAAATAACCTTTCGATAGTCATCTAAGAACCCCTGTAAACCGTCCCGAGAACCCTAGATTGAGAACCCCTGCTCTAAACTTTTCTGCAAGCATGTTTCAATAGTTTTTCTTACGAAGAAATCCTCGCATCCAATAGCTTTTGAGATTATGACAGAAGACATTGGGCCCGATATCGGAAAACTTGAATCCAAAAGGACCATGTGTGAGTGCCAATCACAAACAGTCGAGCGTGAAGTGCGACCAGCTGGCATTTGCAGGTTGCGAAACGGACCAGCGTAGCGGGTCTATGTCCCTCACCTGGGGAGCCCAAATCACCGTAGGCAGCGTGGCTGGCCAGACATCTTGTTTATTTTTAATTTTGCTGGGGTTAGTTCGTCTGTATGAAGAAACGTTTTATCACCCTTAATAAATTTCTTCTGCACTCTTTCATTACCATCAATTCTATCACCCCCTCCCCAGTTCAATCACCTTGTTTTTTTCATAATCATTATATTTTTCTTTGTTTCATCCCTCATACCAAACACTTTAATCTATATTTATCAGTTACCTTATCCTGTTAAATTTCTTATTTGCGGTAATTTCTAACTTAAATTATATTTTCACTCCTTCCTTCCTTCCTTCCTTCCTTCCTCCTTCCTTCCTTCCTTCCTTCCTTCCTTCCTTCCTCCTTCCTTCCTTCATTCATTCATTCATTCATTCATTCATTCATTCATTCATTCATTCATTCATTCATTCATTCATTCATTCATTCATTCATTCATTCATTCATTCATTCATTCATTCATTCATTCATTCATTCATTCATTCATTCATTCATTCATTCATTCATTCATTCATTCATTCCTTCTTCCTTCCTTCCTTC
Source organism: Oratosquilla oratoria (assembly GCF_046742065.1). Taxonomy (NCBI): domain Eukaryota; kingdom Metazoa; phylum Arthropoda; class Malacostraca; order Stomatopoda; family Squillidae; genus Oratosquilla; species Oratosquilla oratoria. The sequence goes on along the minus strand of NC_134797.1, from coordinate 37,155,953 downwards.
CTTCCTTCTTCCTTCCTTCCTTCCTTCCTTCCTTCCTTCCTTCCTTCCTTCCTCTTTTCTTCCTTTCTTCCTACATTCCTTCATTCCTTCCTCCCTTCCTTCTTTCCTTTCTTACTTCCTTCTTTCCTTCCTTCCTTCCTTTCTTCTTTTTTCCTTCTTTCTTTTCTCTCTCTTCCTTTCTTTCTTTCTTTCTTTCTTTCTTCTTAATTGTTTCTCCCACTCATTATTGTTCTGTAATCAATATTTTGTTTCTGTTCAGAATCGGTACTTTATTATAACCATTTCCTCTGATCACCGTTATTGTCAAATTACAATTTCTCTTACCTTCCATATTGTGGTTTTCCTTATTACTTATTTATACCATGTTACATTCTTCTGTTTTTCATTAGATGCACTATGTCACATTTTTGTCTTTTATTTAACGGGACCTCATGTTTTCCTCCCATTAAAACACAGCTTTTATTACTTAAGTAACTAAATAGTTTTCATTCACTCGGCAGTAACTAGGATGTCATTTCACTATTATATTTGTATTCATGGTTACGTGTATGCTGATGTGTTTGTATAGTCATATTTATATACCCCCTAAATGTACATACTCTTAAGATATGCAAATTGGAATACAGACCTACATCAGGGATTACAGGAACCCTTAAGGGTGTAGTGCCTGAGAGGAGAGAGTGGTTAACAGGAAGACATAATCCCCGAAAGCGCATCAGTGCCTTGTAGAGAAAGGGATCAGTTTGCTGACGTCACAAGAGCGGAGATGGGGGAGGGGAGGGGAAGGGGACCTGGTTACAAACGAGCCCACACGGAGGTTGATTTGTGAAATTACTGTTCCGTGATTTGACATTATGATAGAATAAGCAACATTGAGTTAAATAGAATCCCATGAATGCAGCCAGAGCTTTGTTTTACTAAGATCAAAGCGCATAGCTCTCTTGCAACAGATGTATCTTTGAAGAAAAATAAATGCGTTTGTCGTACCAAAATTAGCGTCACGGGAGCTTTAATGCTTAATTGATTTTTTATTCTTTACTCTTCTAATAACAAAGGCCCCTCTTCAGCTAAAAAAATTATCTGGCATTTCAGAGTAAAGGTTGAATATAATATTGTAGTAGGCTTCATAGAGTTCATTTAGGAAGATGATAGATTATATATGTGATTTACGGAGGAGAAAAGCCAAATCGATTGAGGTCTCATTTGATTGCGAGTCTGTCCTTTGGGCGAATAGAATATGCATCGGTTTTCACCACAGCCAAGGGGTTCACCTTTCATTTGTCAAAGAATTTTAATTGTTAACTTAAGTAGGCATCAAATACAATACACTACCACTTCCCAGAGAATATTTGGTAGCACGTGAATTGGCTCCAGCCAAGCAGCAAGGATCAAGTCATTTTCTAGCCAGTAACATAATGATGGGGAGAAGGTTGTATGAGAAAGATATGGGTATTTCTACATAGAGGTAAGATGAAATGTTTTATCAAAATATCCCATGTAAAACTACTGCCAAGTTGCCTTTTATATTACAAATTGGTAACTCCCGGATGCTGTAAGATAATAAGCATAGAAGAGGAAGATAAAATAGAGGATGAAGAGATAAGATAAAGATGTTTGTAGCAATGACGTGACAAAGGTTGGCACAGTCGAACAACCCATTTGTATACATATATTGTATGTATGTATATGTAACACATAATATAATTTGATTCATACATATATGGTGGTCATAAGTACAAAGAAGTCATACCTTGTAATTTCTTTGGATAAGTGTTGTTAAAGTGAAGAACCTACTGAACACCAGAAGCCACTAAGCCGCAGTAAAAAATAACATTTAGTCATTGTTTTCGGATAACCAGGACAAGTGGTATTCACTGTTAATTCTTGAGAGTGTGTTAAACAAGGGCTCTGCTGGAAGCCAAATGTTAAAATATTTATTAAAGGTAATCTAAAGCCCCGGGGACCTGGGAACATTGGAACATTGGAACATTCGGAAGTCTGCAACAACCACATATCTCTCCTTCATTTCAGCAATGACATAACTCAAAAATTGAAGATTTTGAGTTATTTATACAACTGAATTTGCCATTTTCTATATTTATTTGTGGTAAGAACGCCATAACTCTAGTAGCAAAACTGGCCGCTAGATGTCGCTCAAGGCAATAACGTCATAATTCCAAATTTTATTTTTCAAGTAGGCACAAAGCATGTTTATAATAAATGTATTTTTTAATATGAGATGTCATGTACTACAGTTAATCATGAGTTATGTCAGTGTTGAAATGAATGAGCGATATCTCTTGATCAAGATCCTGATCTAGGCCCAGTGACCGAGTGCCGGCCCACAAGGCTGCACTTAATGGAAGGAACAAATTAGAGGCTCTATTTGGACAGCTACGATTACCTTTGGAATGAAATAGATAATTCATGAATGAATAAGATATTAATGAAAAATCGGAACATGTCGGTCCACAGACCTCAATTGACATTGGTCCCTTCACGGAATAGCGCAATAAGGAATTTATTTAGCTTCTCTGTAAAACGATATATATATATATATATACATACATATATATATATATATAATATATATGTATATATATATACATATATATATATGTGTGTGTGTATGTGAATTTATTTATCTTCTCTGTAAAACGATATCTATATATAAATATATATATATATATATATATTATATATATATATATGTATATATATATACAATATATATATATATGTGTATATATATATATATATGTATATATATATATACATATATATATATATATATATATATATATATATATATATATATTGCTGACAAAATTTCTCCAAATTTAAAGTATAGCTTCACCTTTAACGAGATGAATGAAATAACTTGGTAGCAGTCTACATTTTGCATAAACTGGAAACGAGTTGACTTGGTACGAAAGAGGTTAAAAGACATGGTCTATAATCACCTTTCCCACTAAGTGGTTTTCACGGAAATGAACGAGAAAACCTGACGGAAACCATAACCCACTCTATAAAGGATTAGACAAAGCAGGATATATGTTCTTATCCAAGAGCATGAACGAAATGGCTTATCAACAGCCAGAGTTAAACTCAGCGTGCTAAGGGGTACAGAGTAGGTTAACGGAGATAAGTTGCATACTCTCTGCTACCAGGGGCAAAGAGAACACCCTGAGGACAGTTGGAATAACTCACTTCTATTCAGGTGAGGACAATCACTTGCAATCAAATATTTATCTAAGGAGAAACATTGCTAACTTACTTCATCGCATCTTGAACCGCAACTTGATCCTGGTCCGCCTACAGTAAGCTTTTCCATTTCCTTATTTCTTGTGCTTTTTCCATTCAATTTTATCTTTTTAATTCACTTCTGTCCAATTCCTTCTCCATGCCGTCCATCCAACCCGTATTAAGTCTACCTCTGTGTCTCTTTCCGATATGTTATCCATTATCAATTGTTTTTTTGGAATTCTGAGGCTTTCCATGCGCCCCACGCACCCAAGCGTTTCTGATTTTTGTTTTATTTATACATACATACATACATACATACATACATACATACATACATACATACATACATACATACATACATACATACATACATACATACATACATACAATACATACATACATACATACATATACCAAAGGCTTTTCCCCCTTACACGGGGGGTAACCAAAAAAAGGCATAGAAATTACTCCCACGCATTCCATTTCCCATATATTCCACTCCCCTCCACCGTCCTCCCTCCCTCCCATCTTGGCACCTCCTGGATGACAGGTCATCCCTGCATCCCGTCCACTACCCTGGGTCAGAAGCAGTGCCGCAAGACACAGCACATCCACAGCAAGGCCGCTTCATAAATTTCTTATCTATCTATTGATCTAAGCTCTTCTTTGTATTGTATTCCCATTTGTCCTCATTTTTATCAAAACCTTGTTCGATAATTTGTCTAAATACTGTATTCTCAAAAACAAAGAATTATAGATTTGATGACCAATTTATAGATTCTTCATCTCTAGTATGTTGACATATTTAATTTCTAAGTATTTGCATAAAACTTAGATAGCATCTATTTGCTTAGGCAGTTACTGCTTTTATATGTCTTCATTTAATTTTAATTCATTACTGTTCCTCCTAGACATCTGAAACTCAACCTCTGATCTCCTGCTGTGCTCCAAATCAATATCCTCTATTTCTGTCTTCACTCTGCTCTCTCTCTCTCTCTCTCTCTCTCTCTCTCTCTCTCTCTCTCTCTCTCTCTCTCTCTCTCTCTCTCTCTCTCTCTCTCTCTCTCTCTCCCCTCTCTCTCTCTCTCTCTCTCTCTCTCTCTCTCTCTCTCTCTCTCTCTCTCTCTCTCTCTCTCTCTCTCTCTCTCTCTCTCTCTCTCTCTCTCTCTCTCTCTCTCACTCTCTCTCTCTCTCTCTCTCTCTCTCTCTCTCTCTCTCTCTCTCTCTCTCTCTCTCTCTCTCTCTCTCTCTCTCTCAAAAAAAAAACATTGATATAGAAAAGTTGAATTGACTTCGAAGGTTTATATATAAGGCCCTATTCAGCTGATTAAAACACCTCAGCAGAATGTGTTCTGTGAGACCCAGAATACAAGGAAAGCACGAAGCAGGATATATCTAACTTCTCTTGCCTGACTAGAATTGACTGACTTTAGCCAGAATAGAAACTATGAAAGATATCACCACAGGAAAGATATTAATGAGGATAGGCTTAACACCTTTAGTACTGCGGCACCTGTTTTAGCTCGAAAAAATAACTTATTGGTGGAGAGATAAAAAAAAATCTTTGATAATACGTCAATATAGCTAAAAACTGAACACTGGTTACGCGTGTTTTCCATCAAGTGAATAAACTTGACTATTTGAAGCATTGGACAAGGGTACGTTTGCTAATTAAGATATGTAAACACTTGAATGTTGCAGATACACATTCGCAAGGAAATAATTTCTGCTCAAAAATGGGGTGTTGGAGTTAACACATGTTGGTGATTTTAAATTGTTGACTTATCACAGAATCATCGTTGTTATTCGTTGATGGCGAATATTTGCTGACTTTCTGGAATAGGAAGACCTCTTCCGGTGTTGTGTCACATCGTGAATAAGAAATTAATTAAGTTTGCCAATCATCCCCCGTCAGAAAACGATTACACTTCAATTAAAGCAGCTGCATGCCCTGTATTATTACTTAAAAATGAGAATCTCGAAAACGTTGAGAGCTTTTTGTATGATTCTCTCTATTTGTCCTAATGTTAGGATCCTAGTGTGAGATTTCAGTCGAGATATGGATTAATTGTAATCTGCTTGAGAGGACGTTTTGTTCCCTAATATCATCTTGCTGTTCTTTCCATGAGCTTTGTTTCAGAAGAGGGCGCAAATGTATTGAAAGAGACAAGGGCGACTAGCTCTTCGAACAGTATCAGAGGTGTGACGAAGAATTGAATAGAATTGCACTCAATACTACAGCGTTAATATAGGATCAAATCATTGTTTGTTATCACTGAAGGCACAGAAGATTCATTCCATGCCTTAAGGTTGATCTTAACTACTAGAAAGCCCCATTGCCATTGACGTTAATGGGAAGGTGGTCAATGCATTACATAGTTCTTGAGTCCATGAGAAGCTTACTGTCCCAGATCCACTGGCACATCTTCTTGAAATGTGGCTGTTAGATTTCAGCAAACAACATTCGGTTATTCTGATGCATACACAGGGTGGAGAGAAGGCTGATTTCAAATTCTCCTTGATCTCGAGAAGCTGAGAGCACTGTTTATGTTAGAGCATAAGCAGAAGTGCTGTCTAACATTTACACCTTGTAAGGAGAGTCCTGCGGATTTTTTTTTTTTTTTTTTTTGTGGTTCAGGAATAGACACAGAATCTAGATACCTTCTTCCTACTTTGCCTCAGTCTTAACACCGATCTCTTTGATATTCTTTTTTATACACCATATTTCCTACTTCCCTTCGTTTTCCTTCATAATCATCTCTGACTGGTGCAGCACTTTAATATTAGATACTCGTTTCACCCTCCATTCTTACCTCCCATCGATATTCAAAACCATTCGTAGCTACTACGATATACCTTCCGCTTCAATTCCGTTTTCTTTGGCTAGGTACCATCTCAAGTAAATCATTTCCCGTAATAAACGAACAGACAAAGCAGCTTGGGATGCAACGTATACCCTTATTAGACTTCTGACACATTCTCTATCCTATACCACAAATACTGTGACTATAACACTTGAACGAACAGCCCATAAATATTCTATATATGATCAAATCCAATATTCACCAATATAAACAATGCCTTGAGACAGCGGTGACACGCTTAAAACAAGGCATTTTTATCTCGTATGTAGCCTCCTCATGTCTGATAACAATCCCATTATCTACCCTTGTGTAACTTTTCTTAATGAATCCCACATTCTGCTTCAATACCACCTACTCAACTTCTCCCAAAAACTTTATTTCTTACATTTCTATTCAAACAAAGATTTCTTCACAATTTACTGTCGAAAGACGAACACCAAACCCTATTTTTTCACCACATTTTTACTGAAATGACAAATACCTTTTTCAAACCATAGTCCAGTCATACCATACATACCTTTTAACAAAACACCCCACCACAACTGTAACTTAAAGATATCATATAATCTATAACCCCATTATGATCTTTGATATTGGTGAATATTGCCCTAAATGATCAAAAACACTTATAAATTGATGGCAACAATGTACAAAACAATAAGAAGAAAAAGGAGTAATAGAAAGAGTGGGAGGGAAGAGGAAATGTGGAAGGAGGATAGTAATGAAGTGAAAAGAAGAAAAGTAAATTGATAGCAACAATGTACAATACAATAAGAAGAAAAGGGAGTAATAGAGGGAGTGGGAGGGAAGAGGAAATGTGTAAGGAGGATGGTAATGAAGTGAAAAGAAGAAAAGTAAATTGATAGAAACAATGTGCAATACAATAAGAAGAAAAAGGAGTAATAGGAAGAGTGGGAGGGAAGAGGAAATGTGTAAGGAGGATGGTAATGGAGTGAAAAGGAGAAAAGTAAAGGGAAAAAGGTAGAAATAAGGAAAATATGATTTAGGAAAAGAACGTGAGGAGGACGGGAGGACGGGAGGACGGGAGGACGGGAGGACGGGAGGACGGTAGGACGGGAGGACGGGAGGACGGGAGGACGGGAGGACGGGAGGACGGGAGGACGGGAGGACGGGAGGACGGGAGGACGGGAGGACGGGAGGACGGGAGGACGGGAGGAGGAGGACGGGAGGACGGGAGGAGGAGGAAAGGAGGAGGAGGACGGGAGGAGGAGGACGGGAGGACAGGAGGACGGGAGGACGGGAGGAGGAGGACGGGTGGAGGAGGACGGGAGGAGGAGGACGGTAGGACGGAAGGACGGGAGGACGGGAGGACGGGAGGACGGGAGGACGGGAGGACGGGAGGACGGGAGGACGGGAGGACGGGAGGACGGGAGGACGGGAGGACGGGAGGACGGGAGTTATCCTTTTATGTTTGATCACTTGACACAGCACTTGTGTGATAATGATTCAGCATTTATCGACCTTTGAGAAGGAGGACGAATGGGAGCAAGTGCAAGTGTAAGAGGAGGAGAAGAAGGAAGAATGAGAAGTAGGAGAAGAGCGAGCTCGAAGCGTACTTGGCCATACCTACCGACACCTTCGGAACCGCTGAAAATCAGAAGTTCAGTGATTATTGGCTTCATTTACCCCGAATTCAGGCATCGAGACGTTAATGACTGCGGGAAACTCTATCAAGAAGTCCATTATTCCCTTCATTATGTTGATTTCTTTATTTTTTCTGGTTAATGTGTCCACAATTTTAATCTGATGAAGATGCAAGCACTGAAAATATCATGCCGGTCGATAGAGATTAATTTTTTTCTTTAGTGTGCATCCTCTATCGATTGATCTAGTGTACAAAGGATTACAAAGGATTACAAAGGCGGAGCATGCCGACAGGAGACCTTTTGATCCATATCTAAGAACATAAGAATAAAGGAGGCTACATGAGACCATAAATCCTACATTAGGCAGTTCCATGTCCATTACCACCTGCCATCCCCATCCATAATTTTGTTTAACCGTTTCTTAAAACAACTGATAGTTTCAGCGCTCACTACATGGTTACTAAGTCTATTCCATTTGTTGACCACCCTATTAGTAAACCACTTCTTGCCTATTTCCTTCTTAAATCTAAATTTGTCCAATTTAAATCCATTACTGCGAGTTATGCCCTGTTGTCTTAATATGATGACCTTATCTGTTTCACCCTTGTTTAAGCCTTTGTCCACTTGAACAACTCTATTAGATCACCCCGCACTCTACGTCTTTCCAGAGAGTGTAAACTAAGGTGCCTAAGACTCTCCACGTAAGGTAAAATTTTGAGCACATTTATAATTTTGGTCATTTTCCTCTGTACTGATACTACTGAATTGATGTTCATTCTATTGGACGGAGACCAAAACTGTACCTCATAGTCAAGAATGGATCTAACTAATGCTAGATAGAGATAGATAACTACCTCTACACCTCTAATCGTAACCATCCTAACAATGAAACCTAATGTTCTGTTAGCTTTATTCCTGGCGCTAATGCACTGTTTCCCGGGTTTAAGGTCAGGACACACTAGAACTCCCAAGTCTCTCTCGTATTCAGTGTATATCGTTATTCTCAGGTAAATGTATGGTAATGTAGTGGTGCATTATCCTCTTCAGTACGGAGCTCTCCCGTAATGCTACACAATTTGATTTAGCTGTATGAAAAGAATCGGAACAGCGTCACGGTCCATCAGGATTCTACCGTCACCTGAGCGAAAAATACCTAATAAAATGAATACTATAAAATTTGTAAAACTAATAAAAGGGTCAGTAAAGGTTGGTCTCTCTCTCTCTCTCTCTCTCTCTCTCTCTCTCTCTCTCTCTCTCTCTCTCTCTCTCTCTCTCTCTCTCTCTCTCTCTCTCTCTCTCTCTCTCTCTCTCTCTCTCTCTCTCTCTCTCTTTCTGTCTCCTCTCTCTCTCTCTCTCTCTCTCCTCTCTCCTCTCTCTCACTTTCTCTCTCCTCTCTCTCTCCTCTCTCTGTCTCTCCTCTCTCTCACTTTCTCCTCTCTCTCTCCTCTCTCCCCTCTCTGTCTCTCTCTCTCTCTCTCTCTCTCTCTCTCTCTCTATCTTTCTCTCCCCTCTCTCTCTCTCCATCTCTCTCTCTCTCTCTCTCTCTCTCTCCCTCTCTCTCTTCTCTCTCTCTCTCTCTCTCTCTCTCTCTCTCTCTCTCTCTCTCTCTCTCTCTCTCTGTCTCTGTCTCTCTCTTCTCTCTCCTCTCCTCTCTCTCTCCTCTCTCTCCTCTCTCTCTCTCTCTCATATCTCTCTCTTTCTCTCTCCACTCTCTCTCTATCCTCTCTCTCTCCACTCTCTCTCTCTCTCTCCTTAATCTGTCTATCCTCTCTCTCTCTCTCTCTCTCTCTCTCTCTCTCTCTCTCTCTCTCTCATCATCTCTCTCCCTCTCTCTCTCTCTCTCTCTCCCTCTCTCTCACCTCTCTCTCTCTCTCTCTCTCTCTCTCTCTCTCTCTCTCTCTCTCTCTCTCTCTCTCTCTCTCTCTCTCTCTCTATGGAGAGTGTAGAGTATGCGACAGGAGTCGCTTATCTGTGACCAAGGTTGTCACCTTTGCCCAATATGCTCTGACATCCAAGGAAACAGGAGCTATTGTTAGCTATTGGATTTTAATGTTTGTTTGCTTCATGCGAGGAACGGTTGAAACTCACACTGCAGTCACCACACAGCATAGGCTCTGTCACACACAGTTATCTACATATCTACAGACCGCAAACCTCTGTCAGCCACAGAGACGTCAGCATCTGGTGTGTTGGAATTCTGGTTGGATTTCAAGAAGGTGGCGATTGTTTTCCTCCCTTATTCCAGAGTCATAATTCGCGCCTTGGACAAAATTGCATCATCATAACATTAACAATAGCAACAACAATAACAAAAGCAGCTGCAGATCGCAACAATAACAATAACAATAACAATAACAATAACAATAACAATAACAATAACAATAACAATAACAATAACAATAACAATAACAATAACAATAACAATAACAATAACAATAACAATAACAATAACAATAACAATAACAATAATAATAACAATAACAATAACAATAACAATAACAATAACAATAATAACAACAATAACAATAACAATGGCAATGACAATAACAATAACAACAATAGCAATAACAATAACAATATCAACAATGACAATGACAATAACAATAACAATAACAATAACAATAACAATAACAATAACAATATCAATATCAATAACAATAACAATGACAATGACAATGACAATAACAATAAAAATAACAACAACAACACCAGAACCAACACTTCCAGCACTAACACCACCAATACAAACAACAGAAAACCAACACCAACAAAGTCAGTACCAATAAAGGCTGCACCACTAAAGCCAGCAAGAATAAAGTCAATACAAACAAATTTAACATCAACAAAAACACCACCAGGAAAGCCACCACCAACAAAAAAACAAAACAAACAAAAACCAAAAACCAACAGAAGCCAACACCTATAAAATCACAAAAAAAAACATACAAGATGAGAGACAGAAATCCCCAACAAAAAGTCAATTTTATAAAACAGAAGCATATTCAGAAGGTGCTAAGATGGGAGGGAGGGTGGAAGGGTGTGGAGTATTTTCAGGGATGAAATGGGTGGGAATGATTTTATGCCTTTTCCTTTTTGGCTACCTCCCTGGTAAGGGGAAAAAAGCCTTGGCATATGTATGTATATTCAGAATCAACACAAACTCGGTACTAAGAAAAACAACTCAACACTAGAACCAATACAGACACAGTATGCTTTGGGTAACACCGAACAACTTTATTTTCACCAAGAAGGTGATCCCACCAACAAGAACGGAAACCTCCATTCCAAAAACCGGCTCCAGACGATTTTATTCAACAGATTTTGAAGCCTCACAATGAAGGTAGTCAACGTGACTGAAGCATGAATGCTTGTTTATCCAACGTAATTGAATTTTCGGGAAATAATCTAGGCTTAATGAAAAAAGGATTTGTTGTTAAGCCCCCTCGGAGATCAGTCACCTTCCCACGTGAGGTTTCCCAGACCTGAATAGAATGAACTCGGGCAATCCAGATGAAGCAAAAGCAGAACTCAATGTTTAGTGGTTCATAAAGAGTCAGCGAAAAAAGAAGAAGTGAGGAATTGCTGGTTCATCTTTGTATAAAAGCGACGACCGCCAACGAGAATACATAAGAAATTAGACAAAAAAAGCGTCAGTAGTTGCAGGTGCCTACATCATTCATAGAAATCTAAATTGTTTGTCTTCATTTTCCTCGTACGGTAATGCTAATTAGAAAAATATACAAACGTAATACAAATACGTGTGTGTTTGTGTGTTTGTGTGTTTGTGTGTGTGTGTGTGTGTGTGTGTGTGTGTGTGTGTGTGTGTGTGTGTGTGTGTGTGTGTGTGTGTGTGTGTGTGTGTGTGTGTGTGTGTGTGTGTGTGTGTGTGTGTGTGTGTGTGTGTGTGTGTGTGTGTGTGTGTGTGTGTGTGTGTGTACATTCATATCCATGTATATATATATATATATATATATATATATATATATATTGAATGTGTATATATATATTTATATATATATATATATATATATATATATATATATATATATACATTTCAGAGGATTACAAAGGCGGAGCATGCTAACAGGAGACTTTTTGGTCTATATCTATGTCGGATGCGAAAAAAAGATAATAATAATGATGAATAAATAAATGGATAAATAAAAACCATAATAATATAAATATTAAATAAAATACATAAATAAATGCATAGGTATACTTAAATGATAAAGAAACAGGTAAATAGTAAATAATAATAAATTGACATATAACTAATGATAAATGAGAATCAAACAAATTATAATTAAGAAACAGACAAATAATATAAAATAAATTATATTCATTACAGCATCTTGCTTAAGTGTTTATCTAAATGATTTTTAAAGCTTCAAACTGAACTAATTTGCAGTACCTCTGCAGGAAGTTTATTCCATTCATTAACTGCACGGCTGGTGAAGTTATTTCTACCCACTTCCAAATTAAATTTATTTCCGGACAGTTTGATACCATTGTTTCTTGTCTGATTCTCATTTAGTGTAAAACTTTTGTCACTTATGATGTTGTCAATTCCCTTTAGAATCTTGAAAATCTGTATCAAGTCACCTCTGAGTCTACGCTTTTTTAGAGAAAACAGATTCATATGTTTTAGTTTATTTTCGTCATATATATATAGATATATACAGATATATATATAGATATTTGCAGAAACCACCGGGAAATTGAAAAAACAGATACCGAACGTTTTCGTCTATTTAGACATTTTCAAAGGTACAAAAAAGCAATACAGAAAGAAACAATAAATACATAAGAAGACAAGGATACTCGGAGAGGTCCCATGTTACATTTTATCACACACAATTTTGTCAATAATGAAATTGTCCAATTTAAATGAACCCAAACGCAAGTTAATGTTATTTCCAAAATTTCTTTTTATAAAACAAGATTCAATAATATTTCTTTCTATAATATTATTACAAGAAGTAATTATTTTAGAATTTCCCCAGTCAATATTATGACCATAATCCCTTTGGTGGACAAATAATCCACTGGACACTTGCCCCGTTCTAATACTATATTTATGTTGGCCTATTCTTTTTTCTAAGCCTTTGCCTGTTTGGCCTATATAAATAAAATCACAGTGTTTACATGGTATATTATAAATACATCCTTCTTTACTTCTTGGGGAAGTAAATTTGTATATGGAGTTTTTTGAAAGAGAGTTATTACCAAACATTCTTCCAATTAATGCAGTTTGGTACAGGTATGTTGACGACATATTATGCATTTGGCCTAATGATCAATATTTGGATACTTTTTTGTCAGATTTATATAATTGGTGCATTCCATTAAATTCACAGTAGAGGTTGAAGAAAATACTATGTTACCATTTTTAGATGTAAATATTTACCGATGTGGAAGATATTTTAAATTTGACGTTTACAGGAAGCCGACCAATGTCCGCTCGTACATTCATTTTTACTCGTATCACAGTCAAAAATCCAAGCTGTCAGTTTTTTCTTCAATGTTCCTGAGAGCTTATAGAATTTGTTCCCCTGAGTTCTTGGATCAAGAAATACAATTCATCTATGACATTGGAGAAAATTTAGAATATCCAAAACATCTTATTGATAAAACAAAAATCAAAGCTAGGAAATGTTTTCTTAATACGTCGCAGGTCAAACCATTTAATTATAAAAATATGCTAACAATTCCGTACCACGAAAATTTAATCCATCTTCCTAGCATTTTTGAAAAATTTGGTATCCAGATAGTATTCAAAAATAATAACAACATTAAGAGTCTGTTAATTAAAAATTCCCCAAGAAGTAAAGAAGGATGTATTTATAATATACCATGTAAAAATTGTGATTTTATTTATATAGGCCAAACAGGCAAAGACTTAGAAAAAAGAATAGGCCAACATAAATATAGTATTAGAACGGGGCAAGTGTCCAGTGGATTATTTGTCCACCAAAGGGATTATGGTCATAATATTGACTGGGGAAAT
>NC_134797.1:37107229-37114729 GCF_046742065.1 Oratosquilla oratoria | reverse complement strand
CCCCTAGGACCTTCTCAGGGGCCCCCAGGGGTCCGGGGACCCCAGTTTGGGAAACCACTGCTATAGAACATCACATGAGACCAAAGATAGGATACCTGATTAGAAATGAATACTTCATGTACACAATAAGAGAGGGAATCTAGTTCCTAATGGTACAAGGATGCAAGCTCCAGTGGCTCGCCGTGGAACCGAGTTAGCTGATAGTGTTTGTGTGTGTGTGTGTGTGTGTGTGTGTGTGTGTGTGTGTGTGTGTGTGTGTGTGTGTGTGTGTGTGTGTGTGTGTGTGTGTGTGTGTGTGTGTGTGTGTGTGTGTGTGTGTGTGTGTGTGTGTGTGTGTGTGTGTGTGTGTGTGTGTGTGTGTGTGTGTGTGTGTGTGTGTGTGTGTGTGTGTGTGTGTGTGTGTGTGTGTGTGTGTGTGTGTGTGTGTGTGTGTGTGTGTGTGTGTGTGCGCGTTTGTTTATATGCATTCCTGACGGTTTGCTTTGTGATAGGGTGCATGTATATGTTTCCTTGTGTATTTACACGATGAGTACAAAGCAGATTAAAATCAGTATTGTTACCGAAGACTCCATTTCATTGCCTGTGTTAATTTTACTCTCTAATATAGCAATGAAGCTGGATAACTCTGTGGCGATTGCAATAGTTATCAGATATTCTCTTTTCTGCGGTTATTGAGAATCCCGCGTCTTCCCTTTACCCTCGGTAGTATTGCCTTACCAATATTGAATATTAGTTCTCCTCCGCAGTTTTGATAATCAGGTTATCACGTATTAAGATCAAATTTCATTTATGTTAAGCGAGTTCTAAGACGGGTAAGTATTCATGTCCGTGTATATGCGTGCGTGAGGGCATTTGTGTGCGTTTTTTGCGTGCGCATGTGTTTGAGAGAAAAAGTGTGTGTGTGTGTGTGTGTGTGTGTGTGTGTGTGTGTGTGTGTGTGTGTGTGTGTGTGTGTGTGTGTGTGTGTGTGTGTGTGTGTGTGTGTGTGTGTGTGTGTGTGTGTGTGTGTGTGTGTGTGTGTGTGTGTGTGTGTGTGTGTGTGTGTGTGTGTGTGTGTGTGTGTGCGCGCGCGCTCGTGTATCTTTTGGAATACCTTTTTGGAAGGAATTGACGATTGAAGACGCTCATGTAAGATTATCGCCATCATATTTGTTCCCTCTGCTTGGAAAAAATGAAAAAACGGGAGATATCTTTGGTTTGACAGCTCTCATGATGCAGAGACGCATACTTATACGATACGCAGAGTGGATCTAAACATTTGTTGGCAGTGTTTTTGTAAGTTCTTAACGAATTATAACCACGTTGTTTCCTACGGAATGTATTAAAATAAGTAGGTAAAGTTAAACAATACTTAAACGGGTAAATAGGGAATAATAGTAAACTGATAGATAAATGATAATAAATGATAATTAAAAAAGAATGATAAACAACTAATAACAAACAAATGAATAAATAAATAATATGAAATAAATGGCAGGCATTACAGCATCTTGCTTGGGTGTTTATCTAAATGAATCTCAAAGCTTCGAAATGAACTACATTCCACTGCCTCTGCAAGAAGTTTGTTCCATTCATTAACTACACGGTTGGTGCAGTTTTTTCTACCCAATTCCAGATTAAATCTATTTCCTGGCAGTTTGAGACCGCGATATCTTGTCGGATTCTCATTCAGTGTCAAAATTTTGTCACTTTTGATGTTGTCAATTCCCTTTAGCATCTTAAAGTCCTGTATCAAGTCATCTCTGAATCTATGCTTTTTAAGGGAGAACAGATTCATATGTTTTACTCGATTTCCCTATGATTTATTTTTGATATATGGAATCAGTTTTGTGGCTCGCCGTTGTACTTTTACCAATCTGACAATGTCTTTAATGAGATTCGGTGACCGTACGGAAACAGCTTATTCGAAATATGGACGAACTAACGATTTATATACCTTATTAATGAGAAATTAACTTTTCAAGTCAAAAGAACGCGCAATCAATCCCAGGATCTTATTTGCTTCCTCAGAGGATGAAATGCACTGCTTAAGTAGTTTGAGATCGTTACTAATAATTACGCCGAGATTCTTTTCACTATTCACTTTTGTTAACAAATTTACAAACAACTTGTAACCGTACTTATTGTTATTTTTACCAGTGTGTATAACCTTGCATTTTCTTGTATTAAACTTTATTAGCCACTTTTCAGACTATTGCTGTAGTTTTTCTAAATCCTCTTGAATATCTAATTGGTTTAATGTATCATTTGCCATTTCGCACAGTTTTGTATCATCAACAAATTTGGAGACAATAGATTTCAGTCCTTGGTCTATATAATTTACATATACTATGAATAGAAGTAGCTCAGGAACGAAACCTTGAGGAACTCCACTAGTAACATTTTTCATCTAGAAGTTTTACCACTTGGAACAACTCTCTGTTTTCAATCGTTCAACCAATTACTGTTATTTTTGCCTATGTGCATAACCTTAAATTTACTTATGTTAAATTTCATTAGCCACTTCTCAGGCCATTGCTGTAGTTTATATCAATCTTCTTGAATATCTAATTGATTTAAGTGATCATTTGCCATTCCGCAGTTTTGTATCATCAGCAAATTTGGAGGCAATATATTTTAGTCCGAGGTCTATATCATTTATATATACTATGAATAGAAGTGGCTCAAGAACGGAACCCTGAGAAACACCACTCGTAAAAAATTTCCATCTAGAAGTTTTGCCATTTAGAACAAATCTCTTTTTTTAATCGTTCAACCAATTACTAGTCCAACTTAATAGGCTACCACTTATTCCGTATGAAGCTAATTTAGCAAGTAGTCTTACATGTGGGACGGTATCAAAAACTCTTGCAAAGTCTACATATATTAAATCTATATTGTTTCTTTTGTAATAATTTGAGATGACTGTGTTGTAGAATTCGCGTAAGTTAGTCACACATGATCGTTTTCATCGGAATCCAAGCTAGCTATCATTTATCAAACAGTTACTTTCTAAATAATGTTCGATAGCATCTCTGATGATAATTTCTATAATTTTTCCTACGATTGAAGTCGAGCTTATTGGCCTGCAGTTATTTGGTTTTCTTTTTCACCTTTTTTGAATATGGGAGTAACATTAGCTAGCTTCTATTCCCTTGGGACATCCCTGAATATGATGGATTTCTTGAAAAAAAAAATTAGTGGAACAATAATCTCATTTTTCATTCCCTTTAAGATTCTTGGATGCCAACCGTCAGGCCCTGGTGTTTTATTAACACACACACACACACACAGACACACACACACACACACACACACACTATATATATATGTATATATATATATATATATATATATATATATATATATATATATATATATATATGAGAGAGTGATAGGTGGGGAAGGGTAAACGAAGATGGGCTAAGAATACATTTATTGTTCTTACGTTTCGGTTATTATAACCTTCCTCAGAGAACTTGTTACAGAACATCTTGGTCACAACATTTATACCCGTAGTGGGGGAACTTGTGAAGCTTCGAGTGTCAGGTTTTTTTTTTCCTGACACTCGAAGCTTCACAAGTTCCCCCACTACGGGTATAAATGTTGTGACCAAGATGTTCTGTAACAAGTTCTCTGAGGAAGGTTATAATAACCGAAACGTAAGAACAATAAATGTATTCTTAGCCCATCTTCGTTTACCCTTCCCCACCTATCACTCTCTCATTTGTCTTAAACAATTTATCAACATATATATATATATATATATATATATATATATATATATATATACATATATATACACACACACACAAACACTCACACAAACACAGAGCGAGAAAAAGAGGGAGAGAGAGGCAGAGAGAGAGAGAGAGAGAGCGAGAGAGAGAGAGAGAAAGAAAGGGAGAGATAAGATCGGAAAGTTGCTGTTGGCGTGGGATGATAGGTTATTGGAGAAAGCCCGGAGGGGGCCTTCGCCCTCTACTCCCCTTCTCCTCCTTTCCATCCCTCCACCTCCCCCCCCCCTCTCTCTCTCTTTCTCTGTCCACCATCCACCGCCCCGCCTTACACGGTCGATCCCTCGACTGAGGAAACCTTTTAGCTCTATATGAGCGTAGGTTGGTATTGGCATACGGAATGATGTAGTCAATAACTGTTTGGATTAGGCCAATATTTTCCTCGTCATCACACATTAATCACCTCCATGTGTCGCTGGGTGCTTCGAATGCTGCATATATGGTCCATGAAAACACGAACTTGTGTAAATACGCTCACACGTATACACACACACACACATACACACATACAGATTCACACGCACACACATCTATACACAATCACACACACACAAACACACACACACACACACACACACACACACACACACACACACACACACACACACACACACACACACACACACACACACACACACACACACACACACATACACACACACAGGCCGTCGACTGGATAATATATCAAAAGTTAAACAACTTCATAAGGTGTTGTGGTTTTCTTTCTTCTGCGCATTTTTCATCTCGTGACGGGAGGGGAAAGGAAGAGAGTGAGGAGGAGGATGAAATAAAAAGAGGAGGGAGAGGAAGAGAAGAGGAGGATATAGAGTGGAGAGAGGGAAAAGAGCAAGGGAGTGAGTAGAAGAGTAAAGGGGGAGTGAGAGACAAGAGAAAAAGAAAAATGTTAACGAATGAAAACGATGAATAGGGAAAATGGAAAATGGAAAGAAGATGATAGGTAAAGAGGAAGGGGAAGGTTGAAAAGAGTAGAGAAGGCGAATGGAAGGGGGCAGGGAGAGGGGGAGGGGGAGGGGAGGAGGAGGGGAAGAAAGTAAGTGGGGAGGAATGATGAAAGGAACGTAGATAGAATAAGGGAAGAAATGGGAAGAAATGGGAAGAGAGGGAAAACGAAAAAACGAGTAAGGAGAGAAAATGCACAGAAAAAATTGAAAGAGAGAAAGAGAGAAAGAGTTGAAATATTTATGGAAAGGAAAAAGAGGAAAGTACAGGAGATGAAGAGAAGGAGAAAAGGATACGAAAGAAGTGAACTGGAAAGTGTGATTGACGTGAAAATATACTTTTACAAATACGGAGAAATAAAAGTTAAAATAAATGTGATACAATGAAGTTAAAACGAGAAAGGGAAGAAGGAAGAGGAGATAGGTAAGAATTGGTTTACTAATAGGGTGGTCGACGAATGTAATAAACCTAGTAACCATGTAGTAAGCGCAGAAAATATCAGTTGCTTTAAGAAACGATTAGACAACCTTATGGATGGGGATGACAGGTGGTGATGGATACGGAGCTGCCTAGTGTAGGCCTTATGGTCTCCTTCATTCTTATGTTCTTATGTAGTTAATGAATGGAATAAACTTAGTAACCATGTAGTAAGCGCTGAAACTATCAGTTGCTTTAGAAAACGATAAGACAACCTTATGGATGGGGATGACAGGTGGTGATGCATACGGAGCTGCCTAGTGTAGGCCTTATGGTCTCTTGCAGTCTCCTTCATTCTTATGTTCTTATGTTCAAGAAAAAGGGGAAAAGTGAATGGAGAAAGGGGAACGAGAAAAAGATGGGAAAAATAGAAAGAAACAAGATGAGAGAATTGAGAGAATGAGGCAAAGGAAACAAAAGGAATGGAATAAAAGAGGAAAGAATATGTCTGTGATGGAGAAAAGGTTAGTGAAAGAGAGGAGAGAAGAGTACAGAGAGAGAAATGGCAGGTAGAAAAGAGAGAATAAGGAAAAGGAGAGGTTTTGGGGACAGAGAGGGGACAACTTTTACAAAGGTGCGTGACAAAGGCACATTAGATCGCAGCTGATTTAGGTGTCTGTCGTTTGCCAACCTAATGTCCTTAGTGTCGTGACTGGTAGCTTTTCGCACCAAGAATGACCGGTAATGTATTTACCTTTTAAGGGAGGCAATAGAAAACGATCATTAAAGGACTGGGACCAGATGGATATTATTTTCTTAAAGCTATCAACAGTCCTGGAGCTCATTGCAGATGCACTGTTTACAAAAAAAAAAAAAAAAATGAAAGAATAAAAAAAGTAGTTTACGCTAGGAGACGCTTAGCTCCCAACTTTCAGGATATGTGTGAGAAGAGCTATGCTCGTAGTGACCCGCAGTTGTATCTTTCCGCATCCAGTTCTTTCTTAAAATCAGGTATAGTTTTAGCATTCACTTTTTTCTCATTCAACTTATTCCATGTATCTATTACTCTGTGTGGAAAGATGTTCTTTTTCAAATCTCTTCTCTAACTGTACTTCTTAAGTTTCTTCTTGTGTCCTCTTGTGTTTCTTCTGTTCCATTTAAGTATATCATTCCTATCAAGGATTTCCGTCCCTTTCATAATTCTGTAGATGGGTATCAAATCGCCTCTTTCTCTTCTTTGCTCCAGAGTTAGTAAGTTTAGTTTGTCCAATCTTTGTTTGTATATCAACTTGATAAGTGTTGGTAGCATCTTCGTCAATGCTCTTTGAATTCTTTCTAGTTTTTTGTTTTATGTTTATTATTGTACTGGGTGTCCATAGGGACGCTGCATATTCTAATTTTGGTATTATCATTGTAACTAGTATTCTCTTTACCATTTCCTCGTCCATGTAGTCAAAGGCCACTTTCATTGATCTTATCAAATTGTAGGTTTCTCCAACTATTTTGTTTACATGTTTGTCTGGTGTCATGTCGTTTGAGATAATTACTCCTAGGTCTCTTCCTGAGTTTACTTTTGTAATTTCTTTTGTTCAAATTTTGTATTCACCGGATATTCTGTATTTGCTTTTTCCAAATTCCATCATACTACATTTCTTAATGTTGAAATTCATTTTGTTCATTTTATTCCATTTCCAGACTTTGTCCAGGTCTTCTTGAAAAAATTTGCAATCTTTTTCTTCACTCACTTTCTTCAATAGTTTCGTATCATCTGCAAAGAAGTTTATATAACATTCAATTCCTCCATCCATATCGTTTATATAAATAGCAAACATTATCGGAGCCAACACGGAGCCTTGGGGGACTCCACTTAACATGTTTACCCAATTTGAGTTCTATTCTCTAAGTACCACTCTCATTTTTCTTCCTTTCAAGAAGTCTTTCATCCATTCCAATAATTTTCCCTGTATTACACCTGTTGTTTAAATTTTTCTGAGTAGTTTTTTGCGTGGTACTTTATCAAAAGCCTTTTGTTGGTCCAGGAAGGCACAGTCTGCCCAGTATTATATCTATTAATCTTGAGTAAAAGCGTATTAACTTT
This sequence comes from Oratosquilla oratoria, assembly GCF_046742065.1. NCBI lineage: Eukaryota > Metazoa > Arthropoda > Malacostraca > Stomatopoda > Squillidae > Oratosquilla > Oratosquilla oratoria. The sequence goes on along the minus strand of NC_134797.1, from coordinate 37,107,478 downwards.
ATAGTACATGATCTTCCACTTATAAATTCAAATTGGTTGGGGTTTAGTATATTGTTCTCTTCCAAGTGTTTGGTCCATTTGTTTTTTATAACTCTTACGCATATTTTTGCAATTGTCCTTGTAAGGGATACCGGTCTATAATTTGTTGGATTTTCTTTATCTCCTCCCTTATATATTGGCACAATATTAGCATTTTTCCACTCTTGTGGCACTTTTCCTTCTTTGAGTGAGAAGTCAATTATCTTGTGT
>NC_134797.1:37097229-37102229 GCF_046742065.1 Oratosquilla oratoria | reverse complement strand
ATAATAATAATGATAATAATGATTGTAATAATAATAATAATAACAATAACAATAATAATAATAATAACAATAATGATAATGATCATTTTACGGCATAGCATAATTTATACTTATATTGGTTCCAGTGGGGATTTTATGGCAAAATGTGTTTGCAGGTTTGTACATTACTTCTCGATTTCTATCCAGTACTAATCATTAAAAGATATAAATAAATATATATAAAAATACGGACAAGATCCTTTGAATTAGTCTGTGTCTATGAATGTCAGAGTCCGTTGGTTCCTCGGAATATGTTGGATTCTATTAAGTCAGTCAATATCCGTCGGAGTTGCTATAGGTCAGTCAGAATATGTCGGAATATATCAAGGTGAGCCGTAGTCCGTCGGAATCTATCAAGGTCTACCGGAGTCTGTCGTAACTGTCAAGGTCCGTCAGCATCTGTCAGAATCTATTATTGTTCGTCAGAGTCCGTCAGATACTATAAAGGTCCGTCAGAGCATGTCGAAGTTAATCAAGGTCCGTCGGAGTCCATTTGAATCTATCAAGGTTCGTCGGAAACTATCGGAGTTTGTCAAGGTCCTTAGTAATCTGTCGTAGTCTGTCAAGGTCCTTAGTAATCTGTCGTAATCTGTCAAGGTCCTTAGTAATCTGTCGTAGTCTGTCAAGGTCCGTCGGAGTCCGCTGGAGTCAATCAAGGTCTGTCGAAATATTCCAAGGTCTGTCACCAATTAACATGGTAAGCAGTAGGTAGGAAGGAAGGTGGGTAGGTATGATAATGATGGCATTAATAACAATAAGCATAATAATAATGACCCAATCAAAACAAACACACACTTCTCGCCCATTCTTCATATATCCAAAACCTATTTCATCTACTATCTCTTACCTCCTTTTGGACAAATATCCATCCCTGTTTCCCGCCACACTACTCGGGTCATAGGCTATGCAGCAAGACATATCACTTCCACAACAGGACCCGACAGTTGAGACAGGTTAAACCCCACCGCTTCATTGCATGAAGACCCTCTCCCTACATCTACTAAAAAAAAAAAAAAAAAAACAAAAAAAAAAAAGCAGACACGAAATCACTTCGACCCGCATCAATCTCTCATCCATTCTCAACCACAATCTACTTACACCAAAGAATTTTATATGTACACCTTGAGTACCTTTGATACATGTATCATAGGTATCATTGATATCCTCTGGAATAATGAGATAAAGTCACGGGCAAAAGTTTTGACTTACCTAGAGCTTTTCATGATACAAAACTCAAATTCTTTTCCAGACGATTGTTTTTTATCTATGGAAGAATATCATCTAACTGTAAGCTAAATACCAGATAGGAAAATGTATCATGTACTCGTCAAAGAAAACATATTGACTGTAGCGTGGGTCAAAACTTTTGCTCGTGACTGTAAGTGTATATGCCAATGGCCTATTCCCACTATGTGAGGGATAGCCGTTCCAGAGTCTAACTTGATTCTTTGATCTCCAGTCCCCTCACCCCCCCCTCTCCTTTTGTTGCCTTTTACGACAAATATGGGAACGTGGCTGTGGTATTCTTATCCCCAGCCGCAGGAGCATACGGTATGTAAGGAAATAATGGAGTTCTAGGAGTCATTCACAAGTATTTTGGAAGAAGCTAAGGATAGAAATAAATAAATACAAGTAAGAATAAATATGTATGTAGAAATTTGACTAGAAATATTATATAACACTACGTGACTCTAGTGATAAAAGTATTAGTAGTATGTGTCGGTTGTATATAACATGTAAAACCAAAAGAAATGGTTAGGAATTGAATACTTTGTTCCAGGACATGAAAACGCATGACTGGATTTTCTAACAAAATATTTCACTCTGGGATATAGATACGTTATACAGCAAAACGTGACGAACGGAGGAAAGAGAAACATTGAGCTAAAACGAAATAACAACGGGAAAATAGAAAAGAAAACTAAATTCAATGGAATTAATGGAGGGATCGGCTTTCGGAACTACGCCATAGTGCACACTCACCCACCCTGACATGAGCAAATAGTGACAAACTTTCTGTGCAGTTATAACAAAATGCAAATCGGCAAGGCAGGAACATTTATAAAAGAAGATGAATTGCACCCCAGACATACCGACATACAAAAATATTCCGTTTTAGAAATATTGGTGTGCTATGGGTATGTATATATATATATACATATATACATATATATATATATATACATATATATATACATATATATATATATATATAATATATATATATGTATATACACACACACATACGCACACACACACACACGCACACACACACGCACACACACACACACACACATACACACACACACACACACACACACACACACATACACACACACACACACACACACATTATATATATAATATATATATATATGTATATATATATATATATACATATATATATATATATATATATATAAACATATTGCAGAAAAAACACTGGGAAATAATGAACTTAGTCCGAACGTTTTTCGTCTTTTCATATGTGTATTCCTTGATAATGTCTTAGATAGACGAAAACGTTCAGACTAATTTTTTTATTTCCCAGTGGGCTTTTTTTTCTGCAAATCATTTTCACGTTTGCCCTGTGAATTACTGCAATATATATATATATATATATATATATATATATATATATATATATATGTATATATATATATATATGCACATATGTATATATATATATATATACATATGCTGGAAACGTAGAAAACACCAGACTCAGAAGTAGGTAATTTATTCCCGACGTTTCGAGTCCTATCCGGGACTCGAAACGTCGAGAATAAATTACCTACTTCTGAGTCTGGTGTTCTCTCCGTTTCCACCATAATGGTTCCCGGACTCCAGCTTTTTTCGTCCCATATATATATATATGTATATGTATATGTATATTTCATATATATATATACATATATATATTATATATATATACATATGTATATATATATATATGTATATATATACATAAATATGTATATATATATATACATATACATATATATACATGTATGTGCAGAAAAACCACAATGAAAATAACAGAAATGAGACCGAGCCCTTTCGTCTATTCCGATAGTTTCAAGGTACAAGTACAGGAAAAGAGACAAGTATATATACTCAGAGGGTATAGTAGATCTCATCCCGTGCCCTGTGGGCTCAGAGTGCCGAGAGTTTGGTTTACAATTTTTTTAGTAATAAATTCATCCAATCTATACAGTCCATGACTTAGATTTATATTACTAACAAATGTATCCTTGATCATATTGGATTCTATGATATTTCTATTCAAATAAGAATTACTCCTGACAATTACTCTAGCTTCATCCCAGTTAATACAATGGCTGAAATCACTAAGATGGACAAATAACGCGTTGGACGTTAAACCATTTCTAACGCTGTAATTGTGTTTCTTTAATCTAACATCTAATTCCTTTCCGGTCTGACCAATATACCATTTCTTGCAATCTTTACATGTAAAGTTTGCAACGGGAGGAAATAGAAGGAAGGGTACTGAGCGGTCGGATGAGGAAGCAAAGAAGGGTGTAGAAGAGAAGAAGCAGGCTTTCATAGATTGGCTACAAATTAGGATGAGGGAATCGTATGAGAGGTACAAAGTAAAGAGAAGGGAAGTTAAGCATAAGATAAAGGAAGCAAAGAGGAGAGCAGATGGAAAATAGGGTAAGAGTATGACAGAAAATCTTGAAAGTAATAAAAAGATGTTTTGAAAAAAAATTAGGAGAGGAAGAGGAGGCGAATCAAGTAGAGAAGAAAAGGTAAAAGGTGTAGATGGAGAGACGATGATGGAAGAGAAGGCAGTGAGAGGAAGGTGAGCAGAGTATTCTAGGGAGTTGCTAAATGTGAAGGAGGATAGGAAGGAAAAGGTAGTTGCAGTGGGAAGCACTAAGAAAATGAGAGTGATGAGTGAGGAAAATGGAGGAGAAATAGGGAAATATGAAGTGAAAGTAGTTGTTAAGATGATGAGAGCAGGTAAGGCACCTGGGTTGGATGGATGCCATACACAATATTAGAAAAAAGGAAGTACGGTTATGGTGGACTGGCTGGTGAAGTTATTTAATGTTTGGTTAAGAGAGGGTAGAGTGCCGGAGAACTGGAGTAGTGCGTGTATAGTTCCATTTTACAAGGGAAAGGGGGATAAGTGTGAGTGTAGTAGTTTCAGAGGGATCAGCTTGTTGAGTGTAGTTGGGAAGGCTTATTGTGAAGGGTCTTGATTGAGAGGATTAGGAGAGGAACAGAGGGAGTAATTGGCGAGAAAAATTGTGGCTTTAGGACAGATAGGGGTTGTGTAGATGAGATTTTTGTGGTAAGAGAGATATGTGAGAAAGCTATAGGAAAAGGTAAGGATGTTTTGGGGGCTTTTATGGATCTGGAAAAGGCTTACAACAGGGTAGACAGGAAGGCACTGTGGGGGGTATTGCAGATATATGGGATAGTGGGAAAGCTCTTAAAAGCAGTCAAGAGTTTTTACGAGAGTAGTAGAGCTTGTGTTAGGATTAGAAATGAAGAGAGTGAATGGTTTGAGGTGGTACTTTGTCAGGGATGTGTTATGTTGCCCTGGCTGTTCAATTTATACATGAATGGGGTGTTGCGAGAGGTGAATGCAAGGGTAGTGGGTCAGGGGTTGGAGATAGTTAAAGAAAGTGGAGAAAAATGAGAAACAAGCCATTTGTTGTTTGCTGACGACACTGCGTTTTTAGCATGATCAGAGAAGGGATTGAGTAAGCTAGTGACAGAGTTTGAGAAGGTGTGTGGCAGGAAAGGGAGGAGTTGGGGTGGAGGTAGAATTTAGATTGAGAGAAGCGAGTAAATGCCTTGGTGGATTGAAAAGTATAATGAGAAACAGACATCTTGGAATGGATGCTAAGAGGAGGTTATATGAAGGAGTGATTGTGCCGACAGCACCGTATGGGACAGAAACATGGAACATAAGAGAAGAAGAAAGA
>NC_134797.1:37082229-37089729 GCF_046742065.1 Oratosquilla oratoria | reverse complement strand
CCTTGTGCCGGGTTAACAAGACCTCGTGCCATGCGTTCATGTCTGCGGTTTTGTCGCTCGATCCTGATATTCGTGCGAGCAGCTTCAAATATGTCGACAGCCTGATGGACTGTTAATCTCCATATACATATGCATATACATATACATATACATATACATATACATATACATGTACATATACATATACATATACATATACATATACATGTACATATACATATACATATACATATACATATACATATATATACATGATTATACATATACATGATTATACATATACACATATACATATTGTTATAGCCAACCGTGAATCAAACCCCTTTCAAATCGCCCGCCTACTACTAACGGTATCGAACATGATTCGTGGCCAGCATACGTCGTGACAACCCTTGGTGATTCCAACCTTGCTATGAAACAATTGGCCACGCCTTCCTCGGGTACATAAAGATAAACCGGCTGTCCGCCCCCACAGGGACTCCCTCTCACACAACCCAGGGCTCGCGTTCTTCTCGCTGTACATTGGTGCCTTGCTGTTCTGTTCGCAAGTATAGTATTAATCATTCTTGGACTTGTATATCATTGCTTTTTTATGTTTTTTGTTTCGAACTTTTGTGATTTCTCTTGTATGTATTTATTTATGTTAAATGTTCCACTGTACATTGAGTGTATGATCGTAAATGTTAAACAATAAAGCTTTATTTTTCTTTATTTGTAAATATAGTTTATTTAAGCTTCATGCAGACTTCTGTCTTACTTCCATCCTTACATTCAGTTTCAAATATTGCTTTTCCTCGGAACGTACGTTTATCTGCCTAAACTATCTATACGTTCCACTTTATTGTTGTAGGTTTGCTTCGCAACTGGAACTCGACTTACTCCTAGACTCGACTTAAGTTCCACTCTTTACATTAACTCAGGCCAAACCAAGCAAGCAACCCATGACAACATACATATGTAGATCTCTATACTAAAAGGAATGTTGGACTTCTATGTTGTGTGAATCTGGAACTATTTTCATATCACCAGATAGTAGATGGAAAGAAGTGAAGCAGTTACTGGTTTGTCAGTTGAACTTGTTCCAAAATTTGATGAACAAATCGTGGAATTCTGAAAGCTTTGACCCGACGTCCGGTCACTGAATGTCGGTTCCTCGGTGGTTTAGCTCTGAACAAAAACAATGAGGTTCATAAGCTTCAGGGATAAATCTCTCCAACGTCCATTTTGCTAATCTCACTGACTGAGAATCATATGCATATCGCTAAGAAAAAAATCTTAGTTATGGTTAAAGTTAATGTTATACTAAGCTCGAATACTAGATTTAAAAAACAAGTCAGACATTGTTATAATGATAGCATCATAATGTGAGGCTTATTAGCCACTTTATTTACTAAAGGGAATCCAGAATTTTTTCTGTATATCAAGAATTTCTAATTAAGTGCCCATCTTTGTACTACTTCTTTCCTCCATATAGTGCGCGCATGCGTGTGTGTGTGTGTGTGTGTGTGTGTGTGTGTGCGTGTGCGTGTGTGTGTGTGTGTGTGTGTGTGTGTGTGTGTGTGTGTGTGTGTGTGTATTCACCTCGGATCTGCTGCAGTCTCTGTCGAGACAGCCAGACACCACCCTACGGCAGTGAGCTCAGAGCTCCTTATTAGCCGATCTCTGGGTAGGTCTGAGACCACTCACACTCCACACACCGGGACAGCAAGGTCACAACTCCTTGACTAACGTCCCGTACCTACTCGCTGCTAGGTGAACAGGGGCTACACGTGAAAGGAGACAAACCCAACTTATCTCCGCCCGACCGGGGAATCGAACCCCGGTTCTCTGGCTTGTGAGGCCAATGCTTTAACCAATCCGCCACCGAGCCGTGTGTGTGTGTGTGTGTGTGTGTGTGTGTGTGTGTGTGTGTGTGTGTGTGTGTGTGTGTGTGTGTGTGTGTGTGTGTGTGTGTGTGTGTGTGTGTGTGTGTGTGTGTGTGTGTGTGTGTGTGTGTGTGTGTGCGTGTGTGTGTGTGCGTGCGTGTGTGTGTGTGTGTGTGAGTACACGTATACGTACGTATCATTCCTGCGTGTATGTACGTTAGATGTACACGTGTTCCTAGATATTTTCTATTCAGCTCAATAATCTCTATATCTTTACGTTTTATCACATGCGTTGCACGTGTATGTGCGTGTACATTTCTCTTTTCTTTTTATATGCTGATGTACTTGTTTATATTCTTTTATGGCGTCCCTCTGTACCAATGTTTACTTAATTTTGTTGCGCATATATACTCAAGTCTAGTAATTGCACTCTGAATTAGACTCGGGCAATTATTCATGTCCTAGGGCGTAATTAGAGGGTGCCTCAGCCGGATGAGATAGAGTACTTGTACAACAAAAATAACATGCCATGTAAAATTCAATTTGTCCTTTTTTTTTCCTAGAAAATAAATGGGAATACAAAGGAAAATGCTATGTCAAATTAAATTAACTTCGCAACTTACCATCACACAGTCATGCAACAGGAAATGGGAACCCCATGGTAGGGTAAAGTTATACCAGTAGCGTTTTTTTTTTTTTTTTTTTTTTTATCCGAGGGATGAGGCCGACAACGGGTCGTCTCCCTGCCTGTATAGGGTTGTCGGAATCCATCATAGCAACTCTGTAATGGGTCACGGGGATCGAATTCACGACCAGGTCGGTCTATAGTTTGTTTATTATACATATAGATGAATATTGTATGCTGTGTGTCACTCTTTTAAGCATGGGATTTTTTTTTCTTTTTCTTTTTTTCTTTTTTTGATAAGACAGCATTCCGCTTGAACAAACACCTCAACTCGCCTTGGTCATCTTATATTTAATAGTTTTTTGGTTACCTCTCCAAACATTAATTACTTCAAACGTATACTTTTGTTAGATTTCTTCCTTTCAAGTTCATTTCTAAAAGCGTAATAAATTATATCAGTTGAAACGAGCTATCTATTCACTTTAATCACGCCCACATCTTCCTTGTTTCGTAGGGAGAAAAATGAATTATTACAGTTGAACAACTTGACCTTCATTGGGTAAAAAGTAGGTGTTTGTGAAATATATAACATTTAAAAACAAAAAAATCCTCCTCCCACAGTTTGCTCCTTTGCTTTCGATAGAAGAGGAGACTATTAAAATAAATCATAAATGACCTTAGGAATTCATGTCTGAGACTATTAAAGTAGATCATAAATGTCCTTGGTAATTCATGTCCTCCTGAAGGCTGGGCGAGATCGATTAAGCTTAAGGTTAGAACTTTACGAATCGACAAAGGTTAATCTTCTCAAGGTTTATTTTCCCAGTTGTAAACCTACAGATGTGTTTACCTAACGACAGGTGATTCTTTTTAAGTTGAAATAAACCTCTGACCAATTATGGGTTAATAATATATTTTTAACAAATTAGTTTAGTGAACCTATGAGCAATGGACGATATCAACTCAAACAATGAAAAACTGTTTTAGCTAACATCATTACAGAAGCTATGCTGTGATATGTTCTCTATTTGTTCACTTCTAACTTCTTCGTTATCTTAGGTGTACCACGACGGTGACCATAAAACCTTAGCGAGGGAAAGATAAATAGATAAGTAGATAATAATAGATAAATAAATAAATAAATAAATAAATAGATAAATAAATAGATAAATAAAAATAATAAATTAAATTAATTAATTAATTAATTAATTAAGTAAACAAACAAATAAATAAATAATTAATTAATAAATAAATAAATAAACAACGAATATGAATAGATAAATAAGTAAATGAATAAATGAATAAATAGATAAATAGATAAATAAATAAATATATAAATAAATAAATAAATAAGTAAATAAATAAATAAATAAATAAATAAATAAATAAATAAATAAATAAATAAATAAATAAATAAATGAATCAATAAATTAATTAATTGGTAAATAAATGAATAAATAAACAAATAAACAATAAACAAAAAAGCAAATAAATAGATATATAAATATAATAATGAATTAGTAAATAAACACATAAATGAATAAATATACAAATAAGTAAATAAATAAATAAATAAATAAGTAAATTAAATAAATAAATGATTTCAATAAGTAAATAAATAAATAAATAAATAAATAAATTATTCAATAAATAAATAAATAAGTAAATGAATAAATAAATAAATAAAAAATAAATGAATAAATAAATAAATAAATAAATAAAGAGAGAAAAAAGAAAGAAAGAAAGAAAGAAAGAAAGAAAGAAAGAAAGAAAGAAAGAAAGAAAAGAAAGAAATACACACATGAGACAGGGGGCCAGTCGACACAAAGTTTTTGCCATGTCTCCTTCCGAAAGGCAGCACATCTGACCGTGCAGCCCCGAGGGGTTGCCACTTAGTCCCCGAACCGGGATCAAGACCTCTCTATCAATTTCAATCAGCAAGTACTCCTCACTTTTTTCGACCAGCGACAGAGAAATAGTCATACGTTACCCATTTTCAGTAAAGCTTAGTTCATAGGGCTACGTCAGGAACTTCATTTTACACATTGGGAGGCAAAATTAGATGATCGGGTGCACCTAATGACGATCAGAGATATGTAAAAATACAAAGAACTTTAAAGAAGACAACAACAAAACGAAAACGACAATACGAAATCAATATCGCTGATAAATTCAAGGAGAATCCCAAAGAATTCTATAGTTATATTAGAGATAAGAAAAAGTTACTAGAAATCACATTGCTCCACTATTAACTTCTGAAAGTCAACTTGAATATTAAATGAAGGAATGTGTGATGTTTTAAACAATAATTTTAGCCCAGTATTTGTAAACGAAACACCTCAAATTGAACTCCAAAGTGAAACCTGGGGTGAATTTACTCATTACGGTAAATATAACAAAAGAAAAATTAAAATGTGTTTAGAAAAACTGAAAGTTAATAAAACACCAGAGCCTGGTGGTTGGCATCCAAGAATCTTAAAGGAAATGAAACATGAGATTGTTGTTCCATTAGAGATTATTTTCAAGAAATCCATCATATTCGGAGATGTCCCATGAGAATGGAAGCTAGCTAACGTTACTCCCACATTCAAAAAGGTGACATAAAGAAACCAAATTTCTACATGCCTATAAGCTTGACTTCAATCGTAGGAAATTGATGGAAACTATCATCAGAGATGCTATCGAATATCATTTAGAAAGTATCTGTTTGACAAAAAATAGCGAGCATAGATTTAGACGGAGACGATCTTGCGTGATCACCTTACTCGAATTCTACAACACACAATCGTCTCGAATTATGACAAAAGAAACAATATAAATGTAATATATGTAGACTTTGTAAAAGCTTTTGATACAGTCCCTCACGAAAGACCACTTACTAAATTAGCCTCACGTGGAATAAGTTGGTAGCCTACTAAGTTGGACTAATAATTGGTTGAACGAGGAGAAACTTCTAAACTGAAAAATGTTACTAGTGGAGTACCTCAGGGTTCCGTTCTTGGGCCACTTCTATTCATAGTATATATAAATGATATAGACCACGGGATGGCAAATGATCACTTAAACCAATCAGATATTCAAGAAGATTTAGATAAACTACAGCAATGGTCTGAATTTTTTTTAATAGAATTTAACATAAGTAAATGCAAGATTAAACACATAGGTGAAAATGACAGTATGATTACAAGTTATTTGGAAATTCGTTAACAAAAGTGGATAGTGAAAAGGATCTCGGCGTAATCATCAGTAACGATCTCAAATTATCTAAGCAGTGTATTTCATCCTCTGAGAAAGCGAATAAGATCCTCGAACTGATTGCGCAATCTTTGACTTCAAAAGTCCATCTCTCCATTAAAAAGATGTATATATCGTTAGTTGGTCCACGTTTTGAATATGCTGTTTCCGTATGGTCACCGAATCTCTTTAAATACATTGAGAGAATATTAAAAGTACAACGGCGAGCCACAAAACTGATTACAAATATCAAATATAAATCATACGAAAATCGACTAAAACATATAAATCTGTTTCTCCTAAAAAAGCGTAGACTCAAATGACTTGATATAGGTATTTAAGGTTCTAAAGGAAATAGGCAACATAAAAATTTACAAAATGCTCACACTGAAACTATCAGAAAATACATTTAATTTGGAAGTGGGTAGAAACAACCTCGCCAGCCGTGTCGTTAATGAATGGAATAAACTTCCTGCAGAGGCAGTGCAATATAATTAGATTTGAAGCTTTAAGGTTCGTTTAGGTAAACACCTAAGCAAGATGCTGTAATGTGCCTGCCATTTATTTCATAGTATTGTTATTTGTTTATTATTATTTGTTTGTTACTATTATCTAATTGATTGTCGTGTATTGTTATTTATCTGTCAATTTATTTATTAGCTACTATTTACCTGCTTGTTTATTATTTAACGTTACTTATTTATTTATTTACTAATTTTATTTATTCTTATACATACTGTACATATACGAAAGGATTTTTCCCCCTTACAAGGGAGGTACCCAGAAAACAAAGGCATAGAAACCACCCATAACATCCCGTACACACTCCACCTTCCTCACCCTCTTCCCTCTCCCATATCCTTGGTACCTCCTGGATGACGGGTTATCCATGCATCGTTGTTTACCACTGCCCTGGAATCAGAAAGCATATTTGCCTGAATTGATGTTTACCTTGACCACTCCACAAGCTAATGATTCAAACTATCACTTCCAAGTTGGCACCCCACACCATTATTGAAATGCCCCCACGTTTCCACCTCTTGAACTGCAGACTTTTGAGGTCAAACTACTTGTCGTATAGAGGTATCCAGATCCATACTTTCTTCCACTGTCAAAAAATAATACGAAATCGTGACTCATCTAAAGAAAATTACAGTGGTTTCCAAAAGGCCACAGGTTGTCCCTCCTCCACCATCTCTGCATCCCAATTCTTTCATGCCGCTTGATTTTGTTGGAAGAAGGAGTATGGTTTCATTCTTGCAGCTCTGCCTTAGAAACCCAGCTTGTGGAAGCTACTTGACAGCTGCTCTTAGAAGTGACGTCTGCTTGTACTGCTATGTCCAGAGGACGTGCAGTGTGGATCCTCTTCGACATATTTTTTTTCTTCTTCTTTTTTTTTTTTTTGACAAGGGACGCAATGTTCTTTCTGAGGGGCCTGGGACGAGCCTGAATGAGGTTTTGTGCCCTTCTTGCCTTTCTCTGGTGAATTGTAAACGATCACTCCATTAACAATAGAAAAGAGTATTGACAGATTTACAGATATTTTGGTGTTGGACTATAGCCCACCTTACTGTTTGACCCACAATACGACCTGGGTTTTGGAAATTCAGGTCTACCTGCTCCTGTGGTTCCTGACTTGCTTGATTAATCTTGTATGTAATCTGAAATATAAATCAAGGTAAATATAACATATTAGGTGAACTTTGAATAATATTTTAGTATTGAATAAGAGCAAAAATGCATTTATCTTGGCGTCTATCCAATTCTGTCATTATA
>NC_134797.1:37080011-37081729 GCF_046742065.1 Oratosquilla oratoria | reverse complement strand
TTTATTCATTTAACGAGTATCCCTACTTTGGTTGCAAATTAAGAAATATTTCTTGAAGAACAATGATTTTGAGAGTATGCAGAATGAAAATAAGAATGGTAAGAAAGATATATGGTAAATCATAATTACATAAGACATGCAAAATATGTCAGGAAAGGGATATAGATAATCTGAAATATAGAAACTATAAAGTGACGTTATGAGTTTACATACATACACTCAAGCACACATATACCACAGACCACACCTACACACACACACACACACACACACACACACACACACACACACACACACACACACACACACACACACACACACACACACACACACACACACACTCACACACACACACACACACACACACACACACACACACACACACACACACACACACACACACACACACACACACACACCACACTACATATAGATATATATATATATATATATATATATATATATATATATTATATATATATATATATATATGTGTGTGTGTGTGTGTGTGTGTGTGTGTGTGTGTGTGAGTGTGCGTGTGTTGTGTGTGTGTGTGTGTGTGCATGTGTATGTGTATGTGTGTGTGCGTGTGTATGTGTGTGTGGTGGTGTGTGTGCGTGGGTGTGTGTGTGTGTGTGTGTGTGTGTGTGTGTGTGTGTGTGTGTGTGTGTGTGTGTGTGTGTGTGTGTGTGTGTGTGTGTGTGTGTGTGTACCTATATGCCATATGCCTATTCATTTTCACTTATACACTATCTTCAAACCATTCTGATTTTATTTACATTTTATATATGGATATAACACATCCTACATATTCACCCGGCGTTATCTTCCTTATCTTTGTCATACGCATAATACTTTCACAACCAGTCCTTTGTGTTCGTTATTCTTTCATCCATGGGCACATTTCTCACTGACGCGGCGCGAGGTTTTGATCTCAGCCTTGGCTCTCTCTCGTCTCAGCCGTCCCTCATCCTTTTGCTCTCCCTCCTTGTCCCTTCATCTTCTCCTCTGCTTCCCTTTGGGTCGTTCGAGCATATTTTTTTTCCTTATACGGCAGTGTTTCCCAACCTGGGGTGCTGAAATCAATTATAGGGGGTGCTGGGACGTGATGCACACAAAATTCACATTTACATTTGTATCATTGATTACCTAGTTGTGCATATTTTACTTTTTCCATGCTGTTTTATTTTTCTAGGGTGTTCTTATTTCTTCTACAAATAATATTGGCAATTTGTTTCAGCTCTAAGGAATCAAGAAAATAAATCATCACTTCACTTTCTTTTATCCTTCTAATAACAAGATAGGGGTGCTGGACTGCTTAGACATGACAACAGGGGGTGCAATGGTCGGAAAAGGTTGGGAAACGCTGTTCTACGGACAAATATCTTTCTAATCATATGATTCAGTAGCCGATTTTCTAGTACACCTGCCATTACGTCTTTGTGTTTATGTATATTGGACGAACATGGATTGTGCCATTGATTTGTTAGGTAATCAAATTAACGTGAAAAAACTACAGGTCTATTACAAATCACGCAAAGTCTTTAGGGAATATATATATTTAAACAATTAGAAGCGTTTGTTTCAGTGTTTGTCTGCGTTAGATTACTATTAACAGTCACGCGGATAGGCTGATGGGAAAGGCCCCGGAGATATATTAGAAAGTCTAGTATTACGTAGTCCTCTCAAGACGGAAGATCGATGTCTGTGATCACAAA
>NC_134797.1:37070011-37072511 GCF_046742065.1 Oratosquilla oratoria | reverse complement strand
TATATATAAATATATATATATATATATATATATATACCTGTATATATATACATATATATTTTCCATCCTCGCCTTTCTGATGGCTAGGTACTATTTCTGTTCTTGTAGGAAGTTTGCAGAAGTTTTAATGAAAATATATGTAAAATAAGTCTACGGTGAGGATTCACCAGGAATGAATGGAAATGACTTGGCAGATGTTATCAATTAAACATGAATGAACATTTCAAATCTTTTGTGAATATAATTCCATAGGTGTGCCCAAAAAAATCCCTGTACCTTATTTCAGTCCATAAGTGTATCAAAATTATTATTATTTTTTTTTTGTAGTCAGAGATCAAATCATGATGATCCGAGAAGGCAGGGAAGTATAGATAACACCAGCTAACAAAATTTCACTTTCATCTTTTCCTTGACCCTAAACCATAATTTTACAGTTATTTCAATCTAAAAAAGAAATAAAAAAAGAAAGAAAAAACAGAAAAAATATTTTGATCCTAAAATTTTGTTTTTGTGGTTATAACAATGAATTTACATTTTTGCCTTATTTCATTATATCATGGGTTACTATTGGTTTTTATGTCAGATAAAGTCCTTTGCAAAATCTCAGTTGTTTATCTAATTACCTTTGAAATGTTACAAATAAGTTAATATAGTTAAAGAATATAAAAAGTTCTAACAATTCTTAATTTTAGTAAAACCATTCTTGAACTGACAAAATCTAGCAAGAATTTTTTCATATATAGAAGAATTTGCTTACATCTCAGAAATGTTCTCAATTGTTTCAGAATGTTATACAAAATTTCAAAAGTTTCTAGAACATTTTAGAATAATATTTTCTATGTAAATATTTCTGTAATATTCTAAAGCTTTCTAGAATGCAATAGAAATATTTAGAATACTCAAAAAATCTAGAATTTACAATTATTTTCTAGAAGGATTCAGAATATTCCAAAGTATGCTCAAGAGTATTCTACAAAGGTTGAAAATATTCTGGAACACATTCTAGAAAGACTAAGGATATTCTAGAGTACTGTTAGGGCCTGCAGACCACCAATCAATTCTGCTTGGTATCCCTGAGAAGACACATCACAAGAGGTGAAATGGCATCAAGAGGCTACAATCATTCTTCAGATGCATTCTGCTACATATATGGTCAATTCATCAGGACAAGAGCAAAGAAGTTCTCTGTGACAGCCAATGGAAAAATGTGTGAGGTTTACAAAACATATTTTGGTGTGCCCGTTGGGGACCAAGACAAGACATGGTCCCCTCATTTTGTTTGTGAGTATTGTATCAGAACATTAGAAGGTAAGATAACTCTTATTTTTTCAAGAGTAAAATCCAATTAAGAATTATAAATAATATAAGTTGAACAAAAACTCGAACTGTCGTTCTTTTACAGGATGGTATAGAGGGGAGAACAGAGTCATGAAATTTGCTATTCGCAGAATAAGGCGTGAACCTACTGATCACTCAACTGGCTGCTTTTTCTGGATGGTTGATCCTTTCAAACGCCGATCTGAGAAAAATACAGCTGCTGTTCTCTATCCAGATATTCCATCTTCCATTACACCAGTACCACGTAGTGCTGATCTTCCTGTACCAGCTCCTCCAGAAAGTATTCAACTGTCAGAAGAAGGCAGCAAGTCAGAAGATGAGCTAAACAGAGAGGAAGACTGTGCCATCACAGATACAATTATATAATTGGAAGGAATGTGGAAGCATATTCAAAGGAACAAGGGGAGCGCTTCCATCAAGATATAGTAAAATTTGAACAATGATATCAGGGATCCTTCAATGAAAACATGATGGGAGACTATATTTGGGGGCTCATACGTGAAAATGATTTGTATTCACACAAATTAAGAAAAACGTTAATTTTAGTTTCTAGAAACTTGTTTCTGAAGTTAAAAAAAATTGTGCCATTTGAATTAATATTTTTAGTTTTCTGTTCAAAATTATGAAAATGATAAAATTTAGCTATTTTGGAGCAAAAAATCATTCTGAAAGCCACAAAAGCAAGATTTGACAAAAGTAATGGACATTTGTGATTATTTTGCATTAAAAAGAGTTGGAAAACAATTATTGTTTGTCAAAGATAAAAAAGATATTACATAGTATTATTTCTATATATGTACGAACATTTTTCTTTTTTATATATAATACATATATATGGTCATCCCCACCACACTCTTTCTCTCTCTCTTTCTCTCCCCCCCCTCTCTCTCTCTCTCTCTCTCTCTCTCTCTCTCTCTCTCTCTCTCTCTCTCTTTTCTCTGTCTCTCTACCATACAAGATATTTTTTAGAAGAATGTGCAAGAACATGGCACTGATAAGTCAATGGGCATTGTTTACCTTGGTTTTCAGGAAGCGTTTCATGAAGAACTAATGTTGAAAGTATGAGTCGTGGGTATTGTTGGGAAGGTAACAAACTGGATTAGATCTGGGTTTCTTGTAGACAGCAGAGTTTTAATAAATGACAATGCGTCAAGATGGAGAT
>NC_134797.1:37057511-37065011 GCF_046742065.1 Oratosquilla oratoria | reverse complement strand
ACATTTTCTCTTCATTTCTTGTTTTGCAGTTTGTTCATCTGAAGATATATCCCTGGTAGGCTTCACATTCGCTGTCTAGACCAGAACCAAGATCTCTATCAACTTCGACTATATTCGTCTCATTTTTTTGTATTATGAAAACAAACAACGAATGACTGTTTCTCCTCTTCATTCTGGCAAACCGCTGGCATAGAAAGAAACCCACACTAATATAACACAGACAACAATCCAACGTTTCTTTCCAGGAAGATCTTTGTGAAGGTCCAAGGAACATTGCTGATTCTTGTGGAGTTTCCAGTCAGTGGTGGTTGGTTTTTCATTCTATGAGTCGATACTTAGTTGAAGTTCCAAAAAAAAGGAGGATTATTTTTAGGGCTGTCAGTGAATTTCGGAGGAAGATAAATATTTCCTCTAAGGATAGAAGCTCTGGTTATCACTGATGAAATACAAATATCATAATCTTATATACCTAGACCTTTCTTATTTCTCTGAGAATGTGAGCCTCTAGCCCACAGCAAATGGAGAAATTTCCTTTTTTTTTTTTTTTTTTTCTTTTTAAGCTGGAATTCCTTTGAGTGAATAACATAGATTAGTGGCTTACATATGTTAAATTCAAGACTTGTACACTTGATATGGTTGCCGCCAGGCGATTCTATTAAGCCTAGGAAACATCCTTTGTAGTGAAAGGGTCATGGTGTTGGTTGTGAAGTTGTCGGAAACCCAAACCCAGAGTCGCAACTTTTTAACCTTTCAGACGAAGACGTTTCTGCAGATTTTATATATCTATACATTAATCTTACTCGTTTATCTGTTCATTTACTTATTTATTGATATAGTTATTTCATTTTATATATTTGTTTATACATTTATTTATATATTAATTAACTAATTTATTTTTTGCCTATTTGTTTATTTATTTATTTTCTTAATAATTCATTTACCTACCTATTTATTTCTTATTTATTTATTTATTTATTTATTTATTTATTTATTTATTTATTTATTTGTTTCCTTGTTTATTTGTCTATTTACTTATTCATTTATTTATTTATTTAAATTACTATCTGTTTATCTATTTATTTAACTGTTCATTTATTTATTAATGAATTTCATTGATTTATCTATTTGTTAATTCAATTATTCATTTACTCAAGTACTTACTCATTAATTCGTTAAAGTATTTAAGTTTTTATTTATTCATACGTTTATTAATTTATTAAGTGATTAATTAATTTCATTTATTCATTTGTTTATCTATTTATTTATCTATTTTTACACTTAATTGATCTATTTATTTATTTATTTATTTATTTATCTATTTATTTATTTATCTATTTATTTATTTATTTATTTATTTATTTATTTATTTATTCATTTATATATTTATTTTGGATGGAGGAAGACTTTTCTTGTGGTAGTGAAGCTTCGCAGGTGATGAGTGTGACAAAAAGAATCACTCTAGGTCTTCAAGGACGACTGAGGTAAATTGATCACACTCGAAGGAAGTATATATCTTTTCTGTCTAAAGCCAAACTATTCTATTCAGCTTTGGGGAGCTCGTTGGAAATTTAACATTCTAGAAGTGAGTGAAAGCATTATGTTCTATTTAGCAACTACCAGTTTTAATCAGTTTAAAAAATCTCCTTGTTGTTATAAGGTTAACTACCCTTAAATATGATCGAAATTTTCTATTGATTCGACAATATTCAGTTTTAAGGAAATAAGTTTGTAAATGTGACAAAATTATAGATAAATATACACTATGAAATTTTATTCAATTTTGTCCCTCAGTAAAATTTTTTAAAAGAAAATTGACAATTCTAAAATCACTACGAATCATGTAGCTTAAGCGCATTATTCTTCCTACTGAATCAAAAAACATGACTGTAATGATATGCAAAATATGTTTCTTTGACTTTTATATCCACTTCGAATTCATTAAGGGGAATAAAGGCGCATTAAATCTATTTATATGGGCTTGTGCTTCCGACCGAAAGTTTCCAAGAGAGTACTACGTGTAAGACAACGAACAAAATAGAATTATGAACAATAATTTCGGGAAACATTTACATACACAATTCACATAGAACAACCTCATTTGAATTACAACAGGTTTCCTATATCTAAAGAATTTTCTAAATGAATACGCAAGTGTAATTATTATTCCATATTCTCTTTATTTTTAGCAAACTAAATTAACATCATTCAATTTGGGAAATGTCATATACCTTCGCTCACTGTTTTATGATTCACCTGCTACGGGTTTCTTTCCTTCCTCTCTGACATTGATGGCTTGTGCAGCTTACTAACCGGTTGATAACTAATCCATTATAGATTCGAGTCTTAGGCCTTAGTAGGCCTTCTGGGCATGTATGAGACTCACATGGTCTTTGAAGTTCCCCAGCAGGTGTTTCTTCTTTCATACTGTGTGATATGCACTCATACAGGTATTCATACTCACTTTAAAAATGTTTCATCTTGTAATGACATGTCTATGTAGATTCATTTTGTATTGATAAATGTTTCATAATTCATTAGATTTGTAATAGTACCTCACGATCAATTAGTGTTTGATTAATTTTATCACCATTTAGTTGTGCGTAATATCATTTAGTTTTTATGAACTCGCTGCTTTTCAATTTGTCTTTGATTGGTTTGATATTATTTTATGTTTATTGGTTATAGGTTTATATGTCCTCGGGTAGAAGCTCCAATATTCTATTTAATGTAACATAGCTGAAGATTTGTTCCTCTGGTTTGTAGCAGATAATACTATTTAACTACGAAGAAAAAGATATATGAATACTGTATATGCATATATAAATATCCATATATATATATATATATATATATATATATATATATATATATATATATATATATATATATATATATATATATATAGATATGTAGATATATAGAGGTGTGTGTGTGTGTGTGGGTGGGTGTATGTGTATGTATGTATGCATATATATATATATATATATATATATATATATATAATATATACATATATATATATATATATATATATATATATATATATATATATATGGTTGAAAAATACAGCGACTTCTGTATTTATGAACCTCTTGTTGATACTCTCTACTTAATACATAGAGTTCATTTGCATTATTTATTAGTACGATTTTAGTTAGCGTGGCAGAATGTATTTAACTAAGAGCTGATGCCCTGATTATAAGAGTATTAATCACACACATAAACACACACACGGGCACATACACACACACACACACACACACACACACACACACACACACACACACACACACACACACACACACACACACACACACACACACACACACACACACACACACACTCACACACGCACACACACACACACACACACACACACTCACACACACACACACACACACACACACACACACACACACACACACACACACACACACACACACACACACACACACACACACACTCACACACGCACAAACACACATACACACACACACACACACACACACACACACACACACACACACACACACACACACACACACACACACACACACACACACACACTCATATGCATGCTCGCACACTTTTTCTTATATATTTCAGTTGCATTATTTTCTTAGTCTCTCACACCACACATAAATTCACGTCTCTGGGGGCGCTAAAAGTCTCCACTTTCAAATAGTACAAACACAGTCAAATTCTTTATGCTTGCAGGCCTACCTCGCTTTGACCTTTCTCTAGACCCTCGCCTTCTCGACTGTTGTTTATATACAGCCAAGTTAATTCTTCTCTTTATATTTTCTCCACGCACATCTGAGGCCTTCCTCTATACTGCAGTGTTGTGTTTCCTCACGTTTTCTTTATATTTGTTTTCTCTTTTCTCTTTCTGTTATATGTTATATGTATATATATATATATGCAATAAAAACACTAGGAGCGTGTGTTCACAAATGCGTAAATAACCACTAGGAAAAAGTAAACTAACGAAGCAGAGCGCTTTCGTGTAATTACATCTTCAGTGCAGATACAAAGAAGGAATTATAAGATGAAGAAACAAGGTACAGAATATATGACATAGTGAAGAGGGCATTCGGAGAGGTAGTGGAAGAAGTACACGTGACGGACGTATGGGCCGTCCTGGTAGCCAACAAGTATGGGACGTTTGGGCCGTCCTGGTAACCAACAAGTATGGGACAATTGCTCATAATTTATATTACAATTCAAACAATTTTGAAATTTCATGAGAAATAAAACTATCTAATTTGTACAAACCTTGATGAAGATTAACATTTGTACAAATTAGATAGTTTGTACAAATTAGATAGTTTTATTTCTCATGAAATTTCAAAATTGTTTGAATTGTAATATAAATTATGAGCAATTGTCCCATACTTGTTGGTTACCAGGACGGCCCAAACGTCCCATACTTGTTGGCTACCAGGACGGCCCATACGTCCGTCACGTGTACTTCTTCCACTACCTCTCCGAATGCCCTCTTCACTATGTCATATATTCTGTACCTTGTTTCTTCATCTTATAATTCCTTCTTTGTATCTGCACTGAAGATGTAATTACACGAAAGCGCTCTGCTTCGTTAGTTTACTTTTTCCTAGTGGTTATTTACGCATATATATATATATATATATATATATATATATATATATATATATATGTATATATATATATATATATATATATATATATATATATATACATATACATATATATACATATATTTAGTTGAGGGAAATGATATAAGTAAAAATTTTCTTTGCCAGAAGACTCTCTTGTTATTTGTTGTTCTGCGAAATTCTAATATCAATAAAGTAGTTAAATTTAAGAAAATTTGTACATTTATTAAAGATACAAATCAATTTCATAGGTATTAATTAGGTAGGCATTGTTTTCCATTACCAGACGGACAATACCAAATATTGTGAATGCATCAACTCTTTCTTCGAGATGTTTTGCCCCGAATTTTTCCGCGGTGACCTATTTCTGCATGAATTGGTTTTCTGCCATCTTTTTTTTTTTCTTAACACTGCTATATTTTTTATGATTTCTTATATAAATATATAAACATATTCTTTCTTTTCTTTCTACTTTGTATTTTCGAATCGACTTTCCATCAGACGTTTGCCTATTTTCTTAATGTCTTGCTTTATCTTTATCACTCTTTCTCTCTATATGTCTCGATCTGTATATCTGCGTCTCTCCTCGTCTTCTCTCTCTCTCTCTCTCTTTCTGTGTGTGTGTGTGTGTGTGTGTGTGTGTGTGTGTGTGTGTGTGTGTGTGTGTGTGTGTGTGTGTGTTTGTGCGTCTGTGTGTTTGTGTGTTTGTTTGTCTTTTTTTCTACGGCTCTCTGTCTGTCTCTCCGTCTCTGGCTCTTCGTCTTTGTCTGTCTCTTCGTTTTATCTGCCTATCTGTCTGTCTGTCTGTCTGTCCGTCTGCCTGTCTGTCTGTCTGCCTGCCTGTCTCTCTCTCTCCCTCCCTGTCTATCTCTCTCCCTCTGTCTCCCACTGTCTCACTGGCTCACTGTCTGTCTCTCTGTCTGTTTCTGTCTGTTTCTGTCTGTCTCTGCCTCTCTGTCGCAAAATTGTGCGATAGGTCTCGAGGGTTGTTGTTGCCTGTTGTAAGGTTGCGGGCTTCCAGTCAGTGAAAATTTAACATTTATTATTATCTACACCGTCTACTTACATGCTCTTAAACACACGTACACCTGGTGGCTCACGCAGACACATAGGTTCCTATTTTGTGTGGAGTTATGTACAAATGAATATTGGAGTGAAATTGAGTAAAATGAAGTTTTAACGTCTAAGTAAGTGAAATATTTCAGTGTACAAAATGAGGATTATATAGATTATAAATTTCTATTATCGCAATGATTGAGATTTCGAGGAATCATTTGAGTCGTTAAGAAAACAATTTCATGCAGGTGATGTTAAAGTCTTTTGCTGTATGGGATTTAGACTATCTCAATTAATCCTAAGTATAAAGACACGCTTTACGTCTAATGCCAGGCGATTTTATTCAGGTTAGGATGTGGCTTGTTGATAAAAATATAAAGAATTATGAAGATTTTGTAGTTGTGATGATAAATGGAGATAACATAGATGCATTAAAAAGAACAGAAGCTTCGAAAGGGAGACTGTATTTCGACCAAGAAAATCTGTTGTCAAAGTAAGAAATGTCTTCATTCAAACTAGGATAAAGTACAATATGATACTAATTACCCTAACCTAAGCAAATGTGAAACGAATATGAGCCAGAAACTATCTGGAGTATAGATTGTAGTTATGAGATACTTATGGACTATAGCCAGGGTGATCAGCTTTGGTATAATTATTCTAAATCTAATATATATTTTTATAAATAATGCCATGGTGATAAAAAATATAACAGAAATTGAACGTATTAAGAAGAACAAAAGGTTCAGCATTATTTTTGCCAATGTAGCATAATTTATGCTGCTGTCTAGCATACTCCCTACTGAGAAAGCTGGTCATCCTGAATGTATCATGGGGAACGTGGTGAAATTGTGCAAGAAATGAAGTCATATGAGATAACTACGTTTCATACAATGAGGGTAAATCCATTAGAAAATTATATGTTATTTGGAGTGAAGGATTGCTTAGAAGTAAAAACCTAAAAATGTGTAGAGATTAGGAAATGTAGAGAATGTTCATAAGTGGCCTTCATGCAAAGGTGTTGGCATTGCCTATATGGAAAGATAAATATGTTCTACACCTGTGCTTTCGTGAATTGTTTGGATGAGTTTAGATTATATATAAACGTTTCTTCATTGTATTTTTTCGTGTTCTTGTTGTACCAACTGATGATAATTCATTTTTGTTTATGAACGAAAATATCATCATGGATTATATGATTGTACGGACCTCGTATTAACACAGTATCTAAATTAATGGTATATAAGTTCCAGAGGCTTTAATGTCTCTATTGTCAAAGATAGATTGTAGGATACTTAAATACAAATTTGTTACTTGATTCACCAACAATTGTTTTGTGTCTGTACCGACAGCAAAATCCATGTTGGATACTTAGTGTCGGATGATGTGTTTCTCATATAAGCATCATTGTGTGTACTACTTGATACAGAAACGTCATACGTATGAAGGGGAAGTTCTAGTATGCAGTCTTCTGCTTAGGTTGTAATTAGTGATGGGACGAAACCTATTCTTTTAAGATTCCGATACGAGTCACGATACTGTTCTAAACTTCCGATTCCGATACGAGTTCCGATACTGTTCTAAATTTCCAATTCCGATACGAGTCCCGATACTGTTCTAAACTTCCGATTCCGATACGAGTCCCGATACTGTTCTAAACTTCCGATTCCGATACGAGTCTCGATGCTATTCTAAACTTCCGATTTCGATACGAGTCACGATACTGTTCTAAACTTCCGATTCCGATACGAGTTCCGATACTGTTCTAAATTTCCAATTCCGATACGAGTCCCGATACTGTTCTAAACTT
>NC_134797.1:37047511-37052511 GCF_046742065.1 Oratosquilla oratoria | reverse complement strand
TACCATCACCACCACCACAGCCGCCACCACCACCACCACAACCACCACAATCACCACAACCACCACAACCACCACAACCACCACCACCACCACAACCACCACCACCACCACCACCACCACCACCACCACCACCACCACCACCACCACCACCACCACCACCACCACCACCACCACCACCACCACCACCACCACCACCAAATCCCATCGTACCACACACATAAAAAAGTCGGTATGAGTGTTTTTCATGTGGTTTTCTTCATGGAGCGTTGGTATTGCTACTAAAAAATCTTACGAACCCTCTGTAAAGCTTTTCATGAAGTTATAGTATTAGACGCTTCTTGCTTTTGCTGACTTTAGTATCATAAAAGATAATTTATGCATATTATTTATTTTACAATAGCTCTCATGAATTGTAGGTATATATTTTTCTTCTTGAAGCGTTTCATTCTATTTAAAAATATGCTGTAAGTTCAAGTTTCAACAGTAGCAGTTTTAGGTTTTGTCATTTCTTATATATGAAATGGACACTATATCTTCCGAAAACATTCTATTATGATATAAACTCCGTACAATAATTTCTGCATATTTTCCATCATATAGAACGATGTCTTACGCAACGCTTGTAGATAGTAGTAATATATTGAGAAATGTCCTTTGGAATGCATCTTGTTAAGTCATTCTTAGCTTAAAAAGAGTTGAATATCCTTATGACATACCTAGTAATAAAAAGTGTTGATTATGAATTGGTATTTTGAAGTGTCGTTTTCCTTTCATCCTTTCCCTTTTCAGTGACGAATTGATGAAAATCTGTGATTAAGGGAAACGGAAGACTTCCATGATTAAGCTCATATACGGAATATGCAGCATTTATTTATTTATCTAATATTTATTCAAAATATAGTTTACATAGAAAGACAGTAATTTCAGTATGCTTTAACTCATAATGTTCTCTACCTATAGCATACATTAGTCATCTTTTCTAGTTCATTATATAGATATAATTATGACGATTTATTTTTGTATTTATTACATTTACATTACATTTATTTTTTATATTCCTTTATTCTTAAAACCTTTAGTCATATAAGAAAACTTTTTCATTTCGACGGTACATATTTTCTATGTTCCAGTAACGATGTTTCATATGTTTACAAACTGGACAACTTTGGTGCATAGAAAGTGTTAAAGAAATCTAGCAGATAATCTAGTACAAAACGGAACCTTGATTACTGAAATTATGATGCGTCTTTATATGACTTCTTGAAGTGAATAAAACTGTAAGATGTCGTAACTGTGACCGAAATGTAACTATAGTCACATAATGAAATAGCTGAAAAGCGAGAGTTGGAATTAACCGAGCCTTCATCATATTAGCAACAGAGTCCAAAGTACTTTGATCCTTTTAAGTGAGGGTAAGAAAGACGTATCTACCAGGGAAAAAAAATATGGCCCACCATTTCAAGAAATAGTAAGAAGGAAAGGGAATACAACAAAAATTATAAGTTTCGACGTAATTGTTTATGTCTTACTCGACTGTGCCTAACAAGTTTGACTTAGGATACAAGAATAAAGGTATTGAAAGTTCTGAACATAACTTAGGTGCATCTTGTTTGTATGTTAAAAAAGAAAGGATTCGGAGATTATTATCACGCTGTGTAGAATGAATCTGAAATAAAAGAAAGGGCCAGGATCATTAGTATGTGAAATTTTATGTAAAAATTACTGAGTGAAGAGTCACCCATGTTTTCTTTCGTCTGTTGTTTCTTTAGATAAAGGAATAACAAGGGTAAAGCTATTACTTGTTTTCTAGTGAAAGGATTAGAAGGAAGCATGCCGACAGGAGACCTTTTGTCCATAACTAGGTCGGATGCGAAAAATATATATATAATAATGATAAGTAGACAAATACAGTAAATAAAAATTATAATAATATAAATAATAATAAAATGAATAGATAGATAAATAGGTAAAGTTAAATAATAAACAAACAGGTAAATAGTAAGTAATAATAAATTGACAGATAAATAATAATAAATGATAATCAAGCAAATAACAATAGACAAATAAATAACAACAAATAAACAAACAATATAAAATAAATGACAGGCATTACAGCATCTTGCTTAGGTGTTTATCTAAACAAATCTCAAAGCTTTGAACTGAACTACATTGCACTGCCTCTGGAGGAAGTTTATTCCATTCATTAACTACATGGTTGATGAAGTTGTTTCTACCCACTTCCAAATTAAATCGATTTTCTGACAGTTTGAGACCATTATTTCTTGTAGGATTCTTATTCAGTATAAAAAATTTGTCACTTTTGATGTTGTCAATTCCCTTTAGAATCTTGAAGACCTGTATCAAGTCACCTCTGAGTCTACGCTTTTATAGGGAACATATATTCATATGTTTTTGTCTATTTTCATATGATTAATTTTTTATATTTGGAATCAGTTTTATGGTTCGCCGTTGTACTTTTTCCAGTCTGTCAATGTCTTTAATAAGATTTGGTGACCATACGGAAACAGAATATTCCAAATGTGGACAAACTAACGATTTATATAGCTTGTTAATGAGAGATGGGCTTTTGAAGTCAAAAGATTGCGCAATCAGACCTAGAATCTTATTTGCTTTCTCAGAGGTTGAAATACGCTACTAAGATATTTGAGATCGTTAATAATAATTATGCCGAGATCCTTGTTAGTATCAACTTTTGTCATCAAATTTACAAATAACTTGTAATCGTACTTCCTGTTATTTTTACCTACATGCATAACCTTGCATTTACTTGTGTTAAGTTTCATTAACTACTTTTCAGACCATTGCTACAGTTTACCTAAATCTTCTTGAATATCTAATTGTTTTAAGTGATCATCTGCCATTCTGCACAGTTTTGTATCATCAGCAAATTGGAAAGAATAGATTTCAGTCCGTGGCCTATATCATTTATATATACTATGAATTGAAGTGGCCCAAGGACGGAACCCTGAGGAACTCCACTCGTAAAATTTTTCCATCTAGAAATTTTGCCATTTAGAACAACTCTCTGTTTTCATTCGTTCAACCAATTACTAGTCAAACTTAATAGGCTACCACTTATTCCGTGTGAAGCTAATCTAGTAAGTAGCCTTTCGTAGGGGATGGTATCAAAAGCTTCTACAAAGTCTAGACATTAAATTTACATTGTTTCTTTTGTCATAATTCGAGATAACTTGTAGAATTCGAGTTAGTCACACAAGAACGTTTCCGTCTGAATCCATGCTGGTTATCATTTATTAAACAGTTACTTTCTAAATGATCTTCGATAGCATCTCTGATGATAGTTTCCATATTTTTTTTTCTACGATTGAAGTCAAACTTATAGGCCTGTAGTTATTTGGTTTCTTTTTGTCACCTTTTTTTAATGTGGGAGTAATGTTAGCTAGCTTCCTCTCTTGGGACATCTCCGGATATGATGGATTTCTTGAAAATAATTTCAAATGTAACAACAATCTTATTTTTCATTTCCTTTAAGATTTTTGGATGCCAACCGTCAGGCCCTGGTGTTTTATCAACTTTGATTTTTTCTATACACCTTCTAATTTTTTCTTTTGTTATATTTACGGTAGTAAGTTCACCTTGGACTTTTCATAGGTTTCAGTTTGGAGTTCACTTTGAGGCTTTTCGTTTACGAACATTGACTTAAAGTAGTTGTTTAAAATACCACACATTCCTTCATTTGAATATTCAAGTTGACCGTCAGCAGATAATAGTGGGCCAATGTGATTTCTAATAACCTTTTTATATCTAATGTAACTATAGAATTCTTTGGAATTCTCTTTGGATTTATCAGTGATATTCATTTCATATTGTCGTTTTCGTTTTTTTTTATTGTTTTTTTAATCTCTCTGTATTATTACATAACTCTGATAGTCATCAAGTGAACCCGAGCACTTGTATTTCTTATAAGCCTGTCTTTTTTTTTTAGCAATACTTTTTCAGTTTCTTTTTCAAGCCATTTTGGGCGAGCCTGATTCCGGGGGCCTAAAGTCATTGGTGAATATGATATTTCTCCAGATCAATTTGCCTTTTTTTTTGTGGTACAGTATTTTGTATTTTCGCCTTCAGAAATGTCTTTATTAAATATAGTTTTAAACAGTTCATCTGAATTAATATTCATTAAAAATTTTGATAAAGAAAGTTTTGAATATTTAGTATTTTAATAATATGCTGGACTTGTTCTTAAGGCACCTCATTCCAATGCACAAGTGTTCCAATAGAAATTTACTATACTAAGAAAAGAAAGTTTCTATATTATATTCAAACCCTTTTCTCATATCAAACCAAACCTTCTTAGAGGTCCCAATGATCAAATAATAATCTTTGTTAAAAGAAATTAAATTGAATTAAAAAGCCTCAATAACACTTCATTTCCTTGCTGATAAGACTAACGATGTGCTGGTTGCAACCTCACAGACGTTTTGGGGCGGCAGGAGCGGCTGTGATGAATGTGAAATCGGGCGAACATCCGACTAAGGAGTGAGTATTTTGGTAATAACCGAGGACCTGCCATGGTTCACTGCTGCTGGTCGAAGCCTCGATGTGATCATCGACGGTGTGTCCACCTCACCCTCCCACCAACACCCTTCCATCTTCTTCTTCTTATTCCTTGCTATCACCAACCACCATCTGCCATCTCCCACTTCTCTTCCTCCTCATCATTTACTTCGTCTTCCTGCTCTTCCTCATCTTTATCCACCTCTATCCTCCTCGCCCTCCTCCTCCTCATCTATCTACGTCTCTTTCCTCGTCCTTCTCCTCCTCATCTTTCCCCTCCTCATTTTTCTCTTCCTTTTCCCCCTCTTCCTCCTCTTCATCATTTTTTCTCCTCCTCCTCCTCCCACTCCTCCTTGTCCTCCATTTCCTTCTACGTCTCTTCCACCTCCTCTTTTTCCTTTTCCTCCCCTATTCCCCTCCCTTTCCTTTTTCTCCTCTCCCTCCAGCTTCCCCTTTCCTTCGCC
>NC_134797.1:37032511-37040011 GCF_046742065.1 Oratosquilla oratoria | reverse complement strand
CGCAAGATGATGAAAAAAAGTAAAAGGATATGGAGAAATAATAGCTGGAAGAGGAGGAAGGGAAATATAGGAAAGTGGGAAGAAGAGAAATGATAAAGGGAGAAACAGCTGTATTAGGGTAAGCCGAAGAAAGAATAGGGTGAGGAGTGAGAAGAAATAACATATAAAGTAGCTGGAGGAATAGGTGGAGGAGAATGAAAGAGAGTAAGAAAAAGAGCAGACGAGAGAAGAGAAAGAAGAGCAGAATAGAGAAGGGACCATCTGCTGGGGGTGCTAAATGAGTTGAGAATAAATTAGAAACTTGACAGTAGTCGGAAGAAACATATGTCTGTAGAACTGATGGGTAATCTAACTGTAGAAGTTGTGGAGTAAGAAGGTGTTTCTGAAGTGGTCTTGAGACAAGAAATAACGCAGTTGGTAATGAACTAACTTCCATTATGTGAAAGGAAACCACACTAATCCTGTTGTTGGATGTAGTGGTTCTTGTAAGACAGAACCGGTTGTGGTAGTAGACTCAGCCTTTTTCCTTTCAGGAACTTCCCAAAACCAAATGAAATGATCTGGCAAGAACGAAAAGAATATTCTGAAATAATTTACAATATTCTAAAGGGTTAGTGACTCAAAATTCTTTTGTCGGTGAAGCCTTTATTGAAAAAGTCTGGCAATAGGCACGGCAGAATCTTAAAATCCGCTGTAACAACCAAAGAAATGATGATTAGGCTTTGATTACGGCAAAGGGGATATACAGACGTCAAAGTGATGGGCGTGTGTGTAGTGGTGAATTATAATCTAGATATCGTGGTGGTGGTAGTGGAGGAAGAGGAAGATGAGGAGGAGAGGGAAGAGAAGGAGAAAGATGAGGAGAAAGATGAGGAGAAAGAGGAGTAGAAAGAGGAAGAGGAAGAGAAGAGGAGGGGGAAGAAGAAGAGGAGGAAGAAGAGAAGGAGAGAGAGGAGAAAGAGGAAGAGGAAGACGAAAAGGAGGAGGATAAGGAGGAGAAAGAGGAAGAAGAAAAAGAAGAGGAGGAAGAGGAAGAAGAAGAGAAAAAGGAAGAGGAAGAGGAAGAGGAGGAAGAGGAAGAAGAAGAGGAAAAGGAAGAGGAAGAGGAAAAAGAGGAACAAGAGGAAAAAAAGGAAAAAAGAGGAGGAATGGTTTTGTGGCCCTTCGGGTGGAGGCTGTGTGTAAAGATGTGTATTAAGAGGAGGGATGCAAGGTTTCACACCTTCGCCATGAAGTGGGTGCAACGGAAACGATCAAAATAGATGTGGAGGAAGCCAGATGACTACTACTAGTAGTCAACCACAAGACTACCGTTAGAAGAGCCGAACGAGATGAAAATAACTACTTCAAAAAGGTACCACGGGTAAGAATGAAATCCCACGGTGACATCGAGGTTAAGGAGAGAGACGCTCATTGCGGATGGGGCGAATTGAAACAGAAGCTTTCGCTTCCAAGAGGATAACTTGAAGAAGAAGAGTCTAGTTCGGCAGCAATTGGAGAAAATGGGAAAGTGTTACTCAGTTCGAAAGAGGGATGTGACGGGAGGGTAACCATCTAAACCAGGGGTGGGGAACCTTTTTGTGCATGAAGGCCACCTTACAATTCATCGTTCCACATAGAGGCCGCACTGAACAAATTATTATTATTTTCTTTTTTTTAATTATTTTATCCCTTTTTAGGGGATGGTGTAAGTTTTCCACCCCCTCCCTAAAAATTCAGTTTAAAAATATTTTTTTATTTCAAGAATATACATATGTATAAAAATCGTTCCAATTTCTGGGAGTGACATCACTGAACACGGTTAACTTTGCTTTCGTCTGTGTGTGGTGTATACAGTATTATAAGTTGCAGGTGTATAATGATTTTAGACTTAAAAAACATTCAAGGTCTTTAAAAAAAATAATATGTATATCAAAGGCCGCAGAAGGCCGCACTTGATGGCCCGGAAGGCCGCAGGTTCCCCACCCCTGATTTCTAAACAATCTTAGGGCACTGCGGTACCAGAAGCTGTCGAACACATCAGTACTCGACCTTGAAAGAAAAGTAAAACAAAATATTATTTCTTAGAGCTCCTTAGGGCTTGCACAATGACAAACAAATATTTTTCTATCTCATGGTCACTCAGGTCAGGTCAACCGGGTAGCTGCTTCAGTTAGCGATATGGCGAGTGAATGTGTCACTGTGTTCAGCGCCGAAGAGGTACAATCTCTACTTAGTAGAATTGAAGCCTTGGAGGATGCTGTTAAGTGCCTTAAAGAGGAGAATCGAGTTGTCCGCTCGAAGGCCCATAATACGGAAGACAAAATTAGCGATGAGCATGGATGGAATACGGTGAGAAATAAGATGCGGAAAAGTGGAAAAAAGTCCTCACCAGCCCCACTGAAATGCAAAAACTCGTTTCAAGTGCTGGCGAATCTGCAGGAAGAAGGAACTAATGAAATCCAAGAGAAGAAGGAAAGGGCAGACGCTGGATCTCTGCCCACAGGTAAGATTTTGGTAGTAGGAGACAGTCAAGTGAGGTATTTAGACAGGGTTTTCTGCGACAAAGATAGGAAACATAGGATGCAGGTGTGTTTCCCCGGCGCGGGCATAGGAGATATTAGAGATAGGATTGAAGAGTGTCTAGTAGGGGAAGGTAAGGACCCAGTAGTTTGCTTAAGTGCCGGAGAAAATGATATAGGTAAGTTAGGGAGTGAGGAATTATTTGCGCGGTACCGGGATGCGCTAGACAAGATCAGAAATAGGGGAGGTGTTCCTGTAGTATGTGGAATCCTTCCGAGGCGTAGAGTTGGAGGCATGTGGCATTCCAGGGCTATTGCAATGAATTGCAGGCTGGCAAAACATTGTAAGGCCAATGGATGGGCATTTGTCGACAACTGGGACCGCTTTTATGGTAAGAATCACCTATACACAAGGGACGGAGTGCACTTGTCTCCCAGAGGATTTCGGCTCCTTGCTGAATCCCTTGAGCGAGAAGTAGGCATCCTACAGGGTTTTTTCGGGTAGATTATGTGGGAGTAGGGGGGGAAGTATCGAAATATAGTTTAGGCAATAGAAACAACTTAGAGGACTGTGTAAAAAATCACCAAAGCAGGTGGAGGGAAGATAAACTTAAAGTTTACTATACAAATAGCAGGAGCATAATTAACAAAATTTATTTGCTGCGAGGTAAAGCATGCGTAGAAGATTTCGATATTATAGCTATTACTGAATCCTGGATCAACATGGCTGATAAACATTTCCTTCCGGAGATCGAAATAGAAGGATATAAGTTTTTTCATAAGGATAGGGTCGGCAGGAATGGGGGAGGTGTAGCACTTTTCGTTAACAATACATTAAACTGTATTATCAATAATTCGATTAAGGAAGAGGACTGTACGGAATCTATTTGGGTAGAGATTATAGGCAAGAATAAGAAAGTTATTATTGGCGTCTTGTATAGACCTCCTAACCTCAGCATTGAGCAGACTGATTCCCTGATTCATGAAATTCACAGAGCGTCCCAGTACAAAAACGTTGTAATCATGGGAGATTTTAACTATAGAAACATTGACTGGGAAACTTTAATAGGAGATCATGAAGCGAAGAAATTCCTAGATGTGGTGCAGGATAATTTCCTAAAACAAATGATTACCGATCCTACGAGGGGACAAAATACCCTGGACTTAATTCTAACAAATAATGAGCACCAAATTAGCAGCGTAATAGTGGGAGATAGTCTAGGCTTTAGCGATCATCAAGAAATAAGATTTAATGTTATTTGGGAAAAAATAAAAAGCACGAATAACGTTCAAGTACCAGACTTCAGGAAAGCAAACTTTGACAACATAAAAACCTATTTGAAATTGAATACGAAAGGCCAGGCGGACGTTTCTAACATTCTTGATTCTCGTTGCGGGGCTGGTAGTCAGGTGTGGGTCACAGAGGGGAATATGCATACCTTAGGTCAGGTCTGGGTCACGGAAGGTAATACGCATACCTTAGGTCAGGTTAATTGGGGGCGAGGGCTCAACACTCAGGTCAGTAATTTAGATGAAATGTATAACAATCTAACTGATCTAATTATTAATGCACAAAACACATTTATCCCCCTAAAGTCAATACGGAAAAATAATAATACTCCCAAATGGATGACGGACAGATTGAAACATGAGATCGGAATGAAAAGAGGACTTTACGTAAAAATGAAAAACGGGGAATCACACCTTAGATCAAGATATAACGAAATGGCAAAGCTGGTTAAAAGGAATACACGTTCAGCGAAACGTAATTATGAAATCAAGGTTGCCAGTCAAGCAAAATCCAACCCAAAGGGTTTCTTTCACCTCTATAGAACAAAAAATAAAGAAAGAATAGGACCAATTAAAAACGATGAAAATGTCATGATAGAATCGGAAGAAAAAATGAGTGAGGAGTTTAACAATTATTTTCTATCGGTGTTTACTAATGAGAGGTTAGATAAAGTACCTGACTGTGATCCGATTTTCAGAGGGGATGAAGAAAGTGTAGTCTAACTGATATCAGCATTAGTAAAAAAGAAGTAGTCAAGCAGATTGACAGACTTAAAGCTACAAAATCTCCGGGTCCAGACGAAATTTTTCCAAGAATGCTTAAAGAGTGTAAATTTGAAATCTGCGACCAGTTAACTGAAATATTCAATAAATCGGTAGACACTGGTTCTGTTTCAACTGCTTGGAGGCAGGCAAACGTTGTTCCTGTTTTTAAGAAGGGAGATAGATCGTCTATATGCAACTACAGGCCAATCAGTTTGACATCGGTTATAGGAAAAATGCTTGAATCAATAATAGTAAATAGACTCAGAGAACACATTGAAGGGCATAATTTAATTCGTGATTCACAGCATGGTTTCTCCAAGGGTAAGTCATGTGTGACTAATCTTCTATCCTTTTACACTAAGGTATATAAGGCGTCAGACAACAATGAAAATTACGATGTTATTTACCTTGACTTTAGCAAAGCGTTCGACAAAGTGCCACACCAGAGACTACTAAATAAAATCAAAGCCCATGGCATAGGAGGAAAAGTGTTAGAATGGATTAGAGCTTGGATTAGTAACAGAAAACAGCGGGTCACCATAAATGGAATAAAATCTAGGTGGGGAAATGTTACTAGCGGGGTCCCCCAGGGCTCGGTTTTGGGTCCCTTGTTGTTCATTATGTATATAAACGACTTAGACGATGGGCTAAATAGTGATGTTAGTAAGTTTGCGGACGACACTAAAATAGGACGACTAATTAGGTCAGGAGACGACGCCCAGATTCTGCAGGATGATCTTAATAAACTGTTAACATGGTCGGTGAAATGGCAAATGAACTTCAATATCTCTAAGTGTAGCGTGTTAAACGTAGGGTTACACAACCCCGAAAATAGATACAACTTAGATAACACGTTTTTAGAAAAATCTGAGTGCGAGAGGGACTTGGGAGTTCTGGTGAGTCCGGACCTTAAAACCAGGAAGCAGTGCATTAGCACTAGAAATAAAGCTAACAGCGCATTAGGCTTCATTACTAAGACGGTAACGAATAGAAGTGCAGAGGTAATCATTAAACTCTATCTAGCGTTAGTTAGACCCATCCTTGACTATGCGGTACAGTTTTGGTCTCCGTCCTACAGAATGGACATAAATTCACTAGAATCAGTACAGAGAAGAATGACCAAAATGATACAAGGACTCGGAAATTTGTCTTACGAAGAGAGGCTTAGGCACCTAAACTTACACTCTCTGGAAAGACGCAGAGTGCGGGGTGATCTAATAGAAGTGTTCAAGTGGATCAAAGGCTATAACAAGGGTGATGCAAACAAGGTCATCATAATAAAACAACAGGGCAGGACTCGCAGTAATGGGTATAAACTGGACAAATTTAGATTTAAGAAGGAAATAGGCAAGAATTGGTTTACTAATAGGGTGGTCGATGAATGGAATAAACTTAGTAACCATGTAGTAAGCGCTGAAACTATCAGTTGTTTTAAAAAACGATTAGACAACTTTATGGATGGGGATGACAGGTGATGATGGATACGGAGCTGCCTAGTGTAGGCCTTATGGTCTTTTGCAGTCTCCTTTGTTTCTTATGTTCTTATGTTCTTATGGTCAATTTTTTTTTTTAAAGGAAAGCATAGAGATATCTTTGTGATTTAGAAAATATATCCCCAAACCCTAATCTATGTAGGAGTTTGATTAGAAATATCGTATCTTAACTTACCCTCCAGACGCAGAGGCACAATTAAGCTTAAATCCAGAGGCCAAATTCTAAAAGACTAGAAAAGAATCAGATCTGTTTAGATTATAAAGTTGTGTTTATATCTTTTCAGTGAATAACAAATATTTCAAGCCTAACGGTTTGATAATACCCGCATTAGCATGGGAAATTTGAGCTCTTCTTTCGAAGGTCAATTTTCATTGTCGGTCAGACATGTTCCTTTCACCATCACCGTACTCATTCAAGCATCTCGAATCACCTTCGACTCCAACTTTGAGCCATCAGAGGATCAGGTTCATGGATGTAATTTAACAGAGAGAAACTTTTGTAATCATTACATTGTTCTTCATTAGTATCTTTACAGTGTAGGATCTGGTAATCTAATGTTTTTTTTATGTTGAGTTTCAGTAATTTAGACTTGAAATTCGATACATCAGAAGTCAGGATAGGCCAGGATAGGTCAAGTTCATGGATGTACTTTTACCAAGAGAAACTTTTGTAATCATTACATTGTTCTTCATTAGTATCTTTACAGTGTAGGATTTGGTAATCTAATGTTTTTATATGTTGAGTTTCAGTAATTTAGACTTGAAATTGTATACATCAGAAGTCAGGATAGGCCTGGTACTTACACTTCGTTCTTGGGAGACAAAGAATTCACTGACTAATGACACCGTAGGGCAAAGTTGATACTAGTAGCTGCCCAGCCTATCCTATCGTACCAAAGTCCGAAGTTGTTAATTTCGTCACCCCATTTTTTCTATTATTATTTATATAATCACCCTCTACATACAAATTCAATATTTCATCTTAGATTGATTCCAAAAGCCTTAGAAAAAATAATATGTTTAGGTAAAACGATGATTGGTTTAGTAAATGCTCCGGCGTTCTTCAGGGAAGCATATTAGTACTGTTTCAGATCATGAGCAATGCTTTGCACGGCTAAACGAGTGATGCAATTTTGATTGCAAGAATTCTACCCAAGTCACATCCCAAAATTCACCTTGTATCAGAGTGTTGTGAAAAGGGGAATATGAGAGTGAATTCATCGAAGATGGGACGTCTTTGTCTCGTGATCTCTTACTTCTTTTCTGCCTCATGACAATCTGTTTTTTCTTTGAGAAAATGTTCTTGGAAAAAAATGACGAACTCACTATTTTGGTTGTCCAGTTTGATGCAAAACCCACCTTGGTTAACTCGATTTTGAGCAGACTTGTAGGTACTCAGAAAGCCTTACACAATCTTTCGTGATGCTGTCTCAACTAATTGTTTTTGGTGA
>NC_134797.1:37022511-37025011 GCF_046742065.1 Oratosquilla oratoria | reverse complement strand
TACTGAGAATTTCACCGTAATTCCTACTCGTCGTATCAATGCATCAAGCTAAGGTAATTGTCCGTTTTGTAAATCTTCTAACGAGAATTAGATATTGCTGTTCACCGCGTTCAGCATTCTCATTTTTATATTAAAATCTATGTCTTCGGAAATGATATTAATGACGTCTACATATGCGAACCAGTGCAACAGTCTAGCATTAGTCTTGATAAGGCTTTCCGTTTTTAGCAACTCTATGTATAAATAGACGTTCACTGCAGTTAATGCACTACCCATAGTAAGACTTCCTTGCTGCCTATGCTCCTCACCTTTAAAAATAGATGCTCCGAAGTTAACGCACAAATGTATTAGTACTATGTAATCTTGTTCTTTTACGGATAAGTCATCATCTTTCATATTTTTGGTCACTTTCTTCACTGCTTCAAAGTACTTTAGTGAGAACATTGGTAACTAATGCTTTGACATCAGAACTTACTTTTTTCGCGTGAAATCCAAGTCTTTAAGTCTCTTCAATAAATCGCTGGATTTTTTTGAAACGCACATTGCTGATTAATTCCACTGCATGCAGTAATGATTTTTTTAATATTTCGCAAGACTGTGGGGTGCACCGGCAACCCCCGAAGTTATGGGTCTCATGGGAACGTTAGGTTTGTGGATTTTGGGCTGGCCACGCATCGCAAGTGGAGAGAAGTCTTCTTTGAGAAGTCCTGTTAATTTCTTCTCCTTTTTCATTCTTCCTAGGATTTTTCTAGTATGTACTTTGGAATTTGTCTCCTTTACTTGCTGCGAAATATTCACGTTTTTCATGATAAGTGCTGTCTTCAATTAATGGCTCCATCATTTTATCAACATAATCACGATACCAAGTCCTTTATCAGCATCAATGATCACTAACTTTTTGTCCATGTCATTAATTACTAAAACCTTTATGAACCTTCTGGAAATATTTTTGCTAACGATTGGTAACACGCAACAATTCATTGTTGAGACCCTTTATCAACACCAGTGTCATTCCATTTATAAACACTCTCTTTATAAACACTGTGATACCCCTGTGTACACTGTGAGAGTTTGAATGTCTTTGACTGACAACCACCTATATGATACGTCTATGGCCGAAAATGTTGGAAAAGAACGAAAGTCTTAGATATTAGCAGAGGATGCTCCATTAATATGGTAATTATAATTACCTTTTTTTTTTTTTTTTTTTTTTTTTTTTTTTTTTTAGCTCTGATCAAAAAAGACTTCTGTAAGTGAGGACTTTCAGGGTGAAGCAAAATTCCAGGAGAAACACCGATCACCTTTTGAAAATTTCATTCAGCTGAGGATAGGACCTCTTCGGCCTGAGTACTCATTTGTCATACTCCATTCTGCTTAAGTGCGGCAGGGGATTTTACTTCACACCTGCAATTTTATAGGAAAGACGAGTACCCCCTCCATCGTCCTCGACTGACCCTCGTTAACTATAAATGCTGCTGTCACCATCACCAGTTGATTTTATTCAGCTGAGGGAAAACACTTTGTTTTCATCAGTTAGCTCAAAATGCGCCGGAAGCCCAATTATTACGTGAATAAGCCCAAAACACGCTAAGGCCCAATGCGCGCGGAAGCCCAAATGAAACTGCTCCAATCTTGCGGGCCGTAAAGAAGTCCTTCAGGATGGCATGAATGTTCCTTATGTGAATCAGCGGCGACGAGGAAGGACCCTGTCGGTCCATCCGAGACGAAAGTCTCTTCGGGCTGGCAGCCTCGAATAAAAGCCCTTTCTAAAAAGCCCTTCGCGAGATGAGCCCGACCCTTTCTGCGCGGGGTCCTCTTCATTGGGCTTCTACTTCTCGCTTGCCCGTGGGAGGACTGCCAAGTGAAGCGAACCCTCGGGCACTTGAAGCCCTCCAAAGGGTCACTGGCGCTGCTCGTGGCGCCGCCGGCGGGGAATCTTCTTTACCCTCGCGCCGGAAGTGTGCCCTTTCTTGTAAAATATCCCCCAATTATCTACGCCCCTGGTAAGAGAAGGCAAAGAAAGGACACTGAGCTCGCTTACAGCTCAGATTAGCTTCATGGTCATAACATATTGTATGTCTACACTCATATATATATGTGTGTATATATATATATATATATATATATATGTATATATATATATGTTTATATATATATATATATATGCTAATAAGAACACGGGTACGTGTGTTCACTTATGCAAAGTAGACCACTAGGAAAAAGAAACTAACGAAGCAGAGCGCTTTCGTATATTACATCTTCAGTGCAACAAGTACATAGTGATAGGAATACATAGACATTATATACATGATACAAAGGGGACTAGGACAGTTTTGAATAAGCATACCGACCAATTACCCCCTAGAGAGCGGAAGGTAATTGTCAATTATCTTACGATGGTCGGGCGACATCAGCTCCCCTTGGCGACTGTGACCTAATGTCGCCCGACCATCGTAAGATAATTGACAATTACCTTCCGCTCTCTAGGGGGTAATTGGTC
>NC_134797.1:37000011-37005011 GCF_046742065.1 Oratosquilla oratoria | reverse complement strand
TAGTGACCAACACTGACTATTGATAGGGCAATGCCTATGAAAAACAAGGGACTTTGTGATTGATACCTAGAGTAGTTCATGAAAGAAGTTCGAATATGGGACATTAGAGGGATGATAATAATAGGAAAGGGTAAAGATGTTATACGTGAATAGTCAATGGAAGATCAACTGATTAATTGATTAACGATGGTGACAGGAAGATCCAATAAGATGTGATGCATGAATAGGCATGCAGGCATCACAGGAAGCTGGGGTTTAGGATGATTGACGCCCTGCCTAAGCATTTCCACGCAATTTCAACCCGATTGTCAAAGTCCACCGTTGCCCTGGGCAAGCGGATGTGAGGGGGCGTCGTGGCGCCCAGGGCCGACGTTGTCAGGCGCCCATACTGTGGCCGTTTGCAGAGACGCCCCGTAGGACCGGGAGGTACTGACCATCAAAGAGGTCCTTCGAGGCCGTAGGACAAGCGGCTGAAGAAGGCTGACACCTCGGCCAGGCATAATGTGACGCCGTGTTTACAAATACTTGGTGTCCGCCGCGTCGCGGCCTCGCACGGAAATAGCGCGCGGGCAGCTCCCATTTTGGCCAAGGGGGGGGGGGTTAGCCACGTTTGAGTTGCCACCTCGTGTCAGACTTTCGATTACTAACTCATTATTCTATTATCTAGCTACTTCTGGGCTCTTTTAAACCCTTGCATGAAATTTTATTATCCAAAACTAGCCATATATTAGTAATCTTCCATAAAAAAATAGCTTCGGACTTGAGGATGGGTGTTGGTGGAGACGACGGGGGAGGTGATGCCCCATGCCTGGCCAGCCCCGCACCCCCCACCAGGTATCTGGTGGCTGCAAGAGCCGCGCCGCCATTTACGTGTGTGCACGCCAGCCGGGCCCGTGGTGAGCAGTCGCCGTGCTGCTGGTCCTTCGCGCTCAACCACAGGCGTTGATCCTTCCTCCTCCGCCCCGGCTACACGAAACGAAGCGCTTCCCTGTGTGTTGGGTGTGTATCCGCCTTGTTGGAGTATCGTGCCGCGCCCTCGAGCCTTGGCCTGTGCTTTGTGCGGGTCGCGGCTCGCCTGGATTTTGAGGGCGAGTGGCAGTGCAAGTGTCAGTGTGTGTGTGCGCAGTGTTGCGAAGAACCTGCTGGGTTCCTCTTGAGCTCGGCTTCCTCTCGATATGCCCATGGGCCGTGAGTGGTCCCTCCCTCCACAAGGAACTACTGTGCTTCATCTTCGACAGCACCTCCGTCGGTTTCGTAAGTGTTGCTTGGACGCGGAGTGCCGCCCGATCTCCCTGAAGACGAGTACGGCCCGGATGTCACTCCAAAGCCGCGCCTCTGGCAAGGATCTTCCGCCAGTGAGTTCTGAGTAGGTCCTCTGGAGGGAGAATAGTAAGCTAGCTGCTGCTGCTGCAGGGCCTAGGCGGCGTGGAGGGCGCCGGGCCGTCCACGTTCCTCGGAGGTGCGGCGGCGGCACTCTCGACCCCACGACCTTGAGGCGCGACCATCCCCCGGCTCACTTCTTCTTCCTCTTCGGCGGCGGAGACCTCCGTCGCAGTTCTGCTTTCGGAATTACTCTTCAAGATTGTGTTGTGATTGTGTGCCTTGTCCAAAAAGAGAGCAAAACACACCTATGCATAAATAAAATAGTAAATATTTGATTACTTATGAAAAAAGTTAATATCACCCTCTAGTTTCATGGATAAAGTGAGATCCTAGTTCAAAAGGCTGAATGGTCTTTTAGAAGCCTTGTTGAAGGCTCCGAAGGTTCGAGCAGCTTTCAAAAGCCAACACCCCTCAGCTGCCGGCTTCTCCCTCCCCGCCAGATCGGAACCCCACCTCCCCCATAAGTGTCACGGAAAAATTATAATGAAATCGATTTAGTATTACACATTGGCAGAAAATAAATTGTGAAACTTTTTTCCAAGCAAAGGCAAAGTTCCCCTTTCCAAATAATAAATCAGTCACTAAGATAAAAGGAAATTCTGTGTGTAACGGTGTAAATGTCCTTGAGGGACCAAAAAAAAAAAAAAAAAAAAACTCGTTCTTTCCTGCAAATGGTTATTTGTGCTGTGACGTTTCTTGACTGAATGTGTTAAAGTTAGCTCGCGGGACCGGCGGTCGGCGAGCGATGTGGCAGACGACGATAGTGGTGGTAATATGGGCTTTGTACGTCTACGTACCCAACAATAAACCAGAAACTAGCAAAGGTTGTGATCATACCATGGTGTCTGTAATCACAGTTCCCATAATGTTAGTAGGTAGTATGAAAACCAAAGCAAAGGTTAGGTTATAGCAGATTATATGATACTATTAACTTATTTTAGTAGTGTTCTGATCAGACTCAGGGATTATGGCTGTGGGTATAAGTGTGATGTGAGACGTGACTGTGATATGAAAGCACTGTTGCTGGAAATAGCAGGGACTACGGTGTAGTTGGTTAGCACAGGGGAGAATGGTAAATTTCCATTCATTTTACAGAAATATGAATGGCTCCTGTAGTATTTCTATACTGATTGGAGTATAACCAGACAGTGAGGAGCTTGTTCCAGGGAAATTGTGGCACACTGTGTCTCTTGCCTTATGCCAACTACCAATGACTTTCAATAGCTTTGGTCTCCAGAGCAAAGGTGACAGCTATGGTGGTGGTCAGATATCTCCTGGGGTAAGCTCCTCAAATAAATTTACATGAAAACACAAAATATCTATATTTTCTTGAAAATTCGAGGTAGAGGCGCGGTGTTAGTGAGAGACATATTAGTTGTAACATCTGTGCTTGCGAATTCGAATAATTGCCATAGTGGTAG
The DNA here is from genome assembly GCF_046742065.1 of Oratosquilla oratoria. Taxonomy (NCBI): domain Eukaryota; kingdom Metazoa; phylum Arthropoda; class Malacostraca; order Stomatopoda; family Squillidae; genus Oratosquilla; species Oratosquilla oratoria. The sequence goes on along the minus strand of NC_134797.1, from coordinate 37,002,207 downwards.
GACAAGGTCATCACCGCCGAGTTCTTTTAGCTGTTGTTAAACTAGAATGGTTTAGCTTCTTTTGGAAGTTTAGAAGTTGTTGTAGAATTTGTTCTTGAATGAATACTAATCACGAGAGACATTGAAAAGTGTCCAAAAGGTGGACATCTCTCAATCGATCAGATTTACAAATTGATTGATAAGATAGAGTCAGGGTCTTAAATGAATAAACTTCTTATCGTTGAAAAAAAAAATAGTGTGTAGTATATTATGATTCAAGTTAGCAAATAATATAATCTAGGTTTTCGGGGTTAAGCATAGTAAATCATCAGACATAATACTAATCTAGATTTTTTAATAATGAATATCCAGAGAACCTATATAACGTAGGTTAGCTGTGAAAATAAATTCATGATGATAACTTTGTATAGTTAGACTATCAAGATAGCATCAACAGTGTTAGAAATATTAAAGCTATTCAGATTGTAAGATAGATTATCCTCTGTCAAATGTAATAGAAGAGTGATAGATTTTGAATCAATAGTATTAATGTGTATAGTAGTGACCGACATGGCTCAGTGGTAAAGCGCGCGTCTGGCAACCTCCGAGGGAGGTCAAACGTGTGGGCTCGAATACATAGAGGTTAGGAAGAGTATTTATTTAGACCCATTAGCCTTAAACGGCAAAACATAGTCTTTCGAAAGGCACCGTCCTCTTGACCATGAGCAAGGTAGTTCAGGATGTAAATCTAAGTTATCAAAGGGATTTGGTAGAACTAGAGCCGTAATTGATATTATCACAATGCAAAAGTACAATAGTAGAACTACGAAGGGTAGCAGTTGATATATAGCCCTGGTAGCAGCAGAATGATTTAGAGACAGAAAGTGAAAAGTTATAGTTAGTTTAGATCCATTAGTGGTAGAGATAGAGATAGCAAAAGTAGAAGCATGTTGCTATAGATTTCTTAGTTTTAGTCGTTGTTGTATTTAGTAATATCTGGAACACTAGTTGGAACTAAACAGTTAATGCGGTAGCTACTTTGTTGGTAAAATTAGTTGATAGCAAGCTTAAAGACACTAGTTTTGGTGGTAGTTTAAGTTGTAGTGGTTGAAATAGTAGTGGTTGTTTTACTGTATTAGAGTTGAAATGGAAGCTTCTAATACAGCTGCGGTTCTTGTTATTGCTGTTATTATTACCATTACTGATGTTACCACTACTAATACCGCCCCTTTAAACTCAACCTACTACAACACATGTTACTATAGATACATCATTTACCACTACTATTACCTAGTAATTGACAATATTTAGTGAAACAACAATATCCATCAAAATATGAAACATTAATACTACTAATGCTTCCGATACTACTATTGCTATTACTATTACTATTACTATTATAATGATCACTATCACTATTACTATTCCTGCTACTATTACATCCTTTATATCACTGTTACTGCTGTAACTATCAAAACTATAACAACTACTTTCACTATCACCACTATCACAACTACTATCACTACGGATTTTACTATGAATTTTACTACTTCTGTTAGTAGCATTAACTGTAATAATAATAGAAATTGAAATGTAGACTTATCAGTGTTAGAAATAATTACGATAGGTATACATTAGAAATACATAAGAACTGATAACATCAATATTATTAGTGTTAGGTTTTAGAATATATGTAGATGTTGATCATGGTCATACTCTCATTATGCATTATTATACTATCATTATACCTCATCACTAGAATTACTATTACTTATATCATCACTTACAAAACTACTACTGATACTGATAACACAGGTTTAACTATCAGTTTGGTTACTGATTTCACTTATGACGATAGTGGTGGGCATAATTACTAATAGCATCCGATGGAATAATGATAGCTATTACATGAATGGTTTTATGAATGTAAGTGATAGCTAAATGTATATTAGGAAATGTTTTAGAGGAATGGAGATTTATCTACCTGATAAACAAAGATTAGGAGAGTAGCAGAAGCTCTTATGGCTTAGTATGAGATAACTAAGGATTTCAATATAGATCTGATTTAGATAACTGATACTTTATGTACAGTAACCTATTCCTGTAGATACAGAGAAAGAGACGAAAGACAGACAGACAGACAGACAGACAGACAGACAGACAGACAGACAGACAGATAGACAGACAGACAGACAGACAGACAGACAGACAGACAGA
>NC_134797.1:36985011-36990011 GCF_046742065.1 Oratosquilla oratoria | reverse complement strand
ATATAAATTCAGCATCCCAAACTAGATGGGTATCATGTATCGGAGTAGTGTATCAGACAAGAACAACGTGAGTATATTTTTACATCCGGAAGAACCACTGACTGTCGATGAAAGAAAGAACGGCCATGTCCGCATACGTGACTAGCCGCATGATCTCCTTCGCTGGCTACAGGTATACCAATCCCTGAACGTGCAACCAGCAATATTAAAAAACAAAGACCAGTATAATAATCGTCTTATATTTTGAATAGACATGCTTTATGATATGGCGAGGCGTATAATATTTCCTTGGTTCCTCATTATGGGTAGGATAATTTTTAATGGTGAAGAAAAGTCCACTAAAGGGACAGTTTTTTTTTTTTTATGATTGACGGCTGAACTTTGGGTAATCAAAAATGCTCCCTCTTAAATGTGTGTATATATATATATATATATATATATATATATATATATATATACTTTACAAATATTGTGTCATGATACGAAGATGGTAGAGGTTGTCTAAAGAAGAGACAGGGAATGGGACTCTTTTAGAGATGGTGATGATTTCCTAAAGAAACGCCTCATTCGAAAAATGACTCGTATGGTTCTGTTTGCTGCTCGGCAAACGTATCCGATTTCGGGCTCCAACATACATTTAGAGGTTAACAAATGTATTCATTAATTAATTGCAACAGTGAAATCCTTTGTTTTGTCTGAGCGGTCAACAGATGAAGACGCGTTGAAAATGGAGTGACTTACATATTGCCATTCATAATATGTCTGCATATTTGACACTGAGAATCATTAGAACCCTTAATACTGAATTCACCAATAATTCTTCTAATGATAAATGAAGTATAAAAATGAATTTTGCCTTAAACAATTGCACTTTTGTTGTAGATATAGTAAAGGCTATTGTTTAGGGTTAAAAATAATGGTTAGGAAATGATAGGAGCAAAAGTGGGTGGAGTTGTCAATCTATTCTCCGAAGTTTGACCAAAAGCGGTGTCAATACTGTTGACTTGACCGGAGGCTTTTACTATGGAAAGAATGTGTGATTATCATTCTAACGATTAAACAACACTATTTCCGACATGTGTAGCATTGCCAATACAAAAAGGAAAGTTTAAATTCCATCGTATCATTTGTCTGATAATGAATTTACTTAAAGGAACCCAAACTCTACGAAGGTTATAGGTAGTGATAACATTCACCTGAAAAGCTGTGCTATAGCTTTGTATTATAGAAAAACTAGAGAAGTTTAGATTTCATATAAAAAAAAAAACGGCGTTTGCTTTCGAAGTGGATGATAGTGTCTCTTACCGGAGAGCGCCGGCAAGGTTCTATAATGGAAGACCATGGCATAGTTCTATATCGGAAGGCGCGGCGCGGACTCGACGTCTCACTGCCAACTTCCGCGTTCCTCAGCTGCCGGCCGCGGCCTTGTCGAGAAGGCCGTGGAAGGCTAACGGGTTAGGTGTAAGGACCGGGGTCAGGTTCATAAGCATGACGTAAGACTGGGCATAGGATATGCCTACTAGGTGAGCTAAAGAACATTTACGGGCAGACTCTACCGCAAGAAAGTCTACTTTCGAGTCGAACTCGGAGGAACACAAGAAAAGTACTTTGAACAGCACCTGGGGGTCAGAACTAAGAGCTAAAGGATTACGAGTGTCCCTAGCAGTTGCCAGATACCACATCTACCCCAGGACATAGAAATGAGGACTGGGAGGGCGTGGGGAGCCAAGTCCAAGGACAGCACTGCCCTTGGGAGACAGGGCCGGACAAAGAGCGTTGCCAAACAGATCTGAGGAACAATTTGCGCCACGCTGCGGTATAAAGTCAGGGGAGTATGAGACAGCGCCACTGTGCCGCGCTGCGACCATACCATACTTGACAAATACCAGAGAGAACATCTATTACGATGTATGATGTATTTGTCTGATGAATTGGCCGAAGGTATAATGCTAATTATTTGCCATCCTCAGATAACTCAAAGCCCAAGGATTTTTAGGGCAATGATACGGTACAATATAATATTACAATGTCTATGCTATTGAGTTACGTTAAGTAGTAATGTCATTACTGTGACTTCACTAGGAGTCTAGGGAACTAAATCATGGTACATACATACATATACCAAGGGCTTTTTCTCCAAAGTCATATCATTGTTGGTTGGTAAAAATGAAAAAGAAAATATATATAATAGTGTCTTTGCCTGAAATTCCATTCTGACCACGATAGCAAATGGCTAGTGGAGTGCATAGCAGCTTTTGCTAGGAGAAACCCGGGTGCCAAAAAGATACGCTATGAGATGGCACTCCGAGATGCCACCGAGCCAGAGCCGGCGTGCACCACCGAACCTCACGACGGTCCATGAACGATCACCCCCGCAGCACCCGTGCCAACCTTGCACGCCCACATCAGTACAGAAGTTATAAGAAATGAAACATGAGTGGGAAAAGATCTATACAAATGATTATATCTCTTGGTAAAATTATATGTACACACATATATACGCAAACACACACACACACGTACACACACACACACACACACACACACACACACACACACACACACACACACACACACACACACACACACACACACACACACACACACACACCACACACACAAACACACACACAACACACACACACACACACACACACACACACACACACACACACACACACACACACACACACACACACACACACACACACACACACACACACGTGCTAATTTTATGTCAATTAGAAGAAGGTAAAGTGACTCGTAAACAGTTAATTGACCAATGTGGTCCTAATATGTAAAGAAGAAAATAAGGAGAAATCATTGGATTATAGACCAATGGCCTAAACAGTATCATTGCAAAATTGTACGAAGGAATGGTGGAAAAAATATATACAAATTATTTGGAAAAAAGAAAGATTCTGCCAGATAATCATGTTGACCTCGGAAAAGGAAGACCATGGGTCTCGTACTTTATGATGTTCTATTCAAGATGGACAGATGTGTTACACGACTGAGATGGGTGGGTAGGATGTATGTGTCTTCATATGGAGAAAGTCTTTTATTAGGTACGTCACAAATAATATGTACAGCAGAAGTTAATACGATCCTGTTGGAATGAGTGGAGAATTTAATTAAGGAAAAATGAGCGAGGTTAGTTGAGAATAATAAGATGTCTTCTTGGAGGGAAGTAACATGGGGAGTCCTCAGGGCTCAGTGCTGGCGCCCGTAGTGTTCTTGATATACGTTAACGAAATGATGAAAGGAACAAATACTTACAAGAATCTGTTTACCAATGGTTAGTAAGATATAACAAAAATTACTCATTATTACAGGAAGAACTAGATTTTTTCTTTTTGTTTTAGGCAAACACAGAAAAATTGTGTAATTTTGAAAATGGTAAAAGTAAAACAAGGGCATTACAAACTTCTAATGATGGGCAAAATCATGATGAAAACGGGGAAGGAAAGGAATTTTGATAATGGAAAATTTGTAATAATAAAACAATATGTATATGTATATATATATCAAGATGATTACAAAAGTAATATGAGAGTTGTTGAGAACGTAAAAATATATTTGAAAGGAGAGATGCTATGATGAAATAACAATCGAGTTTACCCATAAAACGGAGAAATCGTATGACAAAAAAGAGAATACACAACCAGCTCCCCAGCCTTGCAGATACACATACAACGAAAGACTAGTTAAGCTGTCAACACTATGAAAATACAGTATGTATATATATATATATATATATATATATATATATATATATATATATATATGTATGTATGTATATATTTATATATATAATATAAATAGAGAGAGAGAGATGATATAATTGCTGTTTTCAGAACTATGAAAGAAGTGTGTGAGTGTCCGTGTGTGTGTGTGTGTGTGTGTGTGTGTGTGTGTGTGTGTGTGTGTGTGTGTAATGTAAAGAGAGAGTGAAATTCACGGTTGCGGCAGTTCTGAAAGTATTGTGTGATGTTTACATATTTCATCAGTATTTATACAGATGGTGCAATGAAACACATATTAAGTAAAACAATTGATATTTTTGAATGGGATAGGTAGAACGAATCTGATTTATATACTCTTTTGCAAACTATTTCTTGATGATGGGAGATAGTGAAAAGGAAATACAAGAACTGGTTCGTTCAAAAAGGAAAATAATGTAATTCAGCAAAAAAGACGTGATTAAGAGTCTGAGAATCAATTCAAAAGGAAATAATCTAAAATATCTTAATGTGTTTATATACTTGGGAACTGAGGACGGATGTTGGAGCAGATAAAAATGAAGTAGAATGCTAGATATAAGAATGCAAGCTGTAGAACTGAATAAATGAGTGAATGTAAAATATCATGATGATAAATAATAGTCAAAACAATATAGCTGTATGAAAGTACATTGTAGATATTTAGAGCATCCTATTGGAACCAAATGATAACCTACCTAATTGCAATTTTGGAAAAAAGAATAAGATATCAAAAGGAACTAGGAACAGTGTTGGGAAAAGATGATTATAGAAATGAGCAGAGAGGTTCGAAAATATGTAAGGGGACATTGTCAGGACGCAGGTCGAAAGAAGGCTGGAAGAAAAATTTAGGAAGTAAATAGATATTATTCGAAGAGGGGAGGAATGGCGATCTAGTATATGACCTACAATAATGCATAATAGACGAATCACAGGAAACAGGAAAAGAATAGGAGGAAGAGAAATAAGCATATCAGTAAGAATTAAAAAAAGAAAAGGTGTTCATATGATTTTTCACTTTATGTAAGAAGAAATAAGGACAATGGTATCCTTCAATTACCTTCTAGTTACTGTGCTAACTTCATCCACTCACACCAAACTCTATAATGAGTCTCACGCCATTTCTTCCTCTATGTCATTGAAGGCAACTCTCACATCTAACAACAAAGCGCATACTAACTTTAGTGCTGTTCTTTGTGTTTCAGTGTCTAGAAATCTGTTTATGAACACTATTAGATT
>NC_134797.1:36977511-36982511 GCF_046742065.1 Oratosquilla oratoria | reverse complement strand
GAGAGAGAGAGAGAGAGAGAGAGAGAGAGAGAGAGAGAGAGAGAGAGAGAGAGAGAGAGAGAGAGAGAGAGAGAGAGAGAGCGAGCGAGGGAGGGAGGGAGGGAGAGAGAGAACGAAAAAGAAAAAACTTCGAGTCAGATGTGAGTCACCACGACCTTTGGCTCAGTTCGAAGATGCCGTTTGCACGGTGAGGGCGCTGAAGGTGGAGGAGAGTTCGTCTGCGCTCCTGAGAGTCTTCCGAGATTCGACAGAGGCAGAGCATGGGCTGTACACTCGTACTTTAAAGTCTCGTGAAGTTTAGCGTTTGTGGATGGAGCTCGAATAGACCTTTGGGGTATGACGAACGGCCATTATACCATAGATGAGAGGGAGGGAGGGATGGAGGGAGGGAGGGAGGGAGGGAGGGAGGGAGGGAGGGAGGGAGGGAGGGAGGGAGGGAGGGAGAAAGAAAGACAGGGAGGATGGGACGGCAGAATCACCTGTCTTGTTTCGTTCAGGGTGAAGATGGCAATGAAAACTCTAAGATTGATTAATTATATTATCTATTATTATCTAAGATTGATTAATTATATTTTCAGAAAGAAAGCAAGACTCTTACGTTACTTAGGAATAGGTATGTGATTCTACCAGAAGTTGTGAAGATTCACTGTAGATCCCATTCTTTCCCCTCCATCCTCCCACTCCTCCTCCTCCTCCTCCTCCTTCTCCTCCTCCTCCTCCTCCTCCTCCTCCTCCCCCTCCCCCTCCCCCTCCTCCTCCTCCCCAACCTCCCTCACTCCCACTACCCATCCACTCCCGTCTCTTTTGTACACGCCGCACGTGCTGTGGGGGGAAGGAGAGATGGTGGAATGTCAGGAAGACGGGTATTTTTATGCCCTGGCTGCCGACATCTCCTCTAACACCAGCGCCCCCTCTCACTCCCTCCCTCATCCTCTAATCTCTTCTTTCACTCTCCATCATCGTCCCTGTCTTTTCTCCGAATCTGGCTTTCGCGTTTTTTTTCTATTATTATTATTATTTTTTTCTATCGGCTATCTGTTCTCCTATCTGGTCTTTACTCGTCTATCTCATTTTAAATTCCACCTTAACTATTGATATAATAGTATTTCATAGTATGTGAAGGACTTAGTTTTCCATTTTGAATTCCTCCTGAAGATTTGATTTTACGCCGAAGAAATTAAGATAAGGATAACGTAAGATTTCTTTAGCATTTGCTGTGTCTACCCTGAGTCCGTTTTCTTTACAGAGCATTCGAATATCACATTTCGTTTCTGAAAGAAGAGTTCCGTTTTTCATTTTATTTTAGGTGCGCGATGCAGATAGCTTTTGTTACTGCTGGTCCACGTGATAATGGATATTTTGAGGAGTTAAGCAAGTTTCTTTCTGGGTGTTTATTCATTTTTCATTCCTCTAGGTTATCTTATCAATTTCCGCGGCGTCTACATATTTGTAAAGGGATCTGTTACATTACCACATTCAATATATATCAAATACTTAAGTAACCCTTTCTCATTCTTTCATTGTAACTATAATCACTTGAAGTTCAATAAGTTTTTGAATTTCTGTTTCCAATTTAATTTCATTTCATTCATTTCGGCCAGCGCAACTGATGTTGATGTCATGAAAATCTCATATACAGTATATATATATATATATATATATATATATATATATATATATATATATATATATATATATATATATATATATATATATATATATATATATATATATATATATACATACTTCTTATTTTTACCAAGAGGTTTATCATGAACTCATGAGTACAAAGTTTGTAATACTACACCATGTTATTGTGATTACTTATGATTATAGTCTTTCATTGTTTCCAAATTGTGTTTGCTTTGGTTTGTTTTATATTCCCGTTGGTGTTGATGAAATTATCTCGTATAAGGATTCTTGTGTTTTCTAAGTTTTGATTCCAAGTTAATCGGTTCTCATCAGAATACTGTCCTTATGAAAGGCCATTTCCTTAGATGGAATTAATGTTTTTTTTTTTACCCATTCATTTAGTCACGTGATAAGTTTGATTATTCCTGGCATCAAGTGTTATTGTGTTCATTAGTGAATTTACCATTTTTCAATCTCCTTTTGGATTGAGCCTGAAACGTCGTCGTTTTATCGTTGATATTTTGTGTCCTTGAAAGTCATATTCAAATGTAACATAGTTATAAAGTTTCTTTGTCCCTTTATTTGTTCCAATCAATGGAAAATACAAATAATGTGAAAAGCACAAAAGCTTTATCAGTGTTGTTGAAAGATACATAGAAGCAAATTGGACATTCATGAAACATAAAAACACAATTTCTGGAAACCAAAAATATAAAACAAAGCCAGAAACGACAGAGTTATTTTGCTGGGGAGAATATTAGTTTCTCGATGTAGTTAGGTCTGATAACTAGATATTTACAATCATTACCTTTGTATACTAGAAAGATGAAGAGCCAAAACTTGAATTACTGTAGACACATATATAACTAATCCTAATATAATCATTTAATCTATTATTCAATCATTGTAAGACACAACAGAACACTACCTAGAAAAAAGTGACTCATGAGGTAGCAATAAAATATGGGATAATATTTGCACATTTGATTCCATTTTTATAAATAGGTCATATCAAAATGTAATCAGGAAATGTTGATATTATATATCTTTATTTCCGGGAAGACAAATATTCTGTAATCATTGACTATAGAATTTTAATTATATGACGTCTGAGAAGAAAGACCGCGTATCAAAACTGGTTCATTAAGTGTATGGCGGGCTATTGATGAACACGGTTCTAAATGCAGATCCTTAGGATTCCACTCTTGGGGTATCTATACTCTATATGTGCATGTGTATATATGCATATGTATATATATATGTATATGTATATGTATATGTACAGTATATGTGTATGTTTATGTATATGTATATGTATATGTATATGTATATGTATATGCATATGTATATGTATATGTATATGTATATGTATATGTATATGTATATGTATATGTATATATGTATATGTATATGTATATGTATATGTATATGTATATGTATATGTATATGTATATGTATATGTATATGTATATGTATATGTATATGTATATTTATATATGTATATATACATGTATATGCATATGTTAATGTACATGTATATGTTCATATATATGTATATGTATGTACATGTGTATATGCAGGTGTAGCTACTATCTTTTTGTACGTATAGTTATCTAAATCATGTATACAATGACAAATGTTTATATTATCATCCTTAATAGTATTAATGAAAATACATTCAACAAGATTCCTTTCTACTGTGCAATTACTATTATTTAAGAAAGCTGAAGATAAGATAATCTTTTAAAGGATGAAATTGATCTAATATAATGAATAATAATGAACATATACTGTACTACCAAGGGGCAGATTCAGTGCAGAATAAAAAGAAAAACTCTTAACAGTCACATCATCAAATAAAACAAATTACATGAGGAAGTGATCACCTGTGACCGCCGTTAGTTTGGGCAATAAGTTTGATAAATACCTTACAAATGCGTTGTACTGACTGCCCTGCTTTTCATTAAAAGGGTATAGACGGATATCATCATATCATTAACGAAATGGAACTAGTTACATACGGAGGTGATCACCTGTGAGAGTTGTAAATTTGGGAAATAAATTTGATAAACACCTTAGCAACATGATGTAATACCAGCTCTGCCTTTCATTAGAAGGGCTTAGAGAGATATGAATAGGGATTTGAAGGCCATCCATCTGGAGCCAAAATATAGTATTTTCGTTAGTTTAATAAAATGAAATTCCTGAATATCCATACTGAATTTCTCCATCCACCCTGCCTTATTGCTTCGAAAAAAAAGTAGATCTTTACCCTATCGAATGACGATCAAATGTATATTTCAAATATGGTTCAGTATTTTCCTCGATACTTTTGTCATATATATATATATATTATATATATATATATATATATATATATATACATATATGTATATATATATATATATATATATATATGTATATATATGTATACATATGTATATACATATTTATATATATATGTATGTTTATATATATATATATATACATATTGCTGGTAACCACTAAAGAAATCAGAAGAAAACAGTAATTCCCAAGCGCTTTCGTGTATATATATATATATATATATATATATATATATATATATATCTATATATAAATATACATATATATATATATATATATATATATATATATATATATATATATTGCTGGTAACCACTAAGGAAATCGGAAGAAAACAGTAATTCCCAAGCGCTTTCGTGTATATATATATATATATATATATATATATATATATATATATATATATATATATATATGTATATCAACATTTTGTTTATTACAAAAGTAAAGAATGAATGATTTGATGTAGAATGTCGTTATTTTTCTTAAAATAATAAAATTAACAAACTCAAATATTATCAACTTTGTTGAACATACAAATTCGCAGGATAAAGTTACTCTTTTTTGCTAATATACTATTTCGCAATTGACCACATTAGTGATAATCATCCACATACATGCAAACCACAGCTGTGAACTCTGGAATTGATACTATAACTAACTGTGGGTTCTGCACAAGTGACATATTTATTAGATCTGAAATATCATTCGTTTAAAAAGTTCATCCATGTAATAGGTGGACGAATAACGACACTGGTCACAGATATATATTCGTCTGTTACCGTAACATAACGTAACGTAATATAAGAACCGGAATAACACTGAACAAAGCATAACACAGCATAACACAACACAACACCAGATCTATCCAACGACCTCAATAACAACATGAATGGGGTCTTTAGGTAGGGTTGAATCCTAAACCTAATACATAGAATCGCCTGAGAAAAGGAGTTACTGCCAAGTTAGTGTAAACAAAAACTATAAATGAACGTGCTTACTACTGTCATCATCGTTGTTAG
>NC_134797.1:36957511-36970011 GCF_046742065.1 Oratosquilla oratoria | reverse complement strand
TTCTCTTGTTACAGGTGTCTTGGTTCTTGACCTTCATTCTTTGTTCCAGGTGTCTTGATTTTTGACCTTCATTCTCTTGTTCCAGGTCTCTTGATTCTTGACCTTCGTTCTCTTGTTCCAGGTGTCTTGATTATTGACCTTCATTCTCTTGTTTCAGTTGTCTTGATTCTTGACCTTCATTCTCTTGTTCTAGGTGTCTTGATTCTTGACCTTCATTCTCATGTTACATGTGTCTTGATTCTTGACCTTCATTCTCTTGTTCCAGGTGTCTTGATTCCTGACCTTCATTCTCTTGTTCCAGGTGTCTTGATTCTTGACCTTCATTCTCTTGTGCCAGGTGTCTTGATTCTTGACATTTATTCTCTTGTTCCAGGTGTCTTGATTCCTGACCTTCATTCTCTTGTTCCAGGTCTCTTGATGTGTTGAGCGGCCGCGAGAACTAGGGAGCAAGTAAGCCCCAACAATGGGGGCGAACGGCCAAAATTTCGCGCCGAGCTTCACGAGGAAGCCCAAACTTCGCCAGGAGGACGATGGGAACAAACTGATCTTCGACTGTACGCTATCAGCCAACCCCAAGCCGGATATCGAATGGTTCCGCGGTGACATTAAGGTCAAGGAAAGCAAGAGAATCTTCATCAGCGTCAAGCAGAGCACGGGTAACCTGTACGATGTTAAGCTGACTCTCGACGACGTGGAGGAGGAGGATGCAGGGCTATATAAGGTGAAGGCTAAGAACAAATATGGCGAAGTCTCCGCTTCCATCAATCTCAACTTCAGCCGTAAGTATGAACAACACGAGAAGTCATGATGAGAGCATCCAGGCACCGAGATGGTTTACTTTACTGTTGCGGACGGAGGATTCACGAACCAACACAAGCAAATTTTACAATGAAGAAGGTATACAGTCTTTATGATAATGCATACACATCTAATTCTTCATCGGAATGCGAGAAAACACACAAACGCATACACTCACACATAAAAAAACATATATGTCTTTAAAGAATGTGTTCATGACTACCCTCATACCCAGCAAGACTCATGGTCTATGAAACAGTTCTGAATCCTTCTTGGTAACAGATTTCCGTATTCATCGACGACCTGGATAGCTTCAGAGAGCGACATGCGAGTTGACGCTGGAAATCAGTTTGCGACGCTCTATCTTCTGGCGTCCTACTGCATTGTGTCACTATTTCGTTCGTGTTGCGTTTTGATCACCCAAACGCCTCGAGGTGATCAAACAAACACGGTTCGAAACACTGCATGAAGCCACGAAACCTTATCTCTCTCTCTCTCTTTTTTTTATTATTATTATTTTCTGGCTTCGTTTGCTGAATCTATGTCTACAGTAGCTTCCCTCAAATCCCCAAATTTTCTTAACTTAAATGATCTCCTTTATCTGAATTTGTTTTTATTCTTAATTAGTGAGAGATTAAGAAAGCCAGTTTAGTTCCTTAAAGCTTAAAAATAAAAATAGCTTTCTTGAAAGAAAAAAGTAAATAAACTGAAATAAGATCTTGTCTCTAAAACTGAGTGATTTCTTGAGTAAATCTTACCTTTCTTCCTCAATAACATAAAAACTACTCAGACGAATTAAATGTGTTGAAGAATTTACTGAGACGTACAGTAGTTTCAATAACTCTTGTAAGGTAGTTCAATGACTTTTTTATGATCTAAAAGGAGATATCAAAGAGACAGGGACAAAAGACGACTTGGTGTGTTGCTGGTGAGCGTCACGGTGAAGTGACAAGGTTTCATAAATTGTTGCAACTTTAAAGACCAATCACATATTACATTCTAACAAACATTCTCTGTCACAGAATCGTCTAAGAATTATTATCATATCTGTGACTATTTGTTTTTTACAAAATATTGCATGTTTTATAAATCACTGTTAACCTCAGCAAAAAAAGAAAGAAAAAAAAAATCAGGTAAGACTTGTTTTGGGTGATGTTGTGGCCCTCAAAGTGCTTTGAGCCAACTTCGACAATTAATTTAAATGACTTTTCAATGAATAATTGTATACGAATAACTCACAGCGTTGTTTACTGACTCTTACTGAGCCTAGTCAGCTCATACTGACACTCACCAGCAAAAAAACTGCTCTACTGGTAGGACTATAGTACACACCGGTATATAGGTTTATAATACTAATACCTTTGCTTAAATATTGTGTTGCTATCTTTTTCAACTATTGCATTAAGGCTGTTAAGGCTTAAGGTTAGTAGTAAGATTTTTTTTCTTGAAAATTTCTTAATAGTTTAGATTTCTTTGACAACTTATATCTTCGAAGGGTCATCGAATGGAAAACTTCTGTTGATAAGGAATAATACAAACTATTTCCTATCTACAGAATGTCCAGTTTTCCAATTCTTCCCCGGGCTTCCAAAAAAGAAGACATCACTAACACGGAGCACTACTGGTTTAGAATGGACCTTTACAGAATTATATATGTATATACATATATATATATATATATATATATATATATATATATATATATATATATATATATATATATATATATATATATATATGTGTAGATTCATGAACTGGCACCTAATGATGCCAGAATTTGTTCATTTTGATCATATTGGTCTTTTATTGCCTGATTTTATAATATGACTAAATCCATTCTAAATCGACCATTTTACGAGACATATAACGTATACAATTAAGAACAGTACTGAAAACTTACGACGAACTATGAACAGACAACTTACATCGCGAACCGAAAAGAAATCAGGTATATACATACTCGCATGAACACACACACACACACACACACACACACACACACACACACACACACACACACACACACACACACACACACACACACACACACACACACACACACACACACACACGCATGTATACACACATATATACATACAAACATACATACATACATACATACATACATACATACATACATACATACATACATACATACATACATACATACATACATACATTCATTGATTCATCCATACATGCATACATACCTGAACCAGACGTAATACCTGGTTACTGGGACAAAGTAGGAGGACTTGCGGACTCAATCCCGACATTTCCGTATCGCTATAAACCTGCGACAAACGACGCCTCCCTTGTTCCTAATTACTTCCTCTATTTTGTTAATTGCCCTTTATCGACTCCATTCTCCTGCAGAATGTGAGGTCTCACTACATTTTACCCCTTTGTCCCTACTCCCCTCATTATCTTTTTCCTAAGTAAGTTACAGTATTTTTTTTCGTAGCTTATTGTACCTACAGGCTCACCTCTTTTCTCTCTCTCCAAATTCTTTTACGTGATTCCTACTAATGTTTTAGACTCTTATTCTCCTAGTCTCCACATGTAAGTATTCCTATCTATCCTTTGCTTAAAAAAAAAAAAATCTCATTTTCTTTAAGTAGAAAACCATGTTTTTTTTTTCCAAAAAAAGAAAACCTCATTTATTCGAGGAAAAAAAATCGTTTTTTCGATCATGGTAAAAAGTCCTTCGGGCTCGGGAATGTTGGGAGTCAGCGACCTCATCCTATTGTCATCTCAGATCATCTTCATATCTTATCCTCATCATCATCACTCTTCTGTTATCTATACTATCCCTTGTGTACTTCTCTGTTATCGTTGTCTAGTGCCCGTGGAAGTTCTCTGTGTTGTTCATGTCCACCTAGTATTTTCCTGTTCTTCTTACTGTATCTTTTAGATTTTCTGTTACTTTTTGTTTGTGTATCCTTGTCATCCCGTCTTATTGTTTGTTTTCAGTTCATTTTGTCCTTCTATGCTTTTGTCGTTTTAACCTTCGTTTAGCTTCGGATTTGTCTGTGTCATTCAACCTTTTGTACTTTTGTCGTCTTAACCTTTCTCTGACTTCGGATTTGTCTGTCTCAGTCGGTCTTTATCCTGCTTCATTTCCTCCTCCTCCTAATCCCCTTCCTTATTTCGTTATGCTAGGAAGTATCATGAACGTCTTTGGCAGGCCAAGACACAACCTGACGCCTGTGGAGACTCCTGGACACAACAGACGACTGGTATGCCATAAGAGTCTTCGATGTACCAAGGCACTCTGGCGCATCAGAACATTGGTGGGTGATGCTGGGGGTGATCCTCAGCGCGCCAAAAACGTCTCTTGGCATGCCAAGACCCTCGTCAATCCGCCGGGACACATTTTGACTCGTTCTCTTGTGCGACAGGACAATCCCCCTGTTAACCTGGCTTAGAAATTTACATTTTATTTTTTAACTGCTTATTTCTTCTTTTATTATTATTATTTTTTTTTTTACTGCGGTTTGTCTCTGCTCATCCCTCCGAGCAAACGGATTTCGGGATTTCTTCGATAAGCTCTAATAACGTTTTATATATATTTTTTCATATGCTTAAAACAAGTTTAATTTCAAATTTTCGACCTATCGTTTCATTATTTTTCTTATTTTTTATTTTAATTTTTTGATTAGAGGACGAACACCTATTTATCCGGTGTGTCAGACTAATACATATTTTCCGATCAAATTCCATGCCCCCTTTCTACCTTCACCTCTACGTCTAACACCATCCAGCACATTATTGCAAACCTGATCTTACATTTAAAACATCTTTCCTACTCACAAGATATATGTTTTTCCTTTCCATGTATTGAATATAAAATAAAGTGATCTTCTAGATATTTTCATGTTATAAAATTCCCTTTTTTCGAGAACATTAAACATGCTGATGAAGTTTTCTTATCACTAAACATCATGCCGCTTTGCGAAGAAAATGTATAACACCAACTACCCATGCATCAGCTTAGAAAGTCATTTGTGTAAAGTCTGTCATAATATTTGTTTCCATTTACATGTTGGATTATCATCAAACAAACAATACTTCTACATCAAAATCATATAAAATATTTTCACCTATGAAAAGGGATACATAATCAACATAAACACAATTTTTGGAAGCTTGTGTGTAATGGTACCCTTCATTCTTTTTACAGCAATTGATGAGCCAATGGAAAGGTAAGGCCATAGCTTAAAAGATCTTAGAGTTAAGTATCTAAGACTTACGAAAGTCGGTCATAACGCATGTGTGAGCTGGAGGCAAAGCTAGTAATATTTTCTTGAGACTCTCATTGCTTCAATCTGGAGCATTCTTCGGAAGGTCCGACAGAGTCCGGTTCTTGAGACTCTCATTGCTTCAATCTGGAGCATTCTTCGGAAGGTCCGACAGACTCCGGTGAATGAACTCTAGATTCATAAACCCTAATGATGTTTTTGCTCTTTCAAAACTTTGCCACCAGTTTGCAAAGGCGTTTTCTCCTAATTCTTGTCTACCAAAGCCTCGTCCTATATGCATTCTTCCTCTCTCTCTCTTGCAGCACAGGAAGAGACGACCGAGAAACAGTAAGTCGATAATCATTCTTCCTAATCCTTGTCCTGTGATTGGCGTCGATCATAAGCCTCACGTGGCAGTTTTAATAACACAGCAGTACAAAACTTGCAGATTACATGCCATTTGATTCATGTGGCCATATGACTAACTTGTTCATATTCTTAGACTTCTTTGATTGCTATCTATAAAGGTAAATTTAAATCAGTAGCTGTATAATATGGAATCCTTTCGTTACTTTGAGTACTTTTCTTTTTTTGGGCTTATGCTGTTTTATTTCATCCTTTGCTATATTATGAGTTGCTAATTAACCTGTTCTGTTTTGCATAATTTCTTACTTCGAGCTGAAATCACTTGTCTCTCTCTTGTGGAAAATAAAGAGTAAAACCTGAAACCAAAATAGCTTTTTCTCTTTCACTACGTGGTTGTCTTTTTCTTGTGAAATTCTAAAAAGAAATATTAAGTCATTATACCCAACCTCGTCTTACTTCACTTCACCCAAATCTGTTAACTTGTGTTCAAGGTCTCTTTTGGTTTTTGGAAAGAAGTTGGGAATAAGAAAAAAAGAAGCCAGCAGCTTACAAGGGCTTTGCTTTGCTGGGAATATTGTGATATAATACAAGAAGTAAAATTATATCTAGAGCTAAGGGTTATGTCCTTTCACGCATTCTTAACGGGAAATTTTGTGTGGAATTGGTGAATAAAGAGGAGGCAGTAAGGGTGCAACTGCTATCCAGATACTCTCTATTTCATTGTCAACCAACCCAAGTCCTATATAATCATATCATGAGGGAACAGGATCCGAAGAAGTTGGGAATCTCGGCCCTGAGGATGATATATGTAGAATAACGAACACAAAACACTTCACTCACTACGCCCTTGTTGGCAAACTAGCTCGGAGGCAAGTTGTTGATGCTCGAAGTTCTTCCTTCTTTTAATTCACCTCTTGGCACTCTCCCACCTCTACATCTTTTACTCTTTTCTGCTTATTCCACCTTTCTTTATCCCATAAGCAACCACTTTCTTGCGCCTACCAGACTGCTTATACCGCTTTGCTTTGTTTTTGCAGTCAACATCAAGCCCAACTGTAAGTCTTTCTTGAAGTTATTATTTTTTTTTTTTTGTTGGATATGTATACGATAGTGTCTCCCAGCGCCCTATGTTTAAGCGAGAGGTGATCGGCATGTGTCATCGATAACCCTTGTGTACGGGTCGAGCATTGTTCAGAGACATTAGTCCCAAGCACGGTGACCAAGCACGGTGATTGATTTTGTATACGAGCATTTGATTTTGATGCACCATTTCCTGAATAAAGGAATATGGCCTTAGGCATGTACTGCAGAAAACGTCTGTTAAACAGGACAAGAACATTCAGAACTCCAAATGTATTTTCACCAAATGTGAAGGGAAGTCCTTCAAAGTCTTTATTTTACATTATGATTTACACATAAAGGACAAGAAATGATTTATACTTACTAAAGACAAGAAACGATGTTTACACTTTAAGGACAGAAACCAACTTATAGTTTACAGACTGGATATTCATTAATGACAAAGAAATGAGAAGTTCCAAGTCTTTCATTCCATATTACCAAGTAGACTTGACAAGCGCCACTTATTTAGTATCAACTCACAGAATAGACAATTGATACGAAAGACCAATTTGTTTCTTTGTGGGATAATAAAATATTTATATACCCATTAAAGACAAAGTAATATATAGTTCACAGACTGAATATCATTTGATTACATAGAAATCACATATTCCAAGTCTTTGATCCCACGTTACCAAGTAGACCTGACAAGCTCCAGTTCACAACTTAGACAAACTGATATAAATGACCAGCTTGCTTCTTTGTGGGATTCCACTAGTGACGTTCTTTACCGGCGCTTCTATTCTTGTAGATATTCTCGCGCCGAAGAAGTAACTCGCATTTATACAAGACGAAAACTTTGTCGAGTTATTTCTGTTTCTTTACGTATATGTAAAAATGTTTCCAGTAGAAAAGAAATGCACTTCTTCTTACATGTTATTTTGCCCCATTTCAAGACTGCATGACTAGATATTCTGAAAATGATCAGTGACAAAAAGATTGTCTTACAATACCTATCTAAACCCTAGATGCCCTACGAAATAAAACATTAGAATATATGTACAAGACAGAACAGTACTTCTCTATCATACAAAAAATATTCACTATTACTATTAGAAATTATACAATGTTCCTGTCGTATTCAGTAAATTATGTTTACATCTGTACATGTACAGCATGAATATCAATATTTGTATGATACGAAAGCATACGTGATAAAAAAAAATACTGTTATACTCAGTCATAAAACTACATTTACCCATATTGGCATAATCTAAAATTCTATTTACATGAAGAGAAGCCAAATATATATTAGTCCATACTTATACATGCATACATATGGACATGCATGTGTGTGGGGGGTAGGGTTATATATGTGTGTGTGTATGTGTGTATGTTGCATGTGTGTATGAAAGTATGTATGTATATATGTATGTATGTATGTATGTATGTATGTATGTATGTATGTATGTATGTATGTATGTATGTATTTATGCATGTATATATGTATACATGTACGTATGTATGCATGTATATATGTATGTATGTATATATGTATGTATGTATGTATGTATATATGTATGTATGTATGTATGTATGTATGTATATATGTATGTATGTATGCATGTATATATGTATACATGTATGTATGTATGCATGTATATATGTAAGTATGTATGTATGTATGTATGTATGTATGTATGTATGTATGTATGTATGTATGTATGTATGTATGTATGTATGTATGTATGTATGTATGTATGTATGTATGTATGTATGTGTGTGCGTATGTGCGTGTGTGTGTGTGTGTAATATCATATGTGTATGTATATGTGTATTCGCACGGTTATGTGTTTGATCTGGTGTTTACGAATATATGAACATGTGAGAGTATTTTGATATATTTCTGACTTTTTACATGCAAGAGTACACTTGTATGTTTAGTTGGACACATAGTAGATGGCGAGAAGTTTGGTGCATGGTTTGAATATGCATGTGAGCACGGTGTTGATGTTTTCATATATCCATAAGTTCTTTTATACAAATCGCTAGACGCGTGGCGTTGTTAACGGAGACTACTTATTCTGCCGCGCTTGGCGAAGTCCTTGACTTTCCCTTCCTCTGTACCTACCGGGTAGATTCCTAGTTTGACAATGATGACTCAAAACTTGTCATTATTCTCACTCTAACCCAAACAAAATTGGTTCCCTAAGGCGTATAGAGGTGGGTACATGGGTGTTAGGAAGTTAGAACTAGATACAGTCATTTGAAATAAAGATATCAAGATGAAAGTGGGGTACCAAGGAAGAACTGAAAAATCAAGGATGGGTTGGGCATTAGTCCAAAAGGTACAGAGGTAAAAGGACGCGCGTGCTGATGACGTCAGAACGCTAGAAGCGGGTAGTGGTGGGGAAGGGTGGAGTCTGAGCGTCTGTCAGAAGGACTTTCGTCACATACTTATGATACTGTATCACCTGCAGTTCATCTCATTGCCATGATCTTGGTATTTGTACCTCATGAATCCTAGATTCTTTGTCACTGAAATATTTTACCATGAAGCCTCTCATGCATATATATGTATATATATATATATATATATATATATATATATATATATATATATATATATATATATATATATATATATATATATACCCTTCCTTTCTCCTCTTACGTTTTTAGTTTTTGCTTATGTACTCACTTTTCAAGGGATGAAGCTCAGACATTTTGTATATCATCGACATTCTACAACCTGTAACGTCTCATAGATTACCGTTGTGAGTTTTACAAGACATCTTAAAAATGCTTTTTAGTTGTAGTCTCTGTCAGATTCGAATCCAACTTTCCATTAGCAAGACTTGATTGCCTGAAGAACATCTGAGATGAGATACGCGGAAAGTTTAGATAGACTGAAATAGCTTAAGATAGAAACTAAGACGCATATAAATTTGTTTTTAAGCATTTGTAGTAGACATATTTGGAAATCTAATATTACCAACCATTCATCTGGTCTTCTGTGGGAAACAATAGATTATGATGCGTTTGAAAATGCATTAGGTCCTGTCTATGATTCATTAGGAACTCTAGCAGGATGCAATTATACATCTCGAGGTAAAACACTCTGCTTATTTCATGCACTGCACTTAAAGGTATCTAATCATATTCATGATATGGGGCACTTTAACATTCTCTATTGTACAGACTTCAATATAAATTCTTACGTATAAAAAAGACAAAAGATTTTATTTTCTTCATTGCATAATAGTCATGACATACAAATATTCAACGGACCAAAGAAGAGAAACTCTTATGCTCAGACTGACGTCTCACTAGAGAAGACGGCAAGATCAGACACCCCCGAAGGCTCGACCACAAGAAACTCGTATATCGTAGAGATGACATTATAAAACAAACACCTGAAGGACGGCTAAAAAAAAAAAGAAGTTTGTATCGCTGGACTGACATCTCGGTAGAGACAGAAGACTCTTGCTTTCCCTCTTTGACATAAACTAGTTACTTTAGTACTTTACTAATGAGTCCCTTTCAACAGACAAATCGACGGGGTCGCCCCCACGTTTGCGCAGAAGCCGGTCATCAAACAGGAGGAAGGTGGCAAGTTGCTCAACTTCGAATGCCGGGTCCTTGGCGAGCCCAAGCCTTCTATCACCTGGTATCGCGACGGAATCAAGGTGCAAGAATCCGCGCGATGCAAGGTCAGTGTCCTTAAATCTAAAATTCTTAGTCTAAGTTATCTTTATTCTAAGATTACTGATTCCGGGTTGAACTTCTTATTTTTCTAAGATTACAGGACTAGAAAGGTTTCAGGCACTTCGTCCAAGTTAAATCTAAAATTCTTAGTCTAAGTTATCTTTATTCTAAGATTACTGATTCCAGATTGAACTTCTTATTTTTCTAAGATTACAGGACTAGAAAGGTTTCAGGGACCATATCAGGTAGTCACTGTGGTTCTAGATAGCTGTTAGATGGTGATTGGTCATGGATGATATAAGATAAGCTGTCTGATTCTAGATTTCTAAGTTATGATTCACTGAGGGTACCTGTACTTAAAACTGGACATTTGGTGTTGGGACAAA
Source organism: Oratosquilla oratoria (assembly GCF_046742065.1). Taxonomy (NCBI): domain Eukaryota; kingdom Metazoa; phylum Arthropoda; class Malacostraca; order Stomatopoda; family Squillidae; genus Oratosquilla; species Oratosquilla oratoria. The sequence goes on along the minus strand of NC_134797.1, from coordinate 36,959,450 downwards.
GCACAGGTAATCTGATTTTCTTTTTCTGGGGAATAATTATTACAGGATTAAAAAACAACAGCTAATGATCAGGGGCAGATTAAGAAAAAAGCAAGACGTAGCAAAATTATGGACAGCAAGACTCAAGAATTAGGGTTACAATAATGAAAAGAGACGTAGCATTGAGAAAATTTTCAAGCGAAGCTTAGTAAAATTATCACCCAATATTTGGTTTCAGAATGCATAAAAAGGTAAAGGTAGATAGAGGACAGTGTAGGGAAATAGTATGGATCTAGATGAGATATAGTGTGAGTGAGAACGTTTACAACCCGTAAACAATATAAGCTAAGAACAGTGATATGCCATTAAGATAATGAATATAAGGACACAAGAACATAATAGTCAACATTTCAATTATTCAACATTTCAATTACTCAACATATCAATTAGAGAGAGAGAGAGAGAGAGAGAGAGAGAGAGAGAGAGAGAGAGAGAGAGAGAGAGAGAGAGAGAGAGAGAGAGAGAGAGAGAGAGAGAGAGAGAGAGAGAGAGAGAGAGAGAGAGAGAGAGAGAGAGAGAGAGAGAGAGAGAGAGAGAGAGAGAGAGAGGGAGAGAGAGAGGGAGAGAGTAAAAACAGGGGCTGGTGCAAAGCGTACTGACTGCTCGGCATAAGGGCATCTAATAATAGAAGACTCTTCACCTTGCCACCCCTACTGGCATCAATGGTCGCGCAGCCGCACCTTTACAGTGCTATATGACTATCACTTTTTATCTGAACACCTTAGTAACTTTTCTTAAGATGTCCTTTTATGCATATTTGTACGTCCCAAAAATACACATATACATATACATATACATATACATATACATATACATATACATATACATACACATATACATACACATATACATATACATATACATATACATATACATATACATATACATATACATATACATATACATATGTACATATATAATCATATGCAATATATATATATATTCATATATATATGTGTGTGTGTGTGTATGTACATATACATATATATTCATACTACAGCATACCACAGAATATCCATGATCTTCCTTACAGCAAGATGGACCTGATCGTGGCCGGACTATAAAGAAGACTTTAGATGAACCTGTTTACTTACTAACTTCTGTTTTTGCAGGTGCATATGAAGAAGGAAGAGAAGGGCTACTTCGTGTGTTTGAGCTTGACAGGTGTAACGATGGAAGATGCCGGCAAATACAAGATCACCGCTAAGAACGAACTCGGGGAAAGTAACGCTACCATCAGCCTCAACTTCGACAGTAAGTACCGTTCTACCCGGAACTGGCCTGGGTACCAGTAAGTACGGCCTCGAAGACATTGCATGATAATTCATCTTGGTTAAAATATACAGTCCTTGAAAGTCCTCTAGCTTAATGGGGACAGTGATTACTGTTCTGAAAGTCTCATGCAATGCTTTGTGGACACAAACTGCCGAGATGGTACCGCATTCCGAGGACAGTTGAAACTGTCCTTGCCTGACAAGGGTAGGAACTTACATGACATACCTCCAGGACAAAATACAAAAACTCGACTTAGCTAAGAGTTTATTCTTTGGCCTTAGGGACCACGAAGCTCCACTGTAAGAACAAGGACAATGTGTTTTGATGACGAGAGACTCGTATCAACATAGGGAAAAGACAATAAAAAGAAAATATTCACAGTTTTGGACATTGATAGAAAGATCTGTAAAAAAAGGAGCAGATGGAGGTGGTAGGTTTGTTTAGGAAGGGGAGGAGTACAAGAAACAGGATGCGTGTGCTTCTTGCATGTAAATATTCTTTACATAAATAAAGGTTTCAGAGGTGTGGGAAAATTATAATAGAACGATAACCATGTTCCTAGCGTACAAAACAAAAAAATAACTTATCTCAGCATAGGAACTAATTTGGATTTAAAGAAACAAAG
>NC_134797.1:36927511-36952511 GCF_046742065.1 Oratosquilla oratoria | reverse complement strand
ATACAATTATGCATTAAGCTATATACATATACTGTGTGCGTATTTACTGCCATTATGATGAGCTTTATTGTTTTTAAAAAGAATATGATATATCAGTGCTCTCTCTACATACAAATATATATATATATATATATACATATATATTCATTTACACCTAACACCATTTGATTTTTGTGCTATTAGCTTTATTGGAATTTACGTACATTTCAAATTATACTTACTCAGTTAATCTAATGGCTATGTCTTCATCTTGATTCACCTTTCATCCTATTACCACCATTTTATTTCATTGCATTGCACTTTAATTTTTCATCTTTTTTTTTTATTCTGGTCGAACTCACAAATTTATAAACCTTATCTACTTCCATTATCTTTACAGTATCTCCTTTTCTATTCTTCCTATCCTTTGTTCTATTTTCATTTATTTTTCCCCATATTTTTCTGCGACTAAAGATAGAGATTGACCCTTCAAGACCTAAGTCAGAGAGAATCAACATCCCTCCACTAGTTTTCCATTTGGTGTTGCAGTCCCGAGGGGTTGGCACTCGGTCTCGGGGCTATCGCTTTCGATCATCTTTCATTGACCGATACCAACTACCTTGGGACTGTATGTTTCCAGTCAAACATACTTAAAGTAATAGCTATCCTTATTCCATGCCTTTCTTCATATATCTACAATACTTTACCAGCAGATGTTTTCCTCAATCCTATTTTTTTTTATCTATGAATTCCAAGGATGAAACACCCAGAAACCTTTGTTTCCTTTTTATCTTACTTGTTTATAATCTCTATGTCTGCTGTAATTTTTCACCATATTTGAAACGCATTTAATTTTCCTGTGAAAATATTTTCTTTACTCGCCCCTTCTTATCGGCCATCCGCCCTTCGACCATCCAAAAGCAAAATGAAAGTTTCTCCAAGACTAAGAGGAGTCAACTTTCACTATTCTTTATTCACCTTTTTGCCGAAAGCAGCTCATTCTGGTCTTTGCTTAGCATAAACTTTCTGAGCAAAGCCTAACATCTTCTCATCTTCACCACTCGAACCACGAGCACTCACACACGAGCAGCACGCACACGCATGAACACAAACACTTGTTCCTGCCCCCTGGTCCTTGTCTAATATCACACCACCTGTCCGTCAGGTTCCTTTATGATGCTCACAGGCGACGAATCCCCGGTGCCTGGGGATGGCGTCAAGCCGACCTTCACGGAGCGCCCCAGCATCCGGCAAAGCGACGACTGCTCTAGTGTCATCTTCACGTGCCGCTGTGTCGGCAATCCTGCACCCACCGTCGTCTGGTCAGTGGAACAATACGCATGTCTCAGTTAGTAACAACCGCAGAATATCATACTTGCAAATATGATTTTGATAACAGTGGCTAACCGGTCTCTTGTTTTGGTCACAGGACTTTCAAGGGTAAGAAGCTCAGAGATGCCGGAAGACATAGAATGTCTATCAAGGCTGACGGGAAGATATACCATATTGTCACCCTCGAGGTCTCCAAAGTTACCAAGGCAGACGAGGGTGAATACAAAGCCATCGGGACTAATATCCATGGTGAGGGTGTTGCTACTATCAACCTCCACTTTGAGGGCAAGACGGCATCCGATAAACCTAAGTAGGTGATTTGGACTTAAACTACGAGAATTGCGATAATTACATGGTCATATGCAATGTGTCTTAATGGGTACTGAGAATAATTACTGCTTGTGTGCTTTTTGTAATTAGTTTCTTCTTTATTTTCAGGATTCCCGATGGCAAAGCCCCTCGATTCCCGAAGAAGCCGGAGATCCGCCAAGAGGGAGATAAACTAACTATGGAATGTCTTCTCGAAGCCAACCCGGAACCTGAGGTCACATGGTATCAAGGATCACAAGTAAGTCATAAGAATTATATTCCACTTTAAAATATATAATACTTAACCCTTATTCATTAGTCAGAAGTCTTGTTGGCTGAGTATTCGAGATTTTCCGTAATAATGCTTGTGAAAAGTAAAACAAATTTGTTCTGTTTAGTAAGCAATTACATTCGTTTTTTTTCACTGAAGTCAAACACTTGGTCAATAACCATCCTCGTACAAAGGATTCACTCATATCTGTTCACTGACCCAGCGCTGTTGATCTTTGAGTTTACATTTGAGTGTTACTCGTCTACAGATGGTCCAGCAACACTCCCGCATCTCCATGTACAAAAAAATCTGCGGGAAGGATCAGTACATTGTGTCCATTACTATAAGCAACCCGACCGCTGACGACGGCGGCAACTGGCGAGTCAACGCGTTTAATCCCTTCGGTGACTCCAACGCCAATATCGCTCTCAACTTCAAGGGTAAGAGTTAGATATCAATTCTTCATCAATTATCTTTTCTAATTCAAGGTTATTCTGAGATCAAGATATAGAAAAGAAGTAGCTGTGCACTCGGAAGTTCAAATGAATAATGCTAAATGTTGTTTTTGTATTGCAGAGGGCAAGGCCATACCGGACGGCTACGCACCTACTTTCCTCGACAAACCTGCCATTATTCCCAACGAATCGGGAACAATGATCACAATGAAGGTAAACGCACATCTAAAAAGTCTCTGACAATGCACATCCGTATAGATATAATCTATCAGGATAGAATACACACATTAACAAAACATGCATTTGAAATCAAGTGGTGGTTAATTTTCTAATAACAATGTTTGTCTAAATCTAAGTCTAGATTGCAATCAACTTAGGCATAGCTTTATACCACTCCCATTTCACTGATTTTTATATAACTGGTGTTACAGCGTTCAGAAATACACCTAAATTTACAAACACGACCTGATTTATTTACGTATTTATCTTTATTCTATTACATTTCTTTTATTGATTAATCTTTTAATTTCTATATATTTTTTCTTGTATTCTAGGTGCGGTGCAAGGCCAAGCCCCAGCCGAGCGTTGAGTGGTTCAAGGACGGTGTAAAGATCGAGGCAGCGAAGAGACTCGTCATCAAGGAGCACAAGGTCACGGCAGAGATGTTCGAGTACTCCTGCATCGTCAAGGTCAGCTAGAAACATATACGTGGTTTTGGATGGGGAAAGAACTCGAGATAGTGCTCTGTTAGTTTGCAAAGTGCAGATCCGTTCTGTACCTCCAGTCTCCTAGGGGAGTTTATGTCTGCTACATAGGCTTTCCTAATGGATTGTTCTATTTCAAACTTATAGTTCCGTTTTGTTGAACTACGTGGATTCATCATCATGGAGCTACTAAACAGATCTGTGCAGTTCAATAATGTGAAAATCATATGTCCATTGCTCTGTTAGTTTGCAAAGTGCAGATCCGTTCAGTACCTCCAGTCTCCTAGGGGAGCTTGTGTCTGGTACATAGACTTTCCTAATGGAGTTTCAGTTTCAAACTTATAGTTCCCTTTTGTTGAACTACGTGGATTTATCATCATGGAGCTACTAAACAGATCTGTGCAGTTCAATAATGTGAAATTCATATGTTCATTGCATCAGTTGAAGTTTCCAGTGAGGTTGGAAAATAACTTGCTCATATAATTGGAATATGATTAGTTGTAGGAATAAAACCATTTAATGTTTTATCAAATGTACAGTTAATACTGCCTTTCAGATCTTAGATGAAATAGATACATGTATTTCATCTGTGTCTAATTCAGCAATATAAATAGGTAAATAGGTTTAAACCACTGAGATACTACCAGTGACCAACGACAGATACCGTAAATACGCAACATAGATAAAACTACAAAAACACCGAGAAGCCAAATGCTTTTAATTAAGCAAATCACAAGACTTAAATATTTACTACTGACCTCAAGCCCATAATTCGGGCAGACAGTATTTTACGTCAACACTGCCTTCCAAAAGACTTTTTCAAAATTGGTAAACCTCCTATGTGATTCCTCGACTCCTAAAGTCCTGTTACCTACAACCACCACATCCGAAAAAAGTAAAAATTGGCAATAATTTCCAAAATCCTGACTGCCTTCTCTTCATAACTAAATAACCATTAAACTTCAAGTGTACTTGAAGATTTCTTTAAATAATCTATTAGTAAATTTTGTAAGATGGTGTGAGTAATAAATATGATATTACGTGTCTGTCTATATTAGATGCCGTGCAGTTAGTTCATGGAATGAAGGTTTTTATTTTCTTTATCAGACGCTACTTTTTCCTTGTAGACGCAATTTTCGATTTGTTTTTAAGAATGCCTATTTTTCTACATTTTGTTTAGCTCATTTCGTCATCAACTATTTTTTTTTTCTCATAAAAGAATATCAATTTCCATGTTTCATTTTTCTGGTTTCTGAGTTTTCTTGTTTATCCAGAAGTTTCTACAATTTTCTGAAAAAAAAAAAAATCAAGAGTCATGCCAACAGCTATCATCAACTTAATCGGCACGTTTTAATAGATATCGTTAGATTGTTTTGATCGACGTGTTATATCAATGGTAACTGGGCTTCATCTCTCATTGAAGAGGGTCTGTTCTGTGTATGAAGTTTACTCCTGTCAGGGTGAATTGGTTGTCAGTAATGACCTCATTTGTCCAAGTTTATGAACTGTCATGAGAGCGAGGTTTGTCTGAGGGTAAATGCGTCCTGCTGGTGTGACTTGACATAGATAGCGTTTCCCTTCCCTGCGGCAGGACCCGTGCGGCGCGGATGCAGGCAAGTACAAATGTATAGCCGTCAATCAGTTCGGTGAAGCCACTGCCAACGTCAACCTCAACATTGAATCAGAACCCGAACCCGAAGGACAACCGCCGATATTCTTGGAGAAGCCGACCATTCGCTTCGAGGAAAACAAGGGGAGAGTGGTGATGGTGGCCCTCGTCAAGGCCGATCCTAAGCCCACGTCGATATGGACCAAGGACGGTAGAAATCTCTCATCAGACTCTCGGGTGACGGCATCGGTGATGCAAGAGAGCGAGAGCGTTTACAGGATTCATCTGGAGCTTAGGGTAACCCGTTTGGACGTGGCCAGCTTTCTTCGTAGCGCACCGAATTAATTTCGACGCCGGCGCATTTCCGTTATGATTATTATTTTTTTTTTTTCACCTATTATTCATTATCATTTTTTTTTTTTTGTCTTTGAGACAACGCATTTTCCTTTTTTTCCTCGCCAGAAAGAGGATACCTTTTATTGCTTTGCTAACCCTGTCCCGAGACATGAGACGCCAGACTAACGCCATAATACTCGTTTCTGTGACGTTACAGGCTTCATCATATTGACAATTCATGCACCTGCCAATACGCCAACCAATAACAACATACGCGCTAATACAACTCATTCAAAAGAACTACTACCAACAGACTAATTGCTTGATTATGTTAGCTATAGAAAATAGGGACTTTTTATTCGTGACAATGTGATATATGACTGTAACGAACATACATTCTTACATGCATGTTTATTGTTATAGACTGAAAACTCAAATACACTTACATATACACATAGACACACACACACACACACACACACACACACACACACACACACACACACACACACACACACACACACACACACACACACACACTCACACACACACACATACACACACACACGCATGCATACAGACACACGCACACACACACACACACACACACACACACACACACACACACACACACACACACACACACACACACACACACACACACACACACACACACACACACACACACACACACACACACACACACACACACACACACACACACACACACACACGCAAGTACGCGGACCTTTGTATGCTTGTGTGAGTGAGTGTGTGTATGTTTATGCAACTGGACAGAACATTAATTTGCAAACTCAAATAGGAAAGTAGACTAGAAATAACATGCACGGACAATGAATATATATACTGTATATGTAATCAATTGCCTAGACAATTCATCATTATGACTTACTATTTGACTGAACAAATGAAGATACAATTCAGAATGAGAAATATAGCATCCAAAATACCTTTTGACATTACCAATCCTGACAAATATTAGTTCACTACTCCTACAAATTTAGCATTGCCACGAGACGACAGTTTTTTTTTTTCCTTTTTGTTTTGTTTTTGTTTTGTGAGGTACGTGTCTTGTTCACTTTGCTTTCTCTGGTGTACAGAAACCGCAGCCAACGGACGGTGGCGTGTACAAATGCAACATCAAAAATGAGTTTGGCGAACTCAACGCAAATCTGAATCTTAACATCGAAGGTAAATGCTGAAAACACAAGTGTGTTCGTGTGTATATACGTATGAAAAGAGTGTTACTCTGGTGTCTGTGATTGTGCAAGGCACACAATATTGCTCAATGACATAAGATTTCTTTCCAACGTTTCTAACCTTGTCTGAGTTTGTCATGAGGGATATTATAGGAAGAAAAGGAAACACATTTATAGTGGGTACATTACATAGAGTGAATCTACCTGGACGCCATATATAAAAATACACAAATGAATATATACGGAAATGAATAAAAAAACATACAAAAACAACATAATTTTACTTTATATCTATTTTTGTGGTTATTTTTGTATTTGTGTATTAATGTATTTTTATATATTGGTGGTCCGAGGGCATTCAGATGGCTTTATCCAGTGCATCATACTCACTCTATATCTGTTTGCTCTTCTTCGTATTATAACTCAATAAAACATCCTTAGGTATGCTCACTGGCAATAGCCCTTTTTTATATACAATTATTCTCTCATTTGCCTATACACTTCTCTTCCTCTCTTACAAAAACCGATCTCGCGAAAGCTTGTGCTCTGATCTAGCTGATCTATGATCCATCCCTAAAGACAAACCCTAGACAGGGTCGTAAACCCTTTGTCACAACAGACGTTGTCAGATAACATTGATTCATACTTAATTTCATAATACGGATGATGACATCATGATCATTCCGTTACTTGAGACATTTCCTTCCTTCCACAGTCGCCCCGACCATCAAGAAACCTCCGAAGATCGTGTCCATCGTCAACAGGAAGGTCACCATGGAATGTCTTGTCATGTCATCCTCTCAGCCTGCCGTGACATGGTACCAAGGATCCAACCGTGTTAAACTCGATTCTCGCCACTGCGTGTCTGTGAACCAGGTACATCTTCTCTTTCTTATCTGATTCTCTTTCAAAACATCCAGATGAGTCTGTCTTAAATCATATATTAGTAGCTGTTATATGTATCCCTAGGATATTAATGAAAACTTCACATATGTCCAAAATAGTCACTTTTAAAGGTCCGATATGTGCAGTAGTAGCTTTGATAAAAAATATTTTGATTAACCTTTCATAATTCGATGATGTATTCTGGAATTTGTTCTGGGAATCACCGGGCAATGTTAATCCCTTGTATAATGTTGTTTAAACCTAATTAGATATCGATCAATTAAGATCCTAGTTTACCCGAGTCTGCCTCTCGGTTGATGATTATCTGTTATTTAGATGATGATCTCAACAATACAGTTTGAATAAGTTTGAACATGACTATTAATAAACCCAACAATACTGGTTCTATACAGTACCATACCATATAATATCATCTTGTATCATTCTTCTCTTCCCAATCCCTTGCGCCCTTCGATTCCTGACCGGCCCACAGCATTCGGAAGGCAAGTACATGGTCCAGATGGAGATCCTCAAGGTGGACAAAATCGACGCGGGTCACTACAAGCTCGTAGCCAAGAACGAGAAGGGCGATACGACCTCCCAGACTGTCGAGCTGACCGAGGAGCAGATAGCACAGGTGAGGGCGAGAGTCAAGTGAAGAATGAATATATATATAAAGTCTCAGTGAAATTAAGATTACGTACTTTATCATGCGAGTTGGTGTCAGGGAATAGTTGGGACGAGTTCCAGAACATTCCTTTTGAACGCTCTGCATGGTACAATCAGTAGCATCATTGCCTTTTGGCAACCGGTCACACAGTCCCAGTGGCGGAGATAGGTAATCCATATATATGTTCTGCATAAGTATGTTTATATATGTTATTCATTCATTATCTTTATTAAACAAAAAACAAAACACATGGTTCTGGTAAAAATGCGCTATTAACACTATTTTTTTTTCTTTCCTTTTTTCCTGAAGAAAGAGCAAAAGAAGGAAGAGGAGCAACAGGAGGTAGGTAACATACTAGAAGTGTTATCTTTGAATAAAAGACTTGACTAGGATACTAAATACTGAAGCGAACAGAAAGGCTACCCATCACATTTCTCTAATGAACAAATGTCCACTGAAAGAAAAAGTCTGTTTTGATATGTACATGTATAAAATCTCTCTCTGAATACTGCATCCCACGTTCATTCGAATGTATCCCAATCACATTTCAAAATAAATTGGCTTCGTAATCAACTACTAATATTGAGTCTCTTGAAACACCCAATTTTCGAATTTTACATAATGAATGTATCAAAGTATTCTTTGGTTATATTTTACTTCCCTGTAGCCCTGAAATTGGTTCTCAAAGTTCATTCGTTAATGACTTTAGTTCCGTTCGCTTCAAAAAAGTTAGATGACCCTAAAGACCTTACCTTTGTGTGAAAACATAATAAAGTTCTAATATTTTCTATCAACATGGATTGCAAAACATCCATGATGTCTAATTTCTTAACAAAAACTGTTATCAATAGGATTGCATGACATAGGGAAGGTAGGTGCTACCTCAAAATCCAAATCATTCATGACTTATACCATATGAAATAAATCATGACTCAGACATACTACATATTACCTAAAACGCTACATTTCTTACATAATAAACATAATGACTCACAGACACACATCGTAGCTGACTATAAAATGTCCTAATACTTCGTAAAAAAAAATACAGAAGAAACGAATATACTGATGAAAATTTAATCATTCTATGTAGTCTTTAAAACGTTTTAACCATTACTTGCAAGGTTATGGGCAAAACCGTTTTACATTGATAAATCCCTGGAATATCCTGATAACAAAAAAGGCTATTTCATTTCTCTAATTTTTTGGTGTTGTGAAATTAAGATATGTACTTCTATACAGCTCGAAGAAGATGAGGAGGAAGAAGTTTCGGAGGAAGAGTATGAAAAAGAAGGGGATGAGTCTGAGAAGGAGGAGAGCGAAACTGAGATCCTAGTAATTGAAGAATCAATTGAAGAATCAGAAGAAGAAGAGAAAGTTACAGAAGAAAAAGTTGAACTAAGTGGCACGGAAATGGATAGTGAGTCTACTGAATATATTTCAGATGAAGAAGAGAACAGGCAAAAAGGTTCTAAGGGTGACAAGAAAACAATAACCAGAACTGAGGAGGAAGAAATAATTTTTGAAAAAGAAGGTGATAAGCCTAAACAGAAGAAAACTGAAGAATCTCAGATGACAGCAGGAAAGAAAACTGAGAAAGATAAAAAGGAGAAAGATAAGCCCAAAGATAAAGGGGACAAAAAATCACGTACTTCTGATCACACAGACGAGGAAAAACAAAAGAAAAAGGAAGGGCATGATGAGGTAAGAGGTGACAGAGAAGAATCTCTTGGCGTGGAAACGACAGAAGACCGACCTGCAAGTAAAGACTCTAAAGAGAAACCCAAAGATCGGAAGAAGAAGAAAGGAGAAAAACACGAATCTCGTACCGAAGGTGCTCCAAAATCCCCGTCTGATGAACATCAGATAAAGGACGCAGATAAAGAACAAAAACCTGAAGGTAAAAGAGATAAAAAAGAAAGATTTGTCGGCGTAGAAACGATAGAGGAAAGTAAAGACATTGACCAGAAGCCAAGAGATAGAAAGAAGAAGAAAGAAGAAAAGCATGAAACTAAAAAAGATGACAAAAAAAGGTCTGTCGGGATTGAAACGCCAGAAGAACGTCCTGAAAGTAAAGACGTTGACGAGAAACCTAGAGACCGGATGAAGAAGAAAGAAGAAAGACACGAGTCACGCGATGAAAATGCTCGAAAGTCTCCATCAGATGAACCTCAGACAAAGGGTAGAGATAAAACTCAAAGGCATGAAGATAAAAGAGATGAAAGAGAAGAACCTGATGGCGTTGAAGTGACAGAAGAACATCCTCCAAGTAAAGACAAGAAACCGAAAGATCGGAGGAAGAGGAAAGAAGAAAAGCATGAGACTACAAAAGATGAAAAAGAAGGGTCTGTCGACGTTGGAACAACAGAAAAACTCCCTGTAAGTAAAGATGCCGACGAGAAACCCAGCGATCGGAAGAAGAAGAAGAAAGAAGAGAAATATGAATTTTGTCCTGAAAGTGGTCGTAAATCTCCATCGGATGAACCTCAGACAAAGGGCACAGATAAAATACAAAGACATGAAGATAAAAGAGATAAGAAAGGAGAATCTGTCGGCATGGAAACGACAGAGGAAGGTCCTGCAAGTAAAGATGTCGATGAGAAACCAAAAGATCGAAAGAAGAAGAAAGAAGAAAAATCTGAATCCCGTCCAAAGTCCCCGTCAGACGAAACCCAGGCAAAGAAAGCAGATAAAACACAAAGGCGTGAAAAGAAAAGAGATAAAAAAGCAGAATCTGTTGACAAAGAAACAAAAGAAGAACGCCCTACAAGCAAAGACACTGACCAGAAACCCAGAGATCAAAAGAAGGGAAAAGAAGAAAAACACGAAACTACAAAAGATGATAAAGAAGATTCTGTCGACGTGGAAACGACAGAAGAAAGCCCTACAAGTAAAGACATTGACAGGAAACCCAGAGACCAGAAGAAGAAGAAGAAAGAAGAAAAACAGGACTCTCGTCCAGAAGGTGCTAAGTCTGAGCCAGGTGAACCCAAGTCAAAGAGTACAGATAAGACAGAAAGTTTAGAGGAAAGTCGTCCCAAGATCTCGCCATCTGATCGTCCAAGTACTGATGCCCGTATAGGTGAGAAAGTTGTAATTGATATAGGTGCCTTTGATTCCGAGGAAGAAGAAATAGTCCCTGAAAAAGTTGACATAAAAACTACGAAAAAACAAAAGGTGACTGAAGATAAGAACGAAAAGAAAAGAGATAAAATCACTGAAGGTAAAGATGAGAAGAAAAGAGATAAAGTTATTGATGATGAAGACGATACAAGTAAAGCTAGCACTACAAGCGAGAAGGTACAACCTAAACACAAGAAAAAAACAGAAAAGAAAACCACAGAGAGCAAAACGGAAGAAGAGGTGAAGTCACCCTTAGAACATGAAGACGATAAACATGTAGAAGATAAAAGTGACAGGAAGACAGAAAGGAAAAAACACAAAAAGCCTAAAGAAGGAGAAGATCACTTACCCAAAACTAAGACAGAAAAACCTTCTGTCGAAGAAACAGTTCCCGGAAAACAGGAGTCAGAACGAACGAAAGAAAGACGTCATAGATTAAAGTCTCCCCTTGAAGAAGACGAATCTGACCATTCCGAAAAAATGACACTTGCAAAGCCTCGTACCGAAGTCGAAGGCCAAAGTCGCAAAAAAAGAACAGAGGATATTGAGATATTGGTTGAAAGAAAGCACCATAGACGCAGACCAAAGAATTACCCAGGAGAACATGAAGTCCCTTCAGAAGAATCCGATGAATCGGTCGTATTGAGGAAACATTCTATGCAAGAAAACGTAGATGGACAGCATTCTGTCACGACTGAGAAATATGTTAGATACATAGATGCAAATGGTAAAGAGCGCGTCGAACATGAAAGAGTGAGGTATAATCTCGGGGAAAAGCCGGAGGTGATTGAAGGCTTAGGCCACGCTCACCGTTTCTCGGAGGATAGCTCAGATGAGGAAGAAGAATTTGTGATGTTGCATGGGTATGACAGGCATAAGGATAGGAGATGGAAAAGTGACACCTCTGAGAGTGATGACGATGAGTTTTTCGAACACACTATTAGACGCAGTCGGCCTTTTGTCAAATCTGATGAATATGTGGAATACGAACATAAAGTATTGCATAGTAGTGATGATGATGAAGATAACGAAATGGAATCCTTGCGGGAGGCTTTTGAACGTAGCAAGGTGGAAGAACCCACATCTAAGAAAGGAAGACCAAGAGGCCGCTTTCCTAGAGAGTCCACCGTCTCGGACGATGAGGCCTCACATAAGAGGAAGGATAGTAGTTTAAGAAGTGACGAAGACTCCCCAGAGTATAGAAAGGAACGGGTTCCGGACAGTGATAAGAAAAAGGGCCGAAAGGTTCCCAAAGATGAGTCTGAACCGAGCAATCTTGATGTGAGAGGACGAGACCGTATTCGAAAACATCCAGGACAAGAGGATCTCCCCGTAGGTGAAGAGGAAGGCAGGCGCAAGAGGCCAAGTCGTGCTACCATGAAGAAGGTAGAACACCTCGATGCGACGCTGCTTATTTTCTGCGTCAGCTATGCTGCTGATGCTTTTTTTAGAACTATTTCTGTGGCCAGTAATCTAAGATCAGACTTTAACGCCCATTTTCTCTTTAGCATAATTATGCTTTTCAAGATCATGTTTTCGTGCAGGGATACGGGATAATGCCTGGAAATCGCGATTTCTTTCTATTTTATTTTTCCACTGTTATCAGTGGGAGAAGCTTCAGCTTATGTTCCTAAAGGTGAATTTTTACAGGGTACATTTCTTTCACTTGTTGTGGATTCACAATTCGTTCAACAGTTATCATAGTCTACGTGTTTTAAAAGCGATTTTGTTCATTATCAATGTTTTGCAATATTTAGAAAATATACATTTTATTTGTAATACATTATAATAGCATCTCAAAAAATTGAAACCAAAACAATTGAGTTAAATGTTCCTAATGTGAAAATCCCCTAGATGCAGCTGAAGATCGAGAATGGCTTTCCTGGTGCGGTTATGCTACAGAACTTTGTTCTGAGCCCTACAATTCGCTTCAATTCGCGTTGTTTATAATGCCGCTACACGCGCTGCAAGCAATGGTAGACCCCTTTTGCTTTAGGCACCAATGTCATATATTCATCGCTTTCTGTTGAGCCTTGGCCGATCTGGAATGACAACACCTACATGCCTGAGTAGAACACTTTAAACATAACACTGCTGAAGAAACTATATATACCATTACAGACCTAATGCATTGCACCTCACCTACGCTCGTATCATTATTTTCATCTCGTGCTTTAATATTAATATCAATACAACCTATGCTATTGTAAAAAGAAAAATCTGTGTTAAGATTTTAGCGTGAGTTTTGTATAAAAAATGCTTAGTTTCCCAAATATGCTAGCCATTCAAATTGTACTGTAATAAATCGATCATCCCTGGATTGTTTCGTGAAATGCATTAAATTTTCATTCTTTTTCAGGTAAGAGCATGACTACGGATCCTGACTGTCGGTAAAATAAGCTTAGTCTATACTTTTCTTCTCCCATTGTCTGTCTGCACTTTGATAACTGTTTGCTTTGAGTCTCCTCCCTGATTCTCCTTCCTCACATTTTCCGGATTTTCCTACCTTCCTTTCCAATGTCTTACCAGAATTTTTTTGTTGAAATATTTTGTGATCAATATTAGTAAGTCCCCCTTTTTTTAGTCCTTTTCATATTTTTGTATGGTCATTAGATAAAGATGTTGACGATCCTTTGTTGTGATTCGTGGCTTGTAATGTAATTTTGTCTTACCTCCTTTTAATCAAATCCATCATACTTCAGGATCAAGGTTGGATTTTTTTGTGTGTTGTGTATGTGTTTCAACCCTTTCCTTGTTTCCTTTTCCCTCAAACGTCCAGCCCGACTCTAAAAGTGATGATGAAGACACAGAACAAAAAGACAAACCAAAATCCAAAGAGCAGCAACCAAAAGCAGAGAAAGAGCCTCAGCCTTCGGAGTCGGAGTATGAGAGTTCGAGTTACGAGGAGATTTCCGAGCCAGATGAAGAGGATGAGTCGACTTATGTTGAGATAAGTGGGGACGAGGAGGAAATAGTCATCACTTCTAGGCGAGAGAGCGTACAGGAAGAGGTACATTCGTTCAGAGAGGGAGGAAGTCGAAGGAATTCCAAAATCAGGATGGAAGAGGAGTTTATAGAGGAGAGGACTGAAATGAGGCCCAAGTCACAACCAATTCGAATGGTCGAAGAAATTTATGAAGAAACGAGTGAAGTTGATAATAAAGGGCCGGGGATTAGGGTCGAAGAGGAGTTTGAAGAAGAAGTTAGAACGGTCAAGAAGGACAGTCCAAAGGATACTGGTATCATAATTGAAGAGGTCGAAGAAACCTTTGAAAAGAAAACTCCAGAGGAGAGCAAAAAGAAGGTAGTCGAAAAGAAGGAGACTATCAAGAAAAAAGACGACAAGAAACCCAAACAGAAAAAAGTCGAAGAAGTGCTTGAAGTCGACATGACTGAGGAACCAGCGCAGAAGGAAGAGAGGGAACGCAAAGTATCTAAAAAGACAGAAGAAAGTAAACCACAGAGAGTCAAATCTCCAACGGGCATAAGATTAGAAGAAGAAATTGAGATCGAAACAAGAACTGAAGAACCAAAGAAACAGAAGCCAGGGGAAGTGTCCAAGAAAGAAAAAGAAGTGGAAGTCAAACGGATAAGAAAGGATAAACCTAGAAAAGATTCAATTGAAGAAAGGAAAGATGAGAAGCCAGAAAAGAGGTCTGAGCCAATAGTAATGGAGGAGGAGATAGTGATGGAAGAAAGTGTAGCCTCTCCAACTCCACCCAAAAAGGATGGTAGAGATAAAACCAGAGACCAAAAGATCAAACAAACAACAACAAAGATATCTACGAAGGAGGAAGACATCCCAGAATCTAAACATGAAGTTAAGGAGGATATCAAAGAAGTAAAACAAAAATCAAAAGCTCCAAAATCAGAAAAGACTGTAAGTGAAACAAAGGTTGAAAAGGTTGTGGAAAGAATAGTCACAGATGACGATGACAGTGAGCCTCAGAGGGGCAGAAGCAAACGCAAGATCAAGCAAAAGATAACGAAAATCACCACAAAAGAAGATACTACTACAGAACCCGAATCTGAAACAGAGGAAAGTATCATAGAAGAATTTACGGAAATAACTAAGAAGAGGGACGTCAAGTCTCCCACAACCGACAAACCTGCAGATAAAACTAAGATGAAAAAGGTCACAGAAAAAGAAGTTACGGTAACTGAAGAAGAAAAGAAGCCTCAAAAAGATAAGGACAAAGGTAAGAAGAGCACACAAAAGATAACAAAAGTAACTAAAAAAGAATATTCAGTCCCAGAAACTGAATCTGAAATTGAGGAAAGTGATCGCGATGAAGTTAAAGAAAAAACGGTTACGCCAGAGAGACCTGTTGGTAAATCCAAAGTCGAAGAAACAGTGAGAAAAGAAATTACTGTTGTGAGTGAGGATGAAGCCCCAGTGGAAGAAAAAACAAAAAAGAAAATCAAGGATACCACTGTGACTGAAAAGAAAAAGAAGGGAGAAGTCAAACCCGACAAAGAACCCTCAAAGAAAGAGGATAAGGAGTCCTCAAGGGTTGAAAAGTCATCCTCAAAGAAAGAGGAGAAAAAACCATCAAGAAAAGGAGAGGAAGAGCCATCAAAGATAGAAGAGAAAGTTTCCTTTAGAAAAGAGGAAAAAATAACCAAAAAGAAAGAGGAAACGGAGCCCTCAACGGAAGAGGAAGAAATGTCTCTCGAAGAGGATGAAATGTCTCTGGAAGAAGAAGAGATTCCTACACAGAAAGAGAAAACAACCCAGAAGAAGGAGGAGGAACCTTCAAAGAAGAAGGACGAAGTACCCTCGAAGAAAGGTAAGGAACCCTTAAAGAAGGAGGAAGAAGTCTTAAAGAAAAAGGATGAAGTACCTTCAAAGAAAGGTGAGGAACCTTCGAAGAAGAAGGAGGAACCCTCAAAGAAGAAGGAAGAAGTACCCTCAAAGAAAGGTGAGGAACCTTCAAAGAAAGAAACGGAACCCTCAAAGAAGGAAGAAGTAACCTCAAAGAAAGATGAAAAAACGCCTTCAAAGAAAGAGGAGAAAGTAACTTCTAAGAAAGAAGAGAAAATAAGTTCGAAGAAAGAAGAAAAAGAACCCACAAAAAAAGAAGTGCCGTCTAAAGACGATGAACCGGAGGATAGCAGGAGAACTACCAGAAAGAGGACCAAGACAGTAGAGGAAGAGTCTCGCGAAGAAAGACGTAAAAGTCCTCCAAAGAAGGATGCAAGTCCTCGGCCCTTCGAGAAACATCAGGTTCTCAGTACCGTCATAAAAGAAACAGACGAAGAGGACGAGCCTGTCGATGAAAAACCTTCCAGAAGAGAACGACGTCGCTCTCACTCCCCACCAAAACCCGAAATCAACATTTCCGACACCGGAGATGATGAAGCTACTGAGGAAGATCTCACGGAGCAATACGGATTCTTGCCAGTCAGAAAAAAGAGCGCGGTCATTGAAGAGATATCACCTATGGAACAGTACTTACAGGAGCTCTTTGGATCTGGAGGAGACGAGACCGAGCCAACGGTAGGGAAAAAAAAAGTTATGCAACACATGAGGGAGACATCCGCCACTCTGTAGTACACTGACACTGTACAAATAGCTACTCTAACAATGTAACAAACCACCCACACGTAACACACGCAATGAGGTAAACTACAGACTATAGAGTGGTGGCGTCTGTCCTTGCCTCGCCTATTGACTCGCTGCCTCGCTCGCTCGCTATGACTTTGGTTGCTGCACTTCCACTTCGAATAACACGTAAACATATGTCTGGTAAAATCAAAATATAAAATAAATATTAACTAAATATGCTAAATAAATAGGAACATACAGCACATGCTAATGTGCTTTAAATCAGTCACTGAATATAATTATGCGTATAATACTATATATATAACTAAACAGTTTGGAGTTTTATCAAATCTTCTTCTCTTCCAGATTATTATCTATTTCTTTAAGCTTCGTTTTATTGAGTTTGTTACCTATGTTTCTGATGCAGTAGATTATCATTACTTTCTTCGATTCTTGCTGAATTAAGCTAAGCAATCTATTATTATCTATCTTGCAACTGCTCTAAACAACTAGTTTAATTTGCAAAGGTGTTGTAGAATATAACGACTTAAGGGGATCCATTGAGACAATACATTTCCTATCCATCACTCGTCCGCATCATATCCCTGACTTATTGCCTCGTTCTCTCACACAGGAAAAACAGGAAGAAGTGGACGAACAGGTACATAGACTGACATCAACCACATTGTACATAGGCATTTTACTGTCTTGTCAAATCATGATTTTGTTGATGATCAAGAACGAAGACAGACGTTTTAGTAGACACATAAACAAAGAGATTGACGTAGTTAGATAGTTTGACATATAGATTGTATCATATACTGTATATGTGAAATATGCATTCACTGACCTCCCACCTTTATCGCTGGAACTACTCAAGATGAGAGTAGTAAAAATGTACATATATTCTCAACCCCCCTTTTTTGATTCTTTGACTTTGTACATGTTTGCCTGCATGTTATATATTGTGACGTTTGCCGTTGTCCGTCCCTGTGTGTAGTAGTCTTCATCAGGAGAGAGATCCTGGTGCATATTTAAACATAAGGTTTTAATGCACCACAAGGTTGAAGAAGAGCAGATGGAGGAGCCCGAGCCTGAGCCTGAACCTGAAGAACCAAAAAAGAAAGAGAAACCTAAGGAAGAGAAAAAGGAGGAAAAGAAGCCTGAGCCTAAGGAGGAAAAGAAGCCTGAGCCTAAGGAGGAAAAGAAGCCTGAGCCTAAGGAGGAAAAGAAGGAAAAGAAGCCTGAACCTAAGGAGGAAAAGAAGGAAAAGAAGCCTGAACCTAAGGAGGAAAAGAAGCCTGAGCCTAAGGAGGAAAAGAAAAAGGAAGTGAAGGAGGAGGAAAAGAAAAAGAAAGTGGAGGAAAAGAAACTGAAAGTTAAGCAGGCTGAGGAGAAAAAAGAAGTCAAGCAAGAGTCCAAAGTGGAAGTTATGGAAGAACAGAAGCTAGAAGTTAAGCAAGCAAAGAAAATGGAAGTTAAGAAGGCTGAAAAGCTGGAAATTAAGAAGGATGAAAAACTTTCTGTTATGGAAGAACAGAAACTGGAAGTTAAGCAGACACAGAAATTGGACGTTAAAGAAGCTAAAAAACTGGAAGTTAAGCAGGCACAGAAACTGGAAGTTAAGCAGGCACAGAAACTGGAAGTTAAGCAGGCACAGAAACTGGAAGTTAAGGAAGCTAAAAAGATGGAAGTCTCACAGGAAGCGAAAATGGAAGCACAACATCTGGAAGTCAAATCTGAACAAAAGGCAGAGGTTAAGCAGGAGAAAAAGGTCGAGAAGAAAAAGGAGGTTAAGGAGACCAAACAGGAGCCTAAAGTCGCGGAAAAGAAAGTCGAACAATTGAAGGTTTGTGTTGCCGCGAAACAATGAGGCAACCCTCGCACGAAGGAGCCTCATCTTCCGTATAACTAAAACTAAACATCACTCCTTCGCACGGAGGCCTCACTCTCCATATAACCCACCTAAACACATCGTCCCTAAGCACAGGGCATAACACAAATTCTACATTCCTTCTATTTTCACGGGCCCTTACCTCAGTATTACTATACTACATGCGAAGGCCCTTGCATAAAGTCCTCGCTTCTAGTATAGATTTAATAGGTACAAAGACTAAGAGAGACATTCTGCCTCCCTTAATCCTCCACCCTCCCACTTTCATTAAAGAACAACAAACGTTCTACTCACGCAAGACGACTTCCCCAGATTATTAAAGAGCGTAAGCCCTTTCAGTACCTAATACGACCCAAGGATTCAGTTAGCATTCTGTTTCTACTCTGGTCACACTAATATTCACATATTTACATGTGGATAAATGGGTTCATATTCGGTACTCTATTAACACACGCTTTTTTGCTTTTATAATCACAAGCGCTGCTATATTTTTGTATGACAATTTTTACACCACCTTTTTTTTTTCAACACATATTGACTGTTTTACAGTACAAGACCATTTTGTATGTGATTTTTCTCAGACAATTTTTTGATAGACAAATATAAAAAAAGTAAAGAGATAACGCTAAATTAAGAAAATAACCATTGAAAATTGGCTTTCGGAATTTAGAAAATTTGATTGATCTACATGTGTGATATACATTTTCATTCCGTTTTGAACACAGTTCATATAACTTGTTACCCCCGTTAACAGATTGTCCTTTTTTTTTTATACATTCACGACAAAGAAAAAACATCCCTAGAAACAATTCCTATTCATCACTATAACAAAAAATAGCCAAATAAATTAAACAACATACCAGAACCCATCTAACAGCCCCTGCCCTGGGCTAAAATCAGAAGTAAAACCTAACAAAACATTTTCACTTTATTCAGAGGGGAGTCAAACAAGCTGAAGAAAAGTCACCGGAGAAGGTAAAGTACACAAACAATGATATTTGTGCATAACACTAACATTTAATACATACAAATTACAGGACACATCAAATTTCAACTGTTATCTAAGCCTGCATCCGGTTACTAGAAATATTTTAAAATGTTAAAATCCTTTGAACAATGTTAGCCATTCCTGTCAACCCAGTCGTCCTAATCAACATGATTGTCAACCAAAAACACATTTTCCAAATAACCCTAAGAACTCAACCTGACAGTACTTTGAGTAAAAGCAGCAACGACTGCAACAGCATTGTAGGAAAGAGGCCAAACGCAGAGTATAGGATCCAATATATTTGACGTTTCGCCCAGCCTGAAGAAGCCCTGCTGGGTGAAACGTCAAATATATTGGATTCCATACTCTGCGTTTGGCCTCTTTCCTACTGACAGTACTTTGTCAGACGCCAAACCAAAATCACTATCATGAACTCTATCCCTTGATCTTTTCGAAGACAATTTTTTCAGAAACACTGTCCCTATTAATTCCCTCCCCGCCGCCAAACCTACAGATAGCAGGGAAAGACGGACCCTCACAGCCCAATGAAACACCCACACCTGGAAGGAAGGTTGTGAAAAAGGTCAGCATTGGCCCTTTGCTCTCCTCTTGTATTCAAACTTCATATAATATTCACATTTAGCTGTCTTCTTTACGCCCTTCCTTCTTTTTCAATAATTAAAATTTGCTATTTCTACACATTCAGTCCAGGAGTCCTTTTACTCACACAAAACTTTTTCCCAATTAATATATACAGATGACAAGCCAATCCACTATGGACTTTCTTCCTTTTTTTTCTGTCTCACTGAGACTTCTAAGGTTACTGAAGGCGACCAGTGTATTGCCTCATAGCTGGTCACCTCACTTTTCAGACTGATGCTTTTATCTATACATTCTTCTTCATTTGTACACATAGCCACTGACAGACTAATACTAAGTGACATGTGCACGTATTGATGGACTACACAGATTATAAAACAAATTATATTAAAATCACTAGTATAACTAGTATATAAGACATTATTGATAACACATTAACATTTTATTTTATGTACAGCAGTATTGGACCGGACAGCACCACCAGTGGTATATAGACTAATTGCATGACATTTTTGACTTGATGTACTTTAAGACAAACTTTTATGATACAACTAAGATGTTTATATTATTCATATACTTGTACGTATAGACGCAATTAAATAGACGATTTTCTTTGTACTGCAGTAAACGTTTACCAAATTATTTTGACATATCTTCTTGATATACATATGACATGACACTTCAACTTTCACGACACTACATGACTATCCAGTACGCTGTAGTACTATGTCATGACTATCTTTACATACTACTCAATATCACCTTCATAATCATTAGATTATCATAAACTCATATATTTGGACCTCAAATAACGAACACCCCGTTTAACGAACAGATCGGTTTACGAACATGTATCGTGAATTTCTTTCATCACTGTTAACGAACGATACTTCGGGGTACGAACAATCCCACTGGTTCCTTAGTGCTTTGGCGCGTTTGCCGTAATTATTTCGGTTAGCGAAGGTCTCGGTTTACGAACGGAGTCACGGAACGAATTACGTTCATTATCCGAGGTTCCACTGTGCGTCCAATATTCTCACTTCATAATTCCGTTTTATAGATTTTTCTCTAAACACAACTGACTCCAACCGATAGATTATATATAATTGCAAATAATCTTTACAGTTGATATCGTTTATTTCCTGCTTCTTCACTCACATTTTTTGTCCAAGAGATACGTTTTTATATCTGAAATTCAAAATGAATTCTGCCCAGTACAGAACTTCTCCCCCAGAACGTGTTTTTTATATACAGTATCCTCCATCATGATCAAGATTTCTCGCGAAGTCAATTTTATCTTGGCTCGAGTTTAACGGTGGTTCTTGATGCAACTGCCGTGCCTACTTCAACTTCTGTTCACTTTGTTTGACTACACGAGCTTTCTACTCATGGTGGGAAGAAGGTGGAGAGTCGGGACTGAGAGGTAGGAACTCGCATAGTCGTACTTTTTTCCGGCCGTAATTGCTAATCTGTATGAATCGTTTTCAACTCTCCTACCTCCGCGTCCAATCGACCTTTTCGCACTTCCACCACCATGATTGAGATTGCTTGCGAAGTCAATTTTGTCTTGTCTCGAGCTCGGCGGTGGTTCTCTGAGAACTGCCGTGTCTACATGATCTTCTGTCACTTTGACTACACGAGTTCTCTTCTCATGGTGGGAAAGTAACAAAACAAGATTAAGTGACAGGAACTGGGTATTTCAAAGATCCTAGTACTGCTATGTTCTTGCCACTCTGTGGTGAGGTTCCTATTTCCAGTGACGGAAGTTAGCTTAGGTCTAAGTTGAGTTTGGGGTGAGGCAATTGGGAGCGCTTGGAAGTGGTTGGGAGCCAGAAGTAGCCGAGTATTAGGATATGATGGGACTACCTAGGTCTAGGTCTGAGAAAGGAACAGGGTTGGATTGCACTGATCTGGAAATAGGCACATCGCCAAGCAGGAGGGTATGGCATGATCGAGAAAGAGGAATCCGGTCAAATCTCGAGATAGTAATAATTTTGTTAAGATTATCGACTTCTTTGAAAGTTGGAACCAATAACGGTCATTGTTAACGGCCATCAAGTTGAAATTAATCTATACTTAATATCGTAATAACGTTCATTACACTTATAGTTCCTTATGTTTTTCCTGTTGGTAATATAAAGCTTGAAAAATCCGTAAAGGATTTAGTTTTGCATTATTATAAATCACTTTGTTGTTATTTCAACCTGAAATGTCTTAAATTTATTCATATTTTTCTATATTGTGACGGAACCATCTCTCATCTGGCATTGCCTACTCATGTTATGTTCCTCATTTCCATCATAAACTATAATGACAACTTTACACAGTACATAATGACAGCACACTGATGAAGATTATTAAATGAATCTACGACCAAAGACAATATTTGCCAATCCAAGATACCTGTACATTATCAAATACAAAACAGACTCCTCCCAAAAACCCTCAAAACAAGAACATATGTCATATTTAAACCAATTATTATAAAACATGTTATTAAGTTCGTTGACCGGAAAATAGCAGCTACGCACCATTCCCAAAAGCTGGCTTCACCTTCCTTATTTGAGACTGACTGCTCAGCAAGCTTATTTTATATAAAATATTGCTTACTAAGTTATCCTTCCATATGCTGATATTCTTTACCAAGCTTTTCCTTTTTTTTTTAAATTCCTAGCTCATGCCGGTGTTTAGTACACACATCTTGGCTAGATATCCCTTGACGTAGATAAACTACTTCATCTACGACTGCCTTACTGTAGCTTGTCCTAGTTGATCATTCCCTAGCCCTGTCCAGGCATGGGTTTGCGCAACTCAGACATCCGTTCAAGCATCCTGTTTCCCCGCCACAGAAGAAGGAAGCAAAAAGACTCAAGACTCCCCGAGCCCCTGCTGAGGATACCATCCCTGAGACTGACATCACCCAAGGTCCTACCCAACCTACACCGATCCCACTAAGGCTTAAAGAACTAAAAGCTGAGGTAACACCATGTAATAGCTTTCCTATGATCTGCTGACTTTCTACCCAATCATCTTTACCTATGTCTTTTCTCCTCTACTGTGACCTTATACTTTTTTTTCATCTAAAACTGTTATGAAACAGAAACTTTCTTTCCTATTTTTTTACTACTTTATTTCCGTTTTCTGTACTTACCTTCATCTTGTCTTCGTTTCCTCCTTTTTCTATGTCCCTTTTTCTCAGACTCTTTCCTACCATTCCCCCATATATCTGATGACATTCGATTTCCTTCGTCTTTTATCCTTGGCAAAAGTCCATTCCCTAGTCAATGGAGAGACTTTAATATTCTAATATAACTCCAGACTATGACAATATTCACCCGCCTATAACAGGTCATGCCCTTAAGGAATCTCTCACTAACTTTCCTCCACCAAACGCACCCTCCGCTGCAGCTCCAGGAAATAAATCGTCCCTGTCCTTAAATTTCACTCCAGCCACTCCTTTGCTACAGCATCCCCGTCCCCCATGCTATGCCCTCCTGCACTCACACATAAACATTATACGTGAGACCTTCGCTTGCGCCACGCTGCATTACGCTAATCAACTGCTCTTCATTTGCTTTGTGCAAAAATTATCGCTAAATACGTAACACTGCTCCATACCAATTTTTTTTTCTAATGCTGGCCAACGCACCGCTATACCAATTTTTGCTCCATAACGCTGTGTCGTACCACCTTCCCCCTAGTGCAGATGAGCACGCCATAACCATTTCTGCTCAACGTCTTCCTCCTAGTCCGACTTTTCAAGGACGAAGAAAGAACGCGGACACTCTCAAGATCTCCAAGAGTAGCTCCTTAGTTTCACGGCTCTTAGAACGCAAAAGAGGCTCAAAGCTGCGTCTAACTACCAGAAGTTAAAAAATATTTAAACTATGACTAAAAGAAAATTATAAGTAAAATTCTACATCCATCTGCACTCTTAAAATATGCGTCTAAATAAATATAATTTTTTTTTAATGTTTACCATAATGAATCTTGCCTTTCAGGAAGCTGTGTCGCCGATTTGACCTTTCAAGTTTCTCTAAGTACTCTCGTTTATCTCCATCTGTTGCCATAAACTTTGGTCACATCAAGTCCTTTTCTAAATTGCATAAGATTCTGTGGTTGCAAACCTATTTTTCAAATTATAGGATTCCTTTATTCCCTTGACAAAGTACATATTTACCAGATGGAGAAAGCGAACGGTACTATATGACTCTATGTACAATTGCTAATTCTGTATTTCATTTCTTCCCAATTCTTCGTGACTTTAGGCCCCCAAAATCGTTGAACCCAAGAAAGAGAAAGGGGTAAGTCAGACTACGGGTCTGCTTGGCCTGGTGCCTCCACCTGGCCTGGCCTGCCCCCTTCCCTCCCACTTCTTACTCTTAAATCCCTCTTTGCGGCGCAGAATGGCCCTATCTTACTCTAAGCTCCTTCCGAAATCTTTACTGTCTTAGCTTGGGTGCGTATGACTTGACAGCTCTCACTTCTCAGACGTTGCTACTCTTTAACTGCCGGACCCGTGGCGCGCCGGGTCGGCCCAGTAATGCCTCCGTACAGTAGAACTAGCTTGTAGCTTGGCTGTAGCTACCTCTTTGGTTATTACAGCTTTGTTTACGTTTTATCATTTCCTTCGATAGAATACAACAGACGGCCTTGAGAACGGACACCAGGACTTAGAGCATAACACAAAGGGTAACCCTCACCCGGTAGAGGAAAACCCGAACCCAAAAGAGGGTAATCCACATCCCAAAAAGGGGAATCCCCACCCTAAAAAGGGGAACCCCGATTCAAATCCTGGCAATCCTCATCCAAATCCGGGTAACCCACACCCAAAAGAGGGTAATCCAAACCCGGGTAATCCTCATGGAAACCCGGGTAAAAATCCGGGGAACCCGCACCCTAAGGAGGGTAACCCCCATCCGAATCCGGGTAATCCCCATCCAAATCCGGGTAACCCTCACCCAAATCCGGGTAACCCTCACCCGAAAGAGGGTAACCCTCACTCAAATCCGGGTAACCCTCATCTAAATCCGGGTAATCCTCACCCGAAAGAGGGTAACCCTCACCCAAAACCGGG
>NC_134797.1:36902511-36912511 GCF_046742065.1 Oratosquilla oratoria | reverse complement strand
AATTCAGTTCTGACCAGATCTAGAATTGGTTCTTTGTAGATAAATATAAATCAATACGCTCGGTTTTTCAGCTGTTTTCTTGTCATGTATGTGATTAAGTATTTAATTAAATAATCACATTAGAAATAGATACAACTATAAAGTAATTTATGATGTTAGAGAGATTTTATTTAGATCCACATAGAATTTAATTTATTTAAACTAAAGATTATCTCTTATTTCGTGAATTATTTCGTCTTTGCCGATTTCTTTTCGGAATGTATGAATGTTGTGTACCGATTTTCACAACATCAAATTTGTATAAAAAATTGTGATCGAATTTGAAGGCTCTCAAGCCACGGCCACCGCACTTTAGCGTGATCAACTTATTATATATATATTTTTTGTACATAACCTTCGGGTTCTTCTTCTTTCCCTGTCTTCATCAAGATTACAAAACATTTTGTCATCATCACATCAGTCTTCAGCACACTTTCTTTCTTTACTTTATCCTAATATGAAATGTTTAGCAGAATATGCAAATTCTACATAAACATGTATAGACACCAACCATCATCAAAGTGTTAACACCTCTTCTTAATCCTATCAAAGTATCATCGTCTATGTCTGTCAGCATTTGGGGCTTCTTTATACTTTTCCAATGGCCATTTTGTAAAAAAAAAAAAAAAAAAAAAAAAAAGAGTCAGTTTTTCTGTTATAGAGAATATAGAAACTTTACTCTCACCTGAAAAATGTATGTTGGTCATAATTGTGCTATGTTCTTGTTCATGGCATTTGGCCCAGGAACCAAATGAAGACAGATGTAGCTTCTCTTTCTTTTGTAAAAACTGATGATTTTTCCTCCCTTGCTTGAGCACAGGCTCGCTTGCGACCTGGAGAGATTATGGAGGACGAGCAGGTTGGACAAATCAAAAGAAAGAATTCTTTTATTTCTGATTTTTTTTTCTGATTTTTTTTTTCCTGGCTTTAAGACAGTTTTTTTTCCTAAAACTAGCCGGCTGCTTACAGGTTCTTAACCTTTGCACGCTTAACACAAAAGAATAATTATCTTTATATTGTGATTTGATTGATAATTTATTTTAATGAAAAGCGACGCTTTGTATCAGACTTTTTAATAACTGGACTTTTTTGCTATTTAGTCCACATTTTTTTCATTGGACACGTAGGTATATATATATATATATATATATATATATCTATATAGATAAATAGAAGGGGTTTTATATTTATATATGTATATATTTCTATATATCTATAGATATATATATATATATTTATATATATATATATATATATATATATATATACATATATATATATATATATGCATATACATATATACATATATATATATATATATACATACATATATATATATAAATATATATATATATATATATATATATATACATATATATATGTACACAGACTTAAGTCTCAACCAAGGACCACTTTTACCAGGATTAACGCATCACAAATATTTTTTTGACATTGAATACATTTCCATCCAAGTATTTGGAAAAAATAAGACAACGACATCCTCGCAACGCCCTCCCAAGTCGCCCAGACAGCTACTAGAGCGAAAAGTCCAACTGTTCTGCAACGCTTCTACGGGTGTGCGTCGCGCACAGGAGCACACCTTGGTTTCAGTTGAGAAAAAAAAAAATCATCCACTCAAATGCATGTATAATCGCATTTTCGTTAAAGAATATGTATCATCTGATGTGTACATTATCAGTTCATGATATTAAAGATTATTCATTTGGAAAGATTTATATTTTCAATCGATGATGACATCCTCAAGTGCTCCTCAGCGCGACGCTCGCAATTAATCTATCAAAACGGAAACAACTACGACTACTACCGATTCCCACGTCTTTTACTCTTTTTTTTCATTTACTGCCATTTATATATCTGTGACATGTCTACAATCTTCCCGACTTTAACGCATATTTTTAAGTACCTTACTGATATGATCTAACGGTACATTTCCCCGTCACTCCAACAATCTATGACAACGACTTGACGAATGACTTCTACCAATGGACACTGGACAATTATTTTGTTACTGCCGACATACTCAGAACAATCTTTCTTTACCGTTATGTTGTTTCTGTCTCAAAGACTGGCTGCTAATAATGTATTGTTGTACACTTGTTTTACTTTATTTATCTGTCGGTGTAAATAATTGCTTGTGATGGACTGACATTTTCATAAATTCTATGTATAATTCTTGTTGTGTTTATTGTTTCGATGTTTGTGGTTAACATGTTTTAATGATGTCATTTATATTATTCTAGTTATCTGAAGTGTGGGTGTGTAGACACAACTAGTGTTTAATAAGTGTTTAATATCGTCGCTAGTTTGGATTTTGCTGCACGTGAAAAAAGTGATAATTCAATATTTTGTTATGTGTTCTTTATATGTACAAATATTCATGTTTTTTCAACCAAAAATAGTTATTAAAAAAAATGTGTCGAGCTTTTTTTTTTTTTTTTTTTTTTTTTTTTTTATAATGACTTACTTGCTACTACTTGTCTCACTCTGTGTTGTTCGCTGTCGCACCTGTTGTCCTCGAGTCGTGTTGATCTGGTTTGATTGTCTCAATCCTGTCCTGTGTCTGAAAACGTCATACAATGCCTAAGCTCACAATGGCCGGGTTGTCGACAAGAGGAAATTGGAACCCCACTCTTCCACATCACTATAAAGACACACTATGTACAAACTTGTTGAACTTTTCCTAAAAATGGGTTACTTTAAAAAGAAACAGTATTCTTTTTAATAATGCAATTTTTTCAGTGACCATATATCTTTTTTCTTAAATTATAACTGTTGGATTTATTTGCTCATATCAAATTGTGTCGCGAGTTTTAGCGGGATTTTCGTAACGTACACCTCAGTAACACAAAGAAGACAATCTCTTTCTGACGGACAACCCGAGCCCTTTTGTGAACGATTGTACCTCATCAAAGCTATTGCCTTTCGCGCCAAAACAGCGTCGTCGTGCAAGCCAAGACCGCCGGTCCTCTGTCCAAGATGAGGATAAGGTGGACAAGCCCTGTACACCTCTCAAGCCCGTTGGAGCACCGGGGAAGCCAACCATTGTCGATGCACAGCTCAAGTACACCGCAGTTGAAGGTATAGTTCATGAATGACAAAGATTTGTGTGTCGTACATGTCATATAGATGCTCATAGACCCCAGATCAAGGTAGAGATTTACGCGGAACTGCACACACGTTAGAAGTCAGTCTTTCACACTGTCAGCTGGTGGGGTAATCTTGTATTTGCTTAGTTGTGGGTTTGAATCTCGCGTTTCTTGCCGATTCCCAGCAGTGACTTACTTGTCCGAACAGTCCAAGGGCATAGGACAAGGGTGTCGGCTTCGGCCACAGTTACGCGGCCAATA
This sequence comes from Oratosquilla oratoria, assembly GCF_046742065.1. Lineage (NCBI taxonomy): Eukaryota > Metazoa > Arthropoda > Malacostraca > Stomatopoda > Squillidae > Oratosquilla > Oratosquilla oratoria. The sequence goes on along the minus strand of NC_134797.1, from coordinate 36,909,104 downwards.
TCGTAGGCTCCTTTTCCATACCTACTTTAATATATCTAAGAGTGTATTAGCACGATTCACTCATTCTTTCTGGGTGTGATGATAGTGCTAGTTTATCAGCTCAGAATGGTAGTAAAATCACAGGTGAATTAAATCTATCCTATATCTTTGGTTGTATCTTTGGTTTTCGGTGTAGATCGATTTATAAGATGATTTAGACCTGGAGCAGTATGAATTTGAAAGAACTGTGGATGTAGCTGAAATGAAAATTAATATAATATTCAATTATATGAGTACAGATAGGGGAATATATGCATGAACTCAGACATGTACAATGTATTAGCCAGCAAATAGTGATTAATAGACAAATAGAAATATACTCGGGACATTTGTCCTGTTATCAGATTTTAGAGAAAATAGTTGTATAAATTGTTCCATTATCATACAGTCTGCGTAGTTACCTTTCAAATACTAATGTAGAGTAATCATCCATGTGTGCGCTATAAGTCGAATGACGATGATACAAGTGCTAAGCATATATTCTCTCCGACAGATTCCACGGGTTACATTGATCTTGTGGTTGAGGGCAATCCATTATCGTACAGTTCTGCGTAGTTACCTTTCAAATACTAATGTAAAGTAAACATCCATAGAGACATGTGTGCGCTATAAGTCGAATGACGATGATACAAGTGCTAAGCATATATTCTCTCCGACAGATTCCACGGGTTACATTGATCTTGTGGTTGAGGGTAATCCCGTCCCTAAGATCAAGTTCTACAAGGGCTTCACAGAGATCATTGAAGGTGGTCGTTACAAGGTCCACACCGACGGCGCCACCAACGCTGTCACCCTCTGCATCCGCAAAGTCAAGAGCACCGACGAGGGCAAATACAAGTGCGTGGTCAGCAACGAGCATGGAGAGGACTCAGCCGAGATGGAACTTTACGTCTCAGGTGAGTGACAGGAGATCACTGGGGTGCCGCATCCTCTATTCTATGGGTTCTCAATATGTTTCCTCGTGCATCCCATACTTATGTAATGCACAACTTCAACAGTGACTGAAATAATTCATTACTCACTAAATACCACTATTTTTTCGGTTATGGCATGATTAGTGAATGTGTATAGCCTTTGAGGGTTTACATTTAATACATTAGGACATGAAAATGCTTGCTGATGCTGCATACTTATGTCAATAAATGTGTGTTTTACATATATATGTTCATAAAAGAGAAACAGAAAAGGAATATGACTTAGTACTTGAATAATTTCGCTCACGAAATATATAATGTATATTGCTTTTCTCTAAGGGTTACATTTAATTCCATGTCTGATATAAACTCACCATTCTGATATAAACTCACCATTTCACGTAGTAGGAGGTGAAAAACCCCTGGTAATGCAAAGTATTGCGTCATCTTCCCTCTCCATGTGACACGAAGAATAACTTTCCCTACAGATGCGAGTGGTATGGACTTCCGTGCGATGTTGAAGAAGAAGAAGTACGCCAAATGGAAGAAGGAACAGGAAGAGCTGGAATATAACCTGAAGGAAGTCGAGAAAGACACGAAGCCTCAGCTGAGAAAAGTGGAGAGGGTAAATTTTTCCTGACCTTGATTAACTTTCTATAATTCTGATGACCTTTCTTCTCCACAGATTTGAGTTCCGACGATTCGAAAGGGGAAATAGTTAGTGTTCTTCCTGGTCTATGGTATACTTTTTTCCATGCTAAGTTTGCATCCTCTCTTTCAGAATGAGCTGTAATGTCATTACATTATTCTGCAAAATAATTTAGGAATATAGTCCTCAGTTAATGAACTCATAGCCTGCTAATTACATCAGCCACAAATTATCAATGAGTGTAGCTGAATTTAACAGCTCTATATTTTGGTTGCATTTTTTGCAAATAATTAGTATAATCACATAGTAGAAAAGATATCATTTGTACGGTAAAAGAGAGCCAAAGAGATACACTGTACAAGACTGCTGATTGTGAAGACGCTTCTCTCTGATCGTTGAGAAGTCTTGGAAGCCAATTGTTCAGTGGTTTCACACCTTCTGTGATAGTTTGCAACATCATTTGGACTTTGGTCAAGTAAAATTCTCCCACTGGAGGCTTAAGTCAGCTTTTAAATGTTTCTAAGCCACAAGTTCTTGCTTAATCAGATTCTTGTAAACGATCTATTACAAAATAGAAAGAGGTATAATTTTCTATATATTTTTTTAGGGGGAGGAGGGGTAGATTAATATCGAGCTGTGCCATCTTGTTTCTTCTTAGGGTCCTTGAAAATGTGAATTATTTACTTAGAATTTAATGATTTCTAACAAGAGACTTTCGACATTCGTCCCCTTTTCTTCATCCAAATTCCCGGTGCACCTTTCTCTAAAAATCTGCCTTCACCTCAAATTTGGGTCTGCAACCTATCCACAACCTATCCGACACCTCTCTACCCATATATCCAACCATTACTGCAACCTTAACTTGCTGCTCACTGTTACTTATCACCTGACACATTTTGATCACCGTAACTACCCCTCAAAACTGTTGAGATTACCGTGCCTGTCTAATTACACTATTATCTCAATAATTGGTCACTGCTCTGTTGACATATCTGATCATATCACTATAACCCTAATTTTTCCCCTTCACCAACTTCCAATGTCGCTACTATTACTTGATACTTGTATCTGTCCCTGCTATGTCTATGAACTACCTGAGGACAACTGTATACCCTACACGTTCCTCCTGTACCCTAAAAAAATAAATAAATAAATCATACTTCCAACGTTACTCCTACACGCTCTATATGCTTCACCTAATATCATCTACCAATCTCAAACTCTTCTATAATTGACGACATACACACACACACACACACACACACACACACACACACACACACACACACACACACACACACACACACACACACACACACACACACACACACACACACACACACACACACACACACACACACACACACACACACACACACACACACACACACACACACACACACACACACACACACACACATACACACACACATGAACACATCTCTACCTAAACCTATGCAAAAACGGTGAGCACCAATCCTTGTTCCTTGACTTCTGTGTACTAACCTTTGTCCACTGAAGCCCTTCGCCGGTCCCCGTCCTTACCAGCCCCACCCCACCTCCACCCCAAACGACCCCAACCTCCAGGAGGGGCCGATAGAAGTCCCACATCTTCAGCCTCCGCCAACCAACAAAATTCGGCGATTTTCTTTGGCTGAGCGTATTCCCGATTGGCCTAAGCTGCAGTCAGTCAGACGCAAAGAGGTGATTGGTCGAGCTAACCTCCAATAGGAACTCGTCATTGCTGCCTATACATACGCCACCTTTTTTCATTTTCGCAGCTTTATATAATTTTGGTTTTGTAAATATTCTGTTTTCTGATCCTTTTCTGTAAGAAATTATTTTCAAAAAAGAAAAAAAAAACGTAAAAGAACTTAGTTTTCGAATACTGTTGGTAAATATTTATTTTTAATTTTCATCGTTTTATATTTTCAATGCAACACTCTACCAACATTTTCTTGATGACATTTTCACCTCTTCGACTGTCCACTAAGATCTTTTTGGAAATTCATTCTATTTTACCAAGACTTCTTTCTACTATCGATTCCTTGATGTAAATTATTTTTCTGTCAGCCTCTTGAATTTATTTAATTTGCTCAAAGATGATACCCCATCAGGGCTATTAGTGCTTTTTCTAGCTTTTTCCCCGCTTTTCAAATCTTGTTTAAATTTTTCTAGATGTGGATTTTTTTCTTGCCTCATCGGAATCATTTTCTCTCAAGGTGATTCGTCCTCATACACTCGTGCCCATATCCCTCACTCCCTCCTGAGTAGAAGACAATATGCAATTTAAACAGCGCATCACGTCTTATAGTCTTACATTTGTTTTAGGATATATGCAATAGAGATTATTATCATTCAATAAAAATCAGTTCACGATTTTTTTTTTTTTTTTTTTTTTTTTTTTTTACCTGTTAATTTTCATTATATCTTTTATACCAAATAAGCTCGGATAACGAATGAATGGTAGGTTAGTTTTTAGCAAAACTGAAAAGAAAGTACGCTTATCCTCCAGAAGGAAGAATTTTAATTAGAAAAATAGAAACTACAAAATTAAAAGATTATCAGAATGCTGTTATCTTAATGCGACTCACACAAATACACACATGTATGCATTCAGATAAAATCACACAAACATGCGTATATTTTATTGCAATTTAAGGACAGAATAAACACAATTCTAGGTTTATCATCAGCTATATCAAGAAATAGTTTTTTTAATTTGATTTACATAATGTCTGCGTTAAATTGAGACCACCTTCGTAAATATTGCAGGAGAATGTCCCTAATTGTCTTGAGATCGGAATGTCAGACAAATCCATACATTCAAAACCTACTCGGTCTTAAGGACTCATAAATCGTGGCACGATGCCTATCCATGAAAAAGAGGCAAATTACTTTACATTTGGCCTAAGCTTGCCCCTCGCTTGCTGCTCTTTTCCACGTTTAGCTGCTCACATCCCCTGAGACAGTCAGTCCCACTCACTCACTTTCCTGTGTTTGATCTGGCTCGTGTTGGGGCGTTGTGTTTGCTAGAACGGACAGCGCGGTGACCGAGCAGACTCACGAAGAGAATCCAGAAGACCATCTTTGGCAGAACTTATACCTGATTGGCCCATCCTTCAGCACTGGAATGAGGTTCGCCAGCAAAGGACAAAGTGCACCGTCTCGTTCTTTATTTCCTCGTATCAAAATATATATATCTGCATCTACATTGACCTTCGTTTATTATTACTTCTCCCCTTTTCCGATTCTGAATGTTAATTTGATTGTGGTTATCACTATACAGATAAGCGTCTTTTCAATACGCTGTTCATAACCTTTCAACGCATCTAAATATTTTCTACTCGGTGTATACTATATATTTAATATTTTGTTAGATGTTCCTAAGTGCAAGCGTTAACTCAGTCCAATATTTTTTTTTGTTCGTTCCGTGGTGTGCCACGAATCTTATTTAAACATCTCATATGGTACACAGGTCTACACATCGTCTCATTCTTATACATTCATTGATCACTCGTGCCTTGGTCATTCCCTTTCAACACGTTAACACGGAGATTTCAATACAAATTTTTGACAAGACACATGATCTTTCTAAAACGCATCACGAATAAAGTCTATCCTTTTTGTTCTTTTGTGAACCACGTACTCTTTGATCCACTTAGATACCTTAAGGGGATAGTTATTCAACCCAACACCTACGTCATTTAACTGACATATAAACAAAACCTTTCATATCATCCCTTTGCATATTTTCTCTTCTCCTTTGGCTGCTGGTGAAGCCACTTCTTTTCATCCCTCTCTTAGCTGTTGAAGTCCTGTCCTCTATATTCCTCTTGCTAGTTCTCTGCCCAAAACAAAATCCCAGCCTTCTGATCCTGCCCACCTCCACAATACTACCACAAATGCCCTAGGTCCTTTTTCTTGCTTGGAAATATAAATCACACATTCCAGTCTGTATTTAAGATCATTACGACCGTATGGTCCCAGATGATGTACCTTTACTCCATGTAAACCACCCCTAGAACTCATATAGTCAGATCTTTCCAGTTCTCCAAAATTCAATCCTCCTTTATCGAGTCCTCCGACTACCAGAAGTCCATGTCTTCCTCAACCCCATACTCGAGTTCTCTCATTATGTTTTTACGAGTCTCCTCTTTTTTCATATTCCTTTTCCTCCTTTTTATCATATCATTCCTCATTCTCATTCCCTTTTGCCTCTTCTTGCCTTCCCCTCCTCTTTTTCCACGTCTTTCTACTCCTCCTACTCTTCCTTACAATCCTAAGCTCCCCTCTCCTTCTCCTCCTTTTCTTCTTTTTTCTTCTTCCTCTTCTTCTTTGCCTTCTTCCTCTTCTTCTTCCTTTTTATCTTCCTCTTTCTATTTCTTTTTATCTTCCTCTTCCTTTTCATCTTCCTCTTCTTATGCTTGCTCCTCCTCTTCTCCCCATTCAACAATTATCCCTAAATCCAGAAATTACCCAAGACGTCATTGTCATATTTCCTTTGAATACCCCATGGGTTTCTTCAGCTTTCATCCCACGGTGTTTATACCCATTCATAATCCGCCACAGTATTACGTGATTTCCAACCAGTTTATTACATCAGCACCCCAGTCATGACGTCATCATCCCTCCCACATCACTACCTCAATCACCACGTCCCACTATACACGTTGTAGTCACTAAGACGTAACTACATCGTCACACGATCACCATGCCCATTCATGACATCACACCTATTCAGAACATCACATCCATCACCCTGTCACACCTATGTTCCAGTTTTACCTTTTTTCTAGATGTGCGAGCCGGGGTGGCCGGAGGCATGTTGCATGATTTTATAATTTTCTATTTTATTTCGGGGGGATGTGTCATATCCTCTCAAGCATTTTGGCCTTGTAAGTAGCCTAGTCTTTATTATCCCCCTCCCCATTTATATGCGTATATAAATCTACCTATGTATATAGTTAAGTATACATATATCTGGTTGT